>NC_088306.1:1254218-1567148 GCF_032854445.1 Liolophura sinensis | reverse complement strand
TATATGAATGTCTGTTCCTACAAACAGATCAAGAAACTGTACCACCTAGCTTGTATTTACTCTCTCAATGAAGGTACTTGCAAGAGGTACAGTCATTTTGGAAAAAAATACTATTGTGTTCCAATTGGAGAGGGGCGTTAACTCCATATGGATTCTTAAAAACTCAAACTATTTCACTTTAATTTAATAACTATATGCTCGAATCCACGTATAGTATAAAGACATATCCACTTGGCATTTCTGTGTTCTCTATATTACTATTCCTCACAAAAATTTCACGAATAGAATTTTATGATTTATTGTTTCGATATGTAATAAACCGGGCTACATTAACGCTAAGTTCAACAAATCCTTCTTCAGTTCCACTACTTACAAGGGTTACCTATCACGGGATGTTTCGTTGCTTATCAAATTGCTCCATTTTTCATTAATGACATTTATGTTAAATTCGAGGAAACCATATATATATATATTATATATATATATATATATATATATATATATATATATATATATATATTCTGATGGGCACAATTGTGTCCTCCTTTTGGCTGACGTACACCGTTTTTACCGACTTTAGACAAAAGTGATAGTTTGGATTTTGACACAGTAAATTATCGTTATTTGGCTAGCAATGCACTCAAGTGTCCTGCATACTACGTGTGCTTATCTCGCCTTGCAGCATTTGTTTGATCTTCCATGTTATTTGACGATTTCAACCAGCCGTCACATTTTAGTACTGCAATGACTGGTCTGGAAAAGGGAACACATGCATGATCAGTTGCACTTGAGGATAACAGCGAATGGTATTTCGATCATCGACAACTTACTTGCATTGGACAAGATTCGGATGGTGATTTTAGTCATTCGCCTGGATCTTTCCATGTTTCCTTCCAGCATCGTTGATAACTGTTAACTGCTTCTGTTAGTACGGTCCGTCTTAATGTGATAATTGCTGTACATGGGGCGGTCCGCAACAACCTGCGGATGGTCGTGGGTTTCCCCCGGGGCTCTGCCCGGTTCCCTCCCTTTATAATGCTAGCCGCCGTCGTATAAGTGAAATACTCCTGAGTACGGCGTAAAAAACTATCAGATAAATAAATAATGTTCTGTTTACATACTTCACCATATGTACATTTTTAATTCTTAGGTGGATTGTGTGGAACATTGTTCCGGGAATTTACCTTGCGATCATTGGCCCGGAACGTTCATTTTGACTGACAGCGGATTTATACATGTCTGTTTCTGAGGCCTAATTGCACGATTCGTTCTTATTCCTGTAGAGGTAGGTCATAAGGAGGGGATGTCTGATTTGCTGTTATTTCAGCATTTACATCAACACTTAAAGCTAAACTGACGAGTTCGGATAGCACCGTTTACATGTGGCCATTTCCTATCTGTAACACTGTCGTCGATGCTCTGGCTTTACGTTCTATGCTGTGGTTATTTTTGAGCGGTGTCACGGATCACCGGAATGTTAGACTCCGATTCCCAGTGCGGCATGAGCTTAACAGCATCTTACCTACTGATTGAAAGAATATCTTACCTTCTCGGGAAAAGTCAACGTGATGGACAGCAGCAAAGATGAAAGTTTGCTGTCTTTGTTCCTTTTAATATCACCCTGGTTTGTCACATGGGTTACCCCAGGCACTGCTATTTCATCCCCTCATAAACCTGAACGCAGTACCGCATATAAATGAAAAATTCTTAACTGCGGAGTTAAACATCAATGAAATAAATTAATAAATAAATATGCCTCTGTGTATACGTTAACTGAAGCCTATTTTTATTCATTACTCGATTGGCTTTGCTGCAGCTGATAAATAGCATTGTGTGTGTTTTTGTCAAGCATATCTACAATTAGCTTGAGAGAGCATTTACCATAGGAGTTCGGCTTTATCCAGGACAGTCATCGCCAAAATAAGCCAATCCGTCTCGCTTCATCGTCACAGACAACGGCGGATTGATCTTTACCTTATCAGGAAAAATCTATTTTCGATATCAATGACGTTACATCCGACAATTGGCCACAGCAATAACAAGGGCTTGACATTGATGGCGCGTGACGAAATGAAAGGAATGCCGAAAGGCCATCTTTCAACTGTAATCCAGCCGTTTAAACTTTCGAATCGAACAAGTCAAATCAGGGTGGTGGGCCGCGGAAATTTTATCCGACGAAACACTCTGTTCACAGGGCATGCAATTCTTAAAGAGAATGTTGGGAAGGGGTAACTGACATCGGACCAACCAGCCCTGTTTAATTACTCTAGCCTCTCAGTGCTGAGCGCCAAGCGAGGAGGCAACAAGTACCATTTTTAAAGACTTTGTGTATTCATGAGGTCATATACCACAGCTTTGGTCGCCAGAGTTGCATACTGTACATGTATTTCTACTCTTTGATTCGTATGGTTACGAACTCATGGTCGGTATAAAAAAAGTTATTTTAAAAAACTCTCATCGGGGAAGCTGAAAGATTCCGTTAGATTCCGTCATCACACTGGATCTCACCAATGACTTTAAAAATGGTACTTGTTGCTGCTTCGCTTGGCGCTCAGCACTGAAACATTAGAACAAGGAAACAGAACGGTTGGTCCGGTGTCAGTATAATGTGACTGGATGGGGTATCATGTCTGGTGTCAGTATAATGTGACTGGATGGGGTATCATGTCTGGTGTCAGTATAATGTGACTGGATGGGGTATCATGTCCGGTGTCAGTATAATGTGACTGGATGGGGTATCATGTCTGGTGTCAGTATAATGTGACTGGATGGGATATCATGTCTGGTGTCAGTATAATGTGACTGGATAGGGTATCATGTCTGGCATGACCGGCACGATACTGCGATACTTTCGGACATGGACTCTGCTCTGGCACAACACAGTATATGTAAACACACCTAATGACTCATCGTAGTCATCTAACGCGAAGTACGACGTTAAACCCCAAACGTACATACATACACGCCTACACTAATTGTTTTTAATGCGCTGTGACAGACTCAGTTGAGCAAGGATTCTGAATGAAAAAAATGCATGTTTGCGCGATATAGGATGCTAGTTTTTAATCAGAAATACAAGGTCTTGTATCACCTGTCATTCATGAATGCAGACGGTTCATCATACAGTCGTTGATAAGACAATACATTAATCTACAAATGAGGCTATTGGTTTTACAAGAGCGAGAGCCCATTTACATTTAGGATGCTGTCCGTAATCCCGATATCACACACGCTTTAGGCCGAAATCAATCACTTTTGTTCATAAAACGGTCAGTATTATTGATAACCGTTGTTGGCCGGGTCAATATTGACTGCAGCTCCTGCTATCTGATGGGCAAGAGGACATAAGAGATGTTCCGGGGATAATTTGTGGAGGCCTAACAGAGCCTTCTTCTTCTGCTCTCTTTAGTAGGATTCAGTCAGAAGGCTGCTTGGGGAAAGAACTGTCCACACACGACTAGTATATGTCTCAAAGTATATACTAGCATAGAAATAGACTGATAGCTTCTATTTGCATGATTTGGTCTTAATTTTGTAATTATGTGCTAAACGTTGTATTTGGGAATTGCCCTTTGATCTTACAGACGTGAAACGTCCATTTTGGTTGACGGCTGATACACGAATGTCTGTTTCGATGAATAAATTCTGTTCTTAGCATAATTTAGTCTTAGAGCTGCTTGGGGAAGAATTGGGTGAGAGTTGTCAGGGACAGAAAAGGAAGTGGAAGTTAAAATCCTTGACGGGTGTTGTGTGCTAAGTTAATATAACGTCAAACATATGGAGATGGTAGTAATGCGCCCAGACTATCAGGTATAAAATTATATTTATACTTATATGGCACGATGTGTCCGAAAAGACTTTCTCCGAAAACTGAGTTGTCTCCCCGTTGTTTGTTCCTATATTGTGTCTTTTGTGCATATGCATAGAATAAATCCAACTTACGCGTTGTAAAAGTCATGGAGTTTCCCCACCCACCAATGTTAAAGATATGTACAGAAATCAGTTGTCCTCAATCTCGCTATATGCAGATTGTGCTAAATAGATGAGCGAAAGTTTGGGTAAAAGAGATGTTCCCAGAATTTGTGAATAGAAACGAAAATGATGTAGGCCTATATGTACATTTCGGCTAGGCTAATCACATTGCGTGGTAACAGACTTCCTGGAAACAAGGGCGATGTCTTCATAAACATTTCAGGATCACTGTGGCTGAGGTAACTAGCGTGTGCCAGCACGGCACATTGACCCAGAAGCCTCTCACAACTGCAGTTACTGTAAGCTGAGTTCCAGTTCATGCTCGGTTCCTTTCTTGCCCTACGAGGGAAAGTTTTCCAGCTGTGAGAATGTCTGTTTCAACGAATAAATTCATGCTCTTTCGTGTAATTTTGGCATCATTCATATGCTTTCGTCTCCTTTAATTCTTTGATAATTTGTGTTAAACGCTGTGTTTCACACTGGACAGATTATTTACCTGGGATGCCCAGTCTGGTTGACAAGTGGTATGTTTGTTTTATCTGATCCTAGATGTGGTAAACTTGTTGTAATGTGTTGTGTACTGTTTTTGATGTAATCGGTACTGGGTCTCATGTACGTATGTGTTCGCAATCTCCTCCATAAAGTATATACTCGTTCAACAAAGTAATTGTGCTAAAGGTACATATAAATATATTGTTCGAATACATGGTCGAATAACAACCTATTGTCAATGAGCTGATAAAAAATGGTTATTCAAATCACGTCGCTAATGTGTTTTGATGGTAATTGTCCAGCAGGAGAGTTGATGTTCACCGTCTCCCTATAGTCACCACAAGAGAAACTCCTCCTGGATCCTGATTAGGTCTCTAGCTACTTTATCAAAGATTTAGGGATGGCGTCACCGCCGTCTCAAGCGTACGTCCATTTCGTTCCAAACGTGCTCAGTTGTTGTTAAATCGGGTGAATTTGCAGGCCAATGATACAAATGAATGTTCTGCATCCTTACATGCTATTGTCACATGAGCCGCATGGGTACGAGCATTGCATAGTGCCCTGCTGAAATGGGATTCCAGGGCCGTGAGACTGCAGGAAAGGAACGACAATAAGCTGAAGAATCTGATCTCGGTAACCTGCAGCATCCAAGTTACCGCCAACAACAAGAGGAGTACCTACCCACACCATCACTGACCCGACACCAAAATGGTTTCTCTCAGCTTACTGCGAGTAAGTAGGGTGTCATATGAGGTGTAGGTATACTGTAAATAACTCTTGCTCGGTATACTGTAAATAACTCTTGCTCCCTGACTGGTGTCATTATACGGTGACAAATTGGGGGCGTCATATCAAGTTTCGTCGGTGTGGCGTTCGAGTGAATGGTAGAGCACAGAAATACGGAGTTCGGCTGCTTGACAAGCCTGCTATAAATCCATTGTCGCCAACTTGATGTGATAGAGATACTGATGAAAGTGATGACAACATCCAAGAAACATACATAGCAAACCGCACACAGGACGGTTCTTTATCAACATGACCACAACATTGAGTTTAAATTGTTTTAAATCTTATAATGAAAAATTGCAGCACATTATGTTCTTATTGATTTATTTGATATGTGTTTTACGTCGTACTCGAAAATATTTCTCTTCTACGACGGCGGCAAGGCATTATGGAGGGAACAGACTGGCCAGAGCCCGGGGTGAATCCACGACCATCCGCAGGTTACTGACAGACCAATATTTTCTCCTACATCTACACATTAATGGGCACTACGACATTCTAGTCCGATGTTAATGTAACATTGAGCAGCGAGTCCAGTGAAGTGGAATAAAGGTCAGAAGGTCAGGATATATTCTGAATGATATCCACAAACGTCCTCTCTGGATATTTTTCCTTAAAAGGTTATTGAAGGTCCAATCTGAGATCTGATCTGATTCATTCTTCCCAGCTTTATACGTTTTAGAAGTACAGGTCTGTTATCGGCACTCGGCCACACAATGCACAAGTAATTGCCCATTTACTTACACGTTAACCTTTGACCTGACAGTACTGTTCCTAAATCTGCGAGCCCTGAAAGCTCGGGGCTTGCTAACCATCGTCCCCTGAGACACGTCCAGTCAAATTCCTGATAGCGATTGACCATAAAATTTTCATAAACGGCTGATAGGGGTCAAACCCACCCATGCCAAGGGGTGAACCAGAACTTTACTACTTTTGTCTAGTGTGCATACGTCGCCATTTTCTGAAAAACACCAAAATGATTTCTGCTTTAATAACATGCAGAAAAGCAGGAAAAGGAGCTGTCCAAATCAGCAAAAGAAAATACATCTAAAATACCAGGAAATACCGTTCATTCATTGTGGACTGGAGCTCTTAGAATAATCCGGAAAAGATATAGTCGTGAGACGTTTGGATTGAAACCAAGAATATGCACACCAGTAAACGGGCGATTGGCAACTTGTTTGGGATTTTTAACTTTTCATTTTTGTTTTAACAACAGAAAGAAATATGAGCAACTTATGTGTAAATAGAAGACCTTAAGAATGGGAAGAGTAACCGAGTCCAGTCTAGAACCGGATTCACGTCACTCGAAAATAGCCAGTGCGCTGTCCGAATGCTGTCCGAGTGGTTACGCCAGTTTATAACGACATTTATGTCCGGCATAATGAGAAGCTATTAATTCCCCATTATTCAGGATCACGGTAACCCTGCTGTCTTCGCGATGATGACTTCACAGGTTACAGAGCCGAATTTCAGGTCAGTTTATTTAACGATTCAGAGCAGTTACTTAGAAACATGGGTCAACCGATCTAAGAGCTATGTGGTATGCAGTACTGATGTATGGTATCTAAGAGCTATGTGGTATGCAGTACTGATGTATGGTATCTAAGAGCTATGTGGTATGCAGTACTGATGTATGGTATCTAAGAGCTATGTGGTATGCAGTACTGATGTATGGTATCTAAGAGCTATGTGGTATGGAGTACTGATGTATGGTATCTAAGAGCTATGTGGTATGCAGTACTGATGTATGGTATCTAAGAGCTATGTGGTATGTAGTACTGATGTATGGTATCTAAGAGCTATGTGGTATGTAGTACTGATGTATGGTATCTAAGAGCTATGTGGTACGCAGTACTGATGTATCGTATCTAAGAGCTATGTGGTATGCAGTACTTATGTATGGTATCTAAGAGCTATGTGGTATGCAGTACTGATGTATGGTATCTAAGAGCTATGTGGTATGCAGTACTGATGTATGGTATCTAAGAGCTATGTGGTATGCAGTACTGATGTATGGTATCTAAGAGCTATGTGGTATGCAGTACTGAGATTAATTTCATATCACTCATAAAATTTAATATAATATTTTAATAACCTCAAAAATTTAAATGGGCACCAGTGCTGTCACTAAATCGAATATAGGGTCGACTGTGTAGAACTTTAGCCGAACATGAGCAAAATATACAAGGTATACAAGAATATTGTCAACGCCATATTGTATATCACAAGGAACAGTGTATGTAAGAATCCGTTTCTCTAAACAGAATTGACAGCCACAGGCAATCATTCACTTTTGAGATAGCGATCACATCAGCTAAGGGGAGGAATACATTTTCTGTGTGAATAGAAAGTTCAGTTTTTGACGCTCCTTAACGATGTCCATGGACCCTCATCACCCTGAACAAATCATCGTGTTTGTCGTAGTCTGTTGTCTACATTCCCTTTAAATGTGTGGATTCGAAACATTACCATACCTGTGTCATTTGTTTTCCACTTTATGTCCATTTTCTGTTTCTCTGTTTCGCGACAACAGGTCAATTTTTAATCAGTCACGTATTTAGAACTTCGGCTCCACAATTCAGTCACTGAGTCACTGTCTTGAAATAAGCAGTAATCATGGGAGAACACGCCGCGCCCCATGGGTTTATTTAACTGTTTTAGCGTCTTAACACCGAACTACGAAAACAACGCCGATAATGTCAAAAGACAAACGTTTGGTAGTAATACCTATTTAATGGACTCAGCGACAATTGAGACAGATATGACCCAAAAAGGTGGAAAAAAGGCAATTGGAAGCTTTGTCTGACAAGAAGACCGTGTTCAGCATAGTGGAATTGGTGTTACGTCTTAGGCGTTTATAGAAAAAACATCACGCTAATGGAAAAAAACAGAATCTTTCTCAAACCGTTCTTGGCACAATGCCGAGCTTATTCCAAAGAAATGTCTTTTTCCATCACCAAATACTATTTGCGTCGAATTCCTTCAATTTTAACTTTTTTATGTTGCAACGATGTTGAAATGGAGTATTACTCTGAACTGATAACTCGTTGTGAGTTTATTAAGCCCTAAATTGTGAAAAATTTATGAAGAGGAAAAAAGGCTCTCATTGAAATTTGCTGTTTCAATGAGTTGCTGTGGGAATTAGATCGTTAAGATTGTCAGAGTTTGATAATCTCTGATTTAGAATGTTGTTTCTCTTAACTGAGCACGTTTTTGTACCTTTCCTCAGCTTTGTGTTTGTTATTCAGTAGCTTAAGTGAATTTACTTTCCTGTTAGAACTTCATGGTCAAATTAAATATGTAAATTTATAATCCCAGTGTATTAAAACTGATACATCAAGCCTTTGCAGAGTTGGTTCTGTGCTGAAAAGTGATCGACATGAAGACCTAAAATCAATTATCAATATATTGACATATCCATGTACATATTTATTCACTTTTCTTGATATACGATTTACATATTAGTTTATAATGGAAGTTAATTTATACGGCTATCGTCGTGGGAAAAGTGTCTCCGGGTTCAATTCCTGATCGAGTTGGATCTGAGACTTTAATTTAAGGTTGACTGGCGTAGTGGGGTTGGGTATGTCAAGTGACTTTGGAATAGCGTTGACACCGACGTTAAACCCCAATTTAATAAACAAAAATAAGTCCATATCGTTGGTGTCACATATGGTTTAGAACCGAAAGACTACAAATCCTTTTCTCATACTGGCCTAGCGTCGTTGGCGTTTCGACGCCTACAAATGTTAATTTCTTACTCAACGAAGGTCCTAGCCAATTGTCGTTGTCATAGAACATTTATCGTGAGAATGAGACACCAACTTTCTGCATCCACCGCATCCACCGCATCCACACCGTACGTTCCTACTCGATTTAGAATACATTTATCATAGTCATGAAAGCTTGCACGGTATACGCTTCTCGCCATCTTCCTACTGCTCCACTACGAAGCAGAACATGCGCGTAGCTACTTAACATGGTAGCAGTCCAAAATCACTGCTATAGCTAAACTACTTCGTTCATTTATATGGAAGAGTAGATCTTACTACTGTTCAATCTGCCAAATCTGAAGAAATTATTCTTCACAACAAATACGTTTCAGGTGAAACATTACACACAGAACATAATATGACGTTGTCTTTGGCAAACCCTGCAATCCTGTGATACAAAACAAAATGCTATTACCGGGTGGGTCATCCGGTGGTCCAAACGAAGGATCGTCCTGATTTATTTTGGCGGTGTAATGATCGACGTTAACCAGAAGACAATGCTCACTTACTTAATACTTTAAATAAGGGGCATTATGGTTAAAATTTTGTTGAATATATGCACGGACTTCACTGGAAAAGAAGGCTGATAGACATATGAGTGCCCGCACCTTTTAGAGTAAGATATTTTGAAGCAATTTAAAATGCATTAGCTTATATTGGTATTAAATAATAATCTTAAATGTTTACAGAATTAACAAAAGTGAGCAGCCAGTACGGGAACTAACAACTCGTTTGTCGTTTCTTCGTCAATACCAAATCCTGGTAAAAAAAACATGCGATAAAATCATTTGGTTATGATTAACAATGAAATGTGATAAGCGATCACACGTTGTGATGTTTTGTCTTGTCTCCTCAAATGAAAACAGAATCTATTCTGATTTATGGGCCTCGTTTACATGTACGATATGATTTGTCGACCTTATTCCATACGATATTTGGCCTTCCAATGAAGCCCAATGGCTATCTCATTCGCTTTGATGTTTCAATTCGCACCATGTAAATCGGGCGTAAGGATACTACAATACTTAATAAATAAAAGCCCACACGATCGCTGTGACGTCCAACTATGCATAGTCCTCTGCGGTCTTTCAGCAGACAAATAAAAGACACCAACCTGAAGACCTGCTTTCCGCACCGCCACCATATGCTCCTACTCGCTTTAGAATAGATTTATTATAGATTTATTCCTACTGCTCCACTATGAAAGCAAGGATATGCGTGTAGGCCTACATGGCCACAGAACCCCATTCATTTTCCATAGGCGACAATGTTAACGTTTAGCGCTGTAGCTCAGTGCCAAACATTCCGTTGCCAAAAAGCTTAGGTGCATACTTGGCCCAGCCTATGAGAAAGAAGTCATTAAAATCTTGACATAGGTTGATTGTCAAAATCTGTACCTTTCTACGCGTGCAGCTGGGAGGGTACATAGCAACGCCAAGGGGACGTCACTCGCAGCCTCGTCACAACCTATCTCCTTGTGTCCTCTCGCCCAGAAATTCAAACTTTCATCAGTTAAACTCAAACCTGCCCAAAGCTTAGACAATTTCCAACATTTTAACACCAAGCATGCACCTGTACAACGGCAGGTTGGCAGCAAAAAAGGCTTTACATCCTAAAATACATAGAATTACATTACAAGAAAAACGGAAGTTGAAATGGGGGTCTGTGTCCACATGCAGCTGCTCAACATGGCGGCCACGGCCGAAGAGCGTTTATCGTGGATGCCTTCATGGCTGTAATAAATCTATTCTAAAGTGAGTAGGACGTAGGTCTTTAGGTTGGTGTCTTATATTTGCACGAGGCACAATAACAAAGAGAATCGACCTGGACTTTTCTTGAGTACGAAATTAATACTGTTAGCATCAAGAATCTAATGACGCTAGGCCAATATAAGGAAAGGAGTTGGAGTCTTTCTGGGCCTAGTCTGACATGAGGCAGTTCATGGCGTTGTTAACCAAGGATCATTGGACACAGACTAGATAAAGAATCGAGCCCGTCTTATCTAAAACCCGTCATCTTATCACGAGACGGTAATTAAATATCGCCTCGCGTTTTGGAAGTTCCTCAAATATTCCACCATCTATTTGTCTTATAGTGACGGGTTTGTCGATGAGGGGTGAAGAATGTCGTGGTTGTCTGTCTCCTAAAGGACGTAAACAGCCTTACCATCGAATGAGGCACATGGCTCCGTCTGCCTTAGCTTTGTCTACCACGTAGTGTTTAATATTGTATTAATTCAAATATCAAGCTTCTGCTTGTCGACCCAAACCTGGTCGCTTTGCATTGTTTTATTGTTATTGCATGTTGAATTAACTGGCAACAGCACACTAAATAAATTTAAGCCAGTGATGTCTTTTCCAATTAATGGAATTAACACCGCTGCATTTTTTTTTTACATAATTCTGCTTAAACCATGGTGCAAGGAGGCAAGTTGTTCATAATGAATGGAGGCGTTCTGGTGTTTATTCATACAGACAAAATTTATCAATTACAGAGGCGTGTTTACAAAAGTCAAAGTTAAATGTTTACGTCCTGGCTATTTTTAATGCGCACAAAATGTCCATTAAAATGACTTTTAACGTATTTACTATAGTAATGAGTAAACACCAAGGTGCAGTTGTTCAACAATGAGATGTTAATACCAGTATTGGTCCCACATAAAATAAATGGTCCTTTAATCTGGATTAAAGTTAACACCGTGGGTATACTTTTGAACAATTGATCCCAGGATGCCCTATGTCTTTAATTATATTTATAAACCGTAGCAAAAATGTATTAAAAGCAGAACAGTTATTTTTAGTTCGTATTCTAAAATAGTTAGATTAGCATGATATTGCTTACTATAATATATAACTTTTTTTTCTGAAAAACTCGATGGTGTGTACGTTTGATCAAGGTTAGAGTGAAGACATTTCCAACGCCTAAAAGTGTAACATCTTCCTCTAACTACTTAACTGTTTAACTAAATCAAGAAAACCTATAGTTATGGTAATTCCCTCTATTATAATGTGTAGTTGGAATTAATAACGTAAGAGCCTTCACATTTCGAAAATCAAAACAAAGCAAGAAAAAGAATTTAGGGCTCTGAGCAAAATGAATTAATATATAGCTAACAAATTCATCGGATTAGGGGGAATCTAGTATGAAATATGGAATGGTTATTGCAACATATGCCGTAGAAAGCTACCCGAATTCAGTAAAACTGAAGAAAAGCTGTAAGAGAAATTGAAACAGACAGAAATCTACTTGAAACATGGTTGCAATACTGTGGAGTTGTTTTATAAGGCTCTATAAATTCCCGCATAATGCTGATAAACAAGACAGCGCACATCGTTTCTGGATTACGCGTGAATCAGTACTTGGGGTTTAACGTCGTACTTGACAATTTTCAGTCATGTGACGACGAAGGAGTCGTTAGAGTGCAAGTGATGTGCCTCCTTGTTGCAGGACGCATTTCCACCGTTCTTTTATCTAGTACTGCTTCACGACTTTCAGGAGGCAAGTAAGTTTCCCAGCCTGAGACAAAATACTGATAGGGGTAAGCCAGTTGTTCCACTATACCCTTCATGCTGAATTCCTTTAAATTTTAGGTGTGACGCACGATTGACCTCTACCGCCTCCCGAAGCGGACGCCCTACCAAGATCAGGCCACAGACCCCCATTAACTTTCCATAAGCGACAATGTTAACGTTTGGCGCTGTAGTTCAGTCCCAAACATTCCGTGGCCAATAAGCTTTGGTGCATACCTGACCCAGCCTGTGAGAAAGAAGCCATTAAAATCTTGACATAGGTTGACGGTCAAAATCCGGACCTTTCTATGCCGGCAGCTGGGAGGGGCGCCTAGCAACGCCATGGGGACGTCACTCGCAGTCTCAGCACCACCTGTCTCATCAACCACATAGACGGAGCTGTTATCCTTATGTGCATATCAATCGCGTATACGGTATTTAACAACATAGATGGCGCTGCTTGCTGAGTGTAACCGTCTATCTTGTAGACAGCTTGTAGTATGAGATCTTTACATATCAACGGAATCACAATCTGTTCGGTTAATGTCCGTAACGCTCGTCATTTTCGAAATGTATCTAATACCGTTTAACCTGGGGCTAGGACCCGTAAAGGCATGTCATTACATGTGCATGATGTCTTTATGAACAGTTGCGATCAAAGGGCGACTGAGATACCTTGTTTAATTGTTATTTGACATGGAAGTCATTCATGGACTACAAATTAGAACTTTAATATGGAATTCATGCCTGGAATATCCACTGTCTGCCTGGCATCATTGAAAACTGATGACCGCTTTATTTCTTATTTGTATAATTTCTTACGTAACTTTGCCTTTGGAACTAGTGTTAAACGTTGTTATGGAAATGGATATTGCAATTATCGACTTGAAACGCCCTTTACGGGCTACAAATGGTACACAAATGTCGGACATGACGTTTATATTTGAGTTAGCACCGTTCACAAAACGAGCATTAGTATACCAGACGTCAACCATGAATGGCGCTCCGGATCAGTTATCCCATGACCAATTTCCAGAATACTTTTCAAGATAAACCACCAAAGAACTAAACAATTGCGTCAGATAAGAAATAAAGTGGACTGATGAAAAGATAAATTCATTACAGATGGAATCAGTGTTAGGAACCAAAGATTCCCGGATATGGTCTTTACATATCTCGCCTTGTAGCATTTGTTAGATCCTGCGTGTTTTATGACGATTTCAATCAACGTCACAAGTTATTACTACAAAACTAGTGTTTCACAGTTATGGCATCAAACGCCTTCACTCCAAGTTTCTTACGTTTTACAGTGAGTGTAATTATCTTGTAAGTAAATCCAGAATCTCTGTCGCTCTGCGTCATGAGTGTGTAAAATTCCGCTTCGCCCGGGGCTTAATGTCAGATATATGAATAGTTGTAATCAAAGCGCAATTGAGATACATATTTTGTTATCGACAACTGATATTCTAACATTGTGAAGGATTTGAATACTGATTTTACTCAGTCGCCTAGTTGAAATCTTAAGGAATTGCAGTGTTGAGTACAGAAAAACTGCAAGTACAAACCTGACAATGTTGATCACAAATGTTTCCACGGCAAAGCTATAAAACGTTAGATGACAGACAACTTATTTCCCGATTTCCTTGAGCAATACTAAAATTAACTTGAATCATTCTTTAAAATACGGCTTCGCCCCATGAGAGCTACTAAAGCACCTTATTTTGGGATACTCGAGGACCCTTAAATTTTCTTTGGGGAAAAGAAAATATAACAGTGCTAGTCCTGAAATCACCGAATTTCGTGCCTAGATTAACGACGATGTTTACCACGTTAATAAGTGCACGTTAACACAAGTGACATGAACTCGACAAAATTTAAACGTTTGGAAGCGACAAGTGTGTGACCAGTTTTGCATTTTAATACCCAGAATAACACAGTGAGGCTCATGTATATTGAAAAGAGATCGTCAATTGCCTAACATTTGGATGATATCCCTACTCTGTTTTCTTTATACTCTAATGTCTTCTAAATATTTCCAACGACCAACAAAACGAATTTCTGTAGCATCCCTATAATTTATGTGTTTTTTACCATGGACAATGTAATAGGAAGACATAAAACACACCATTTTTAGTGATTTATTGAACATTCAACTTCTGTTGTTCAAGCTTTGCATGATTTAACCCATCTCTTTTGCGAACGGTTTAGATTTACAAAAGTTTACACAAATTCCTATTTTTATTTTACGTAAAGAATCGAAATTGTACAGGGAAGACCATAGGCGCAGATTAATGAACATCACTGCTCATCACAGGCACTAGCCCCGGTTTAAGTAGAATTGGATACACTTATTACAACGACGATTGAGATCCATGTTTCTTGACGCTCTCTCTCTCCATACGAAAAAGGTTGTTTGTTTGTTTGTTTTTGAAGAGTATACAGGTCACATTCATCGTTGATTTAACCTATAACCGAGATGAGTGACCATGAATTCTGTTCTGGGAAGAACCACTTTCACGTACAATGACACTCTTGGTCAATAACCTCAAGGCCCTTTCCCAAAACAACGTACAAATACAAAGTTGAATTAGCTCGAACTAATTAAAATGTTATGTACAATACATCACACAGTCATGGTCTTTGATTTGTGTCAAAGAAAATGATAGCCTTATATCACATCTATGTAAAAGTGCCGAGTGTTATGAATGGGTGCGCTTATATCACGTGAATTGGACATTGGGGAAGCTGTATTGGGGAAATAGACCCCGAATAGCTCTTCGAAAATAAGCTACACGAAAAGGTCATCCACCTCAAAAAAGATATCGAGACATCTCGAGAAATCTTCCTCAAATGTTTGTTTATATATAAACCAGAATGAATACATACCTAAACTCCGGCCCCATATATATATCACGGAGATAATCGTCGGGGTTAGGTGGAAAGAGGCAATGTAAACTTCAGTCCCATTTATATATATCGTTGAGCTAAGCGTCGGGGTTAGGTGGAAACGAGGCCATGTAAACTCCAGTCCAATTTGTATACATCATGGAGCTAAGGGTCTGGGTTAGGTGGAAACGAGGCCATGTAACGGCATCATCGGGGCTCCATTTGTGTGATTAACTCTGATTGATGGCATAACTTTTGGGGCCTTTGATTTCCTCTGTAGTATTCTGCGGACAGGATTTACAATTTTCGGCAGTCGCTGCCGGACCGATAACCGGGTCTTGTTAGAGTTGACCATCCATTTCCACGGCTATTTTAAATTATTTACAAGTCTTACATTGATTGTTTTGTTTCACGGCTTGTGTATATATGTCTAGTTTGGCAAATGTCTCTGAAACCCAACCTTTGCTTACCCCACCACCGCGTCTCAATGTGTCATGTGCAGCACCATTTTTTATACTTTGTGAACCCGGTTCAGAATCGTCCTCGTGCCTAAGAGAACCTGTTATTTCACAGCATGAGAGAAATTCCTCACACTGTGGGGGATTTCTTGAAACTTTAACCAGGGATCCGTCGGGAAGAGTATATATTGTCGTTGTTATTCCAAGGCTGCGATACACGCCTGTCATTCTAATTATTTCAACAGCCTGCATAAACCTGGATTCTGCTGGTGGCGTAGGCCTAAGCACCCAGAGGCCTGGTCCCTTTGCATTGTTTACATTTGATTATCAAATGTGACAACACAGCATGTGTTTTTAGATTCAAGGTGGATTGAGAATTAGACGTCCTGAATTCTTAAATTTCAATCCAAGTCTTGAAAACCTTACCTTTATTTATCGTATTCCTTTAAAGGTTTTACTGAAGCCTTGACACCTTAGATTACGCCCATGCCTTACATTCTGACTGTAAGAAAGAAAACAGTACAGCCCGGAGCGAAAGGAAATGAGAAGTTGATATCATCCTAATGGGATCTCGCGGAGTGGAAATCAATCTGGTGAAAGAAAATGAAATTGATATTGGAACATATGCCAGGGCCAATAAAATGAAACATATCTAATACAAATGAACTGGTCGTGAAGGTGAGACTGACATCGGTACACCTCCACAGTGTTTACATTACGAATGGCGGTCTGATGGTAAGTGCATGGAAATGATCGGATGGCACTTTCTGACAAGTTGCTTATCAGATCTTGAACACTAGTTTGATTTGCTAAGCACGACGTTAGTCTGTTACAAAGAGTACAAGTGTTCTTGGCAAATTCGCGACCTCTCCACTGTAACTGTTGTAGCCATACAACAGACACCGCTTTGGGTTTGAAGGTAAAAAGGTTCAAAACCTGATAAAGGCAATAGCAGGCAAATAAGTTCATTCCTCAACATATAACACCAAACCAGCAGAATTGTAGGATTGAAATATGTTTACTATTAAATCAAAATGTCTATTCATTTAATGACATTCTTTTCAACAACATAATATTCCTTGATTTACATATTGTACTCGTGGATATTGTTGTGCTAATGAACACATTACTTATATCCAGGGGATCGAGTAACGCGTGAAGAATCCAGGTAGATACCATGATATAGCACAGCGCCTCTTCTTGTGTCTCACACTGAGTGCTCCCGTCAGTTTTCCCCAGAAAGATGATGGCGTAAGTTTGGAGAATTATTCATCTTTCTCTAGCACTACCGAAAGCACTGACCTTTGGCCCACTAGTAACCGGCGTTGATCACAACAAAAGGGATGTAGCACAGCGCCTCTTCTTGTGTCTCACATTGACTGCTCCCGTCAGTTTTCCCCAGAAAGATGATGGCGTAAGTTTGGAGAATTATTCATCTTTCTCTAGCACTACCGAAACCACTGACCTTTGGCCTACTAAAAACCGGCTTTGATCACAACAGAAGGGATGTAGCACAGCGCCTCTTCTTGTGTCTCACATTGACTACTCCCGTCAGTTTTCCCCAGAAAGATGATGGCGTAAGTTTGGAGAATTATTCATCTTTCTCTAGCACTACCGAAAGCACTGACCTTTGGCCTACTAGTAACCGGCGTTGATCACAACAATGGTGATGTAGCACTACTAACACTGAACTTTTTCAAATCGCCAGACTTAAGCATCGCGGAGAATGAAACTGATTTTTCACATTTTAACAAATCGACCTAAATGGTGACTAATAACCAATGACATTTGATTAATGTTTCACGCCGTTCTGAACAATAGTTCCCTTACATGACAGCGTCCAGCATGATGGGAGAGGGGTTGGGGGGGGGGGGGCATTGAACAAAGCCCGCGCGAAACGCATGACAATCCGCTGGCTATTGGCAGACCTTCTGTCCAGAGAGGAAGCCAGCATGAGCTGGGCCTGAACTCTGAACCATCAAAATGGGTGAGAGGCTGCTCAGCCATCGTAATGAGCTACCACTCACTATGAAGTTATCACCCTTCATCTTTTGGGTAAGGGTTTTTCTTTTATATATATGTAAATCTATAAGAGTTATGAACTCACTAATCACAAGAGATCCGAAGGTACGTGGAAATTTGTTGTTTTCCCTCTGATGGTCTTGAGACGGACATGTTTTGCCTCTTTATGCTTCCACGCGGTAACAAAAACTCTCGTTTATAAAGATAAATTGTGTTACAGGCGAAGGGTTCTCGATGCATATTGATACTACTCCACAGAATATTTGAACCTCACTACTGCGATTCCATATTTGAAATATGAACGATTAAATAAGCAAGTATCTGACAAATATCAGATAACCGACATATTAAGCAGTAACAATGATAAACAGCGCGGATCGCGATAATTAATAGTTTAAAAGGGAATGTAATCTGTACGTGTTATATTTATCACTACAACCTGGCCATTTAATCGAAACGCCGATTTTGTTACACCATACACTGCCATGGAAGGATTTCATTTCTTTATAATTTAATTGCTCGACCTGCAATTATGTTAATTTGGAGTCTCGTTAAAGCACCGAGTAATTTACTTTTTCAGCTCACCTTTCCATGATACAAAGGCACGAACACGAAATAAAAAATGACTGACAAGATTTATCGTCCATTATAGAGATCTGACCTAATGTTTAGTCTAGATAAATGTAACCCGATGGATGAGATCTGACCTAATGTTTAGTCTAGATAAATGTAACCCGATGGATGAGATCTGACCTAATGTTTAGTCTAGATAAATGTAACCCGATGGATGAGATCTGACCTAATGTTTAGTCTAGATAAATGTAACCCGATGGATGAGATCTGACCTAATGTTTAGTCTAGATAAATGTAACCCGATGGATGAGATCTGACCTAATGTTTAGTCTAGATAAATGTAACCCGATGGATGAGATCTGACCTAATGTTTAGTCTAGATAAATGTAACCCGATGGATGAGATCTGACCTAATGTTTAGTCTAGATAAATGTAACCCGATGGATGAGATCTGACCTAATGTTTAGTCTAGATAAATGTAACCCGATGGATGAGATCTGACCTAATGTTTAGTCTAGATAAATGTAACCCGATGGATGAGATCTGACCTAATGTTTAGTCTAGATAAATGTAACCCGATGGATGAGATCTGACCTAATGTTTAGTCTAGATAAATGTAACCCGATGGATGAGATCTGACCTAATGTTTAGTCTAGATAAATGTAACCCGATGGATGAGATCTGACCTAATGTTTAGTCTAGATAAATGTAACCCGATGGATGAGATCTGACCTAATGTTTAGTCTAGATAAATGTAACCCGATGGATGAGATCTGACCTAATGTTTAGTCTAGATAAATGTAACCCGATGGATGAGATCTGACCTAATGTTTAGTCTAGATAAATGTAACCCGATAGATGAAAGCTTTAATTAACAACAAGACTGAACAAACTCACATTACACAGAGGTCAGAGACTCAAGTTAGTCTTAATTACCTGGGGAAAAAATGACAGCAACAAATAGCTAAAGCATGACGTAGGTGAAATTGAGAAATGGTTAAAGAGGCAATGCCCGTTATTTCTGGTAAAATTCGATGAGATCAAATAGTGCTATTATATTTTAGAATAGCCAAACAAATTACTCCTCGCCATTTTTCACCCTTGTCTGGCCATGTGTTAGCTTTAAAAATCGGTAACAAAGTTCCCAGAACTAAGAAACCTTTATATCTTTTATTATAAACCACGTGTGAAAAGACGAAAATAAAATCAGTGTAATTTTTTCTTTTTGCGGAGCTTTTGAGAATTCTGGCTTAACAGCCATGTCTTACATACACCTTAGTTCCCAAGACTTTGATGTTTTTGCTTCATGGCACTTGTAACATGCACTTGAAATTGTAAACATCGTTTTTAATTTATGCACGAAATTTATTGATTCTGAGAAAGTTGCCATTACTTCTCCATTTCCCCAAACAAAACTAGTGAAGCCTTTAGCATCCTTAAATAGGAATCTTTAATTGAACGAGTGAGTATTTTGCCGAATGAACGACTGATTATTTTGTAGACTGGAAGACTGAGTATTTTGTCGATTTAGGGGCGGTTTTAACTTTTCAGAACACGAAAGTGAGCACACGTGGCGCCTCCTACGGTCATAGTACTTAGCTTCAGGCCTTCCTGTAATCCGGCACTAACTTAAAGTATTAGGCTAAAACTCTGAGAGTTAATACATTTTGGTGCCTCAGACAACACTGGATCAACACGTACATGTACTTCAGACAACAATGAATCAACAGGAGCATGTACTTCAGGCAACAATGGATCAACATGAACATGTACTGTTTTACATACAACAATGGATCAACACGAACCTGTAGTATTTTTTAGACAACAATGGATCAACACGTACATGTACTTCAGACAACAATGGATCAACACGTACATGTATTTCAGACAACAATGGATCAACACGAGCATGTATTTCAGACAACAATGGATCAACACGAGCATGTACTTCAGACAACAATGGATCAACATGAACATTTACTTCAGACAACAATGGGTCAAAACGAGCATGTACTTCAGACAACAATGAATCAACACGAGTATGTACTTCAGACAACAATGGATCAACACGAGCATGTACTTCAGACAACAATGGATCAAAACGAGCATGTACTTCAGACAACAATGAATCAACATGAACATGTACTTCAGACAACAATGGATCAACACGAACATGTACTTCAGACAACAATGAATCAACATGAACATGTGCTTCAGACAACAATGAATCAAAACGAGCATGTACTTCAGACAACAATGGATCAACATGAACATGTACTTCAGACAACAATGAACCAAAACGAGCATGTACTTCAGACAACAATGAATCAACACGTACATGTACTTCAGGCAACAATGAATCAACATGAACATGTACTTCAGACAACAATGGATCAACACGAGCATGTACTTCAGACAACAATGGATCAACACAAGCATGTACTTCAGACAACAATGGATCAACATGAACATGTACTTCAGACAACAATGGATCAACACGTACATGTACTTCAGACAACAATGAATCAACATGAACATGTACTTCAGACAACAATGAATCAACACGAGCATGTACTTCAGACAACAATGGATCAAAACGAGCATGTACTTCAGACAACAATGGATCAACACGTACATGTACTTCAGACAACAATGAATCAACATGAACATGTACTTCAGACAACAATGGATCAACACCAGCATGTAGTTCAGACAACAATAAATCAACACGTATATGTACTTCAGACAACAATGGATCAACATGAACATGTACTTCAGACAACAATGGAACAACATGAACATGTACTTCAGACAACAATGGATCAACACGAGCATGTACTTCAGACAACAATGGATCAACACGAGCATGTACTTCAGATAACAATGGATCAACACGTACATGTACTGTTTTTCAGACAACAATGGATCAACACGAGCATGTACTTCAGACAACAATGAATCAACACGAACATATGCTTCAGACAACAATGAATCAACACGAGCATGTACTTCAGACAACAATGGATCAACATGAACATGTACTTCAGAAAACAATGGATCAACATGAACATGTACTTCAGACAACAATGGAACAACATGAACATGTACTTCAGACAACAATGAATCAACACGTACATGTACTTCAGGCAACAATGAATCAACACGAGCATGTACTTCAGATAACAATGGATCAACACGTACATGTACTGTTTTTCAGACAACAATGGAACAACATGAACATGTACTTTAGACAACAATGGATCAACACGAGCATGTACTTCAGATAACAATGGATCAACACGTACATGTACTGTTTTTCAGACAACAATGGAACAACATGAACATGTACTTCAGACAACAATGAATCAACACGAGCATGTACTTCAGACAACAATGGATCAACACGAGCATGTACTTCAGATAACAATGGATCAACACGTACATGTACTGTTTTTCAGACAACAATGGATCAACACGATCATGTACTGTTTTTTAGACAACAATGGATCAACACGTACATGTACTGTTTTTCAGACAACAATGGAACAACATGAACATGTACTTCAGACAACAATGAATCAACACGAGCATGTACTTCAGACAACAATGGATCAACACGAGCATGTACTTCAGATAACAATGGATCAACACGTACATGTACTGTTTTTCAGACAACAATGGATCAACACGATCATGTACTGTTTTTCAGACAACAATGGATCAACACGTACATGTACTGTTTTTCAGACAACAATGGATCAACACGATCATGTACTGTTTTTCAGACAACAATGGATCAACACGTACATGTACTGTTTTTCAGACAACAATGGATCAACACGATCATGTACTGGTATCTACAACTGTTAATGTAAAAAGCCTGGCAGGTGTATAATGTGATTGTGCGCATGTTCAATTGCCGTTATATCGCACAGATGGAAATATATTGTGCAGTATACTTTGTGCGTGGTATAGTAAATCACATGAGGCTACCGTTTTAAGTGTGTCCGCGTCCTTTCATCATGGTAGGTAGAACACTTACAGCATATGGAGTAAAAACCTGAAGAGAGACGAGAGATTGATAATTGGTCACCTAATGGTCACATGTAACCTGTGAATTACCTCAGTTATGGCTTTATTCTAATTGTTTATGGAAATGTGTAAATAGTAGCAAATTACACGCCCCCTAGCACGATGGCTTAAGCAGAGGTAGGTAAAGGATATACTGATGTTAATTGCAGTTTATTTGACGTCACTGTGTGGAACTGATCAAACACACGACCATATGTCGTCCTTTACATAGCAATCACCTTTTAAGAAGACTGTTGGCATCCCTCAGCAAACAGACGAGTACAACCTTGACAGCTGGTATTTGAATTTCTGTTTCGACGCCACACCGATAATCCATCACTACCAGACAGATCGTCGTGAAATATTTAAGGGTTCCCCCAACTGTTAGGAAGTGTTTAATTGCTCTCACGCTGTGAGATGACAGGTTCTCTGAATCTCGGCATACACGACAACTAAAACCGAACTCAACTCAACTGGATCGCTGTGTTAGGTCGTAAACAATTGTGTACGTGAAATACCTCAATTTGGCTGTGGCATGGGATCGTATAGATGCTCGTGTGTGCTAAATAACGATAAAACTGGACTGCTGCGTGTACGAAGTTCTATCGCTGGTCCAGCTGGGTTTACGAAGTTCTATGGTTGATCCAGCTGCGTGTACGAAGTTCTATGGTTGGTCCAGCTCGGTTTACGAAGTTCTATCGTTGGTCCAGCTGCGTGTACCAAATCCTGTCGCTGGTCCAGCTCCGTACGATAAGTCGACTTGCGTCGAGTCGTGTCTTAAAGCCTAAGTGTATTCCGAGTTTAATGTGTAAGAGATTCAATCTTACAGTCGTATGGTCATCAGCGATTGGAGCTAACTCCGTGCGATCAGTTGGGTTGGGTTTTGAGTCGCTTCGGCATACACGACAGCTTTAGACGCGCCTCAGCTCAACTGATCGTACGGAGTTAGTCCTTGTCGCTGATCACAGTTCAGCTTTCACATTGAACTGCATGCACGTGGAAACAACCGACAGGAACTTCTTCTTTCGGGTTTCATTGGCAACCATTCCAACATTTCAACGCTGCTATTTTGACTAAGTGTCACATTACCGAAGAATGGATAGTGATTTTTCTGCAAATATTTCCAATGTAAGACTAGGGTTACAGTTGTCTGACAGATGTTAGGAGCCAGTTTGGAAATGTCCACGAGCCATCAACCAAAACAGTCAAGGTTCTTTTAATGACACAAAATGGCAGTATAAATGAATGATCAACTTTCACACAGGCCTGATTATCTAACGGACTGTCCCATTGATAACAGAAAACTGGAACTTCCACTGACATTGGTCTCTAGGGTTTTCGCCCAGAAAGGCTCCCATACTTAATCTGTAGCTATCAACCAAAGTTAATCAGAGAAATGGGAGTCCTGCTGATACCAGCGCCTGGCCTTCTTCCAGACGTGTATCACGACGGTATATACCAATATATAACCAAGACTAATACAGCAGACCGCTATAGCATCGATGTAAAGCTGTACACGTTGGAGTCAACAAGGGGGAGCAACCTTATTTTTTTGTGAAACATCTGGCTGTGTTGTCCATGTCACTGTAAGAAGCAATTCTGCCTCACTGGCGATGACTTCTCTTTTTTCAGTGGGATACGTACCAATAACTGTTAAAAATTATCTACAATGTTAGTGATTTACTTATACCATAGGTTGTTTATGTCCTGCTGAACAAAATTTCACTCGAATTATGGCGCTAAGGTTTTTTTTATTGGAGCCCGAGGTTTAAACGAGAACATCACATTAAGGACTCCATAGTTCTGGATTGGAAAACACTGCTAACAGTTTGAGGAATCATTCGTCCCTTAGCTTGACAGAAAAAATGCATGTCAAAAACCACTGACATCGGACTGACCGCCACGGTTCATCCCCATATGCTAACAACAGAAAATGCGCTTTAAAAAGTCTTAGACACTTCATTATTCTATTAACAGAGTTGACATGCTAACAAATCGAGCAGCGGGCTAACGATGAGCGTGGCCTGTAGATCCTGGGTTATATAATAAATAATAAGAAATGCAGCCGCTTTCTGCCACAGATAACTCCATGCGGTTCCTTAATAAGTAATCACACGCTGAGGACACATATTTGCATATTTACTTACACAAACAACTACAGATTGAAGCGTTACTAGTACACGTACCCATCATTAACACACAGACTAGTGCTCAAATACTTCAGGACCGTCTAAAAGCCGTTTAGCCTTTTTTAGCTGAATCGATGAAATGAATGCTTTCAAATATTTTTTCTCCAGTTATCCCTTATGAAAGGCGCGCTGAGCCTTGCCGCTAAGGTAAGCAAACACAATCGGGCACGTTCTGAATTTGCCAAATTAGTCCATAGGTTATGAAGCAAAATAGTTAATGTTTGCAAAAAAACAAAACATGCAACAACATAAGTGGAAGCTGGTTGAGCTACATTGGGAAGCGCTGTCAATGGTTTTAAAACGGATATTCTGTCGACGAGAAGCCCGAAAGCTGCTGTCTGTAATTGGCACAGTTCTGGCCTAACCAATGCGTGTTTGCTCCATGACATATCCACATAAGACACATAGATTTCATCCATGCACATGCGTATTGATCTATGTGAGAGCAAACATTTCTGACGGGTGCTGTTCATGTCATCATTTAATCAAAAGCTGTCATACTACAGGCCTCGTTTTCTGTTCGTAAGTGGGAAGGATCTACCAGCAACCTGCGGATGGGTTTCCCCCGGGCACAGCCCGGGGGTGTGTTACCACCCACCATACCCACCATAATGCTAGCCGCCGTCGTATAAGTGAAATATTCTTGAGTACGGCATAAAACACCAATCAAAAAAATCGTTTTCTGTTCCTTCTGTCGAAGCTTAACTTGACCTGAACAATTTTTGTCTTTTCATTACTGTGCGTCTTGCAAAAGTGCTGTCAGGAACCCTTCCCAACTTGTTGAAGTTAAGTTTATCGCTAACGAAGCAGAAACTATAACCTAACAGGGAAAGGCTGCGCTCTAGAATTGACCTTTGAAAGACTGTCAGGTAGATATATAGGCGAAAATATAATTATTTTCTCTTTGTACCTGGACAAAGTGTTTCCTCTGTGGGAAGACTGAGATGGTCTCTCAGACATAAAAATCGATGTCGTGTCATGCGGAGCCAGTCAGCTATCAGATACACAGCTATGGGGAGGCGTCAATTATTTCACCACCAACCTTTCTGGTAAAACATAAAATTATAAGTGCGGTAAGAAAGCTGTAGTATTTCTGCCGATTTGCAGGATTGCGGAAGGTGCCAATTTGGCATTTCTGGAAGCCGTTAGAAGGCCCTTAGCTATCCTGAGTTTTCTCAGCTATCTCTGTAGCCTCTCACCAATGTAGTCATTGTGAGATAAGTTCCAGCACATCCTGGCTTCAACTTCGGCCGTACGTGGGAAGGTCTTCCAGAAATCTGTCGATGATCGTGAGTTTCCCCGGGCTCTATCCGGTTTTCTGCCACCATAATGCTGACCACCGTCGTATAAGCGAAATATTTCTGAGTGAGGCAACATTCAAATCAAATAAATAACATAAATCAAATGGCATTGATTTACTGAATCCGCGTCATTTACATTTTTTACTAACTTTCGCTATTTGGTGACCTTACAACGGATACAAGAAAAAAAGGATCATTTTAGCCAAATAAAATTATTGAAGTAGAAACATCCGTGTTTTCCGTAGCATACACGATCGAAAAAGATACATGAGTTATGCATCCGCCACGAAAAGTAGATCCTGGGAAAACGCCGCTTTGGGAGTACTT
The DNA here is from genome assembly GCF_032854445.1 of Liolophura sinensis. NCBI lineage: Eukaryota > Metazoa > Mollusca > Polyplacophora > Chitonida > Chitonidae > Liolophura > Liolophura sinensis. The sequence continues at coordinate 1,540,786 of NC_088306.1, read as the reverse complement.
AAATGATCAGACCATTGACAAAGCTGTCATTTTCGGCAGAATATTAGCTTTCACGTACTCTGTTGTCCATAAGGCTGGAATAAAACATCATATACCATATTTCATGGAATCGTTCTTCAGATCGTTATTCATAATAACGCCAGACCACTTGAATGATCGGTTTCGCCATGAACATAGTCGACCATCAACACATCATGAACTCAGTCCTGAAGGTGGTATTTAGGCAGCAGAACACAGTTACAATTTTGCCACATCCCGACAGATATCAAGATAAGGATGTTCCATGCATGGAAATGTTCAATAGTACTGTTTTAAATGTTCAAAAATCACTAATGCTGAGCATGTCCACACCTGACGTGTATCCGTGGGGTGAGACGTCGCTCACGGGTGTGGCCCTGGTCGCACTACAGTTGTCTGGCAGTTACAAATTGTGTCCGTATGCCTTTGTTTCGCTTGGAAAGCAATAGTTTCCACGAATATCAAGGAACACAACGCTTTTAAAGTTGTCATCCGGCACCACCACTGACACAGTTTTCTTTCACAATAAATGCGTCCCCTACCGCCACTGAGTCGCCACCACTGTATAGAGTCATTTTACGTAATCATCGAACCTTTTATTTTATATCTATGGTTAACGATGTACTGGCTCTCGTCCATAAAATCAACATGTCGCCAATATCCAAACTGTCCCCTAGCCCGGCGAAGTTGAGCAAGTCTGCGTTGAACGGTTAGCAAAGATATTTGCTTAGTTGTTAGTCAGTTGAAACCATGTAGAAACAATTCCTATCCGCAGTTCCGTGTGACACAATGATTCCTTAGTGCCTTCAACAATCCTCCAAAACGGCTGTTTGCCTTTGTTCCCGTTTCTACGAAAGAGATTAAGCAATCGGTGATCATCTTTTTTTCATTCAAGAATGGTTACCCTGGAGATCTTCGAGACCTTAAATAACCCACCTCACGATGATAGAGTACACCGACCTTCCCTGTCCGAGTGCAGGCACTCTTCGGCGCACTGGCAATGCCGTTGAACGAGAAATAGCATAGGTAACCTCTTTTTGTGGTGTTATGTGCACAAACTGCCGTCAGCTTCTAAATTTAGCTTGCCACTGTTTACATGTGCTGAGTTCAGGGACTGCTCTCTGCCTCTGCCTTAGGATGTTCCAGAATACGCTCAGTTCGGGGCCTGTGTTCAGGAATTTTCTTATTCTAGAAAATCTCACCAGTCTATATAAGACTTATGAAAGCAGGTCAAAAGAAGAGAACGGAGAATTATTGAGAGTTTTGGATGCTTTCGCTGTGTGTTACTTTAGTAGGCCTTTTGTGCTGAATTTTGGTGCCTTTGTAGCCTCTGGCTTTGTTATATCCTATCTCCACCGAGCACTTGTTTCAGGCTGAACTTGTATGTTTAATTTGTGCTCTTGTGTACACAGTGCTTATTAGTACGCGGACCCTGTCTGTGGAGTTTTGTGTATATTTCGTCATACACTCAGTTATACTGTGGATTTTCCCTCTTTTGAATATTGCCTCTGTGCGTTTTGAAGCATTGTGGAATATATGCGTCCGTTTGGACTTGACACCATTGTACATGTAAGTACTTTAGTATTTGTAAAAGTCTTGTTACCTGTTCTTGTTAAACCTAATAAATTGTTGTAAAATAAAATCAGCTGGTTTTGGTTACTTTTTTGTGCGGCTAAACTGTCGTGTATTTAGAACAAACCATCTCTTTATAATACAGACAGTTTGGGTCGTAACAGTGGCCACTTTTTGTTGTACATATAACTGCCAGTTCAGGGGGGAAATGGGCTTGTTGGACTTGTATCTCGCAAGAAGTGGCATTGTTACGTATTTCGAAATTTTGCATAAATTTATTTCCTTACGTCACAAACACGGCGAGCTTTTGATTGCACATAGACAGAAAAATAAATGTAGATAAAAATGTTTATTTTTATTCAGCGAAATGAACGGGTTACCTCTCTTTGCCTACAGCGCTAATCAGTGTCAATGTTGAATCTTTTGGTACAAAAATTATTCCTTCTCTTAGCTGTCACGAAAAGCCACTGATCTGATCGCTATCTTAATGGTGATGAAATGTTTGCAGCTGAGCATTAAGCCCATGGAAGTGTGACGGAATCTCACAACTCCGCATCCTGGGCTCATTCAGGCCTAGTTTACCGGCGTTATCATGCTCATGTTTGGGCGGGAAACGTTCTTGACAAATCTACAATTTGACTAAAGGTGTACTTGATAAGTACATCATCTAAGCCAACTCTCCAGAGCAACTTAAACACGACAGAGATAAGACAACAAGTGGTTGCCTCGTTCTAATAAACCCTTGTTTGTACGCGTGAAGACCTGCCAGCAGCTTCTGGATGGACTTGGTTTTCCCCCGCCACACAATGCTGGCCACAGTCGTAAAAGTAAAATACTCTTGCATACGGCGTAAAACACTAATCAAATAAATAAATAAACTCTTGTTCTTCCGAAGCCGATTGATCTGATCAAAAAATTAAATTGCATGCTCAAGTTCAGCTCCTGTTAATTCCACTATTAATGTTAAGGAAGGTGGGGCCTCCGTGGCTCAGTTGGTTAGCGCGCTAGCGCAGCGTAATGACGCAGGAGTCTCTCACCAACGCGGTCGCTGTGAGTTCAAGTCCAGCTCATGCTGGCTTCCTCTCCGGCCTCACGTGGGAAGGTCTGCCAGCAACCTGCGGATGGACTTGGGTTTCCCCCGGGCTCTGCCCGGTTTCCACCCAGCATAATGCTGGCCGTTGTCGAATAAGTGAAATATTGTTGAGTACGGCGTAAAACACTAATCAAATAAATAAATAAATTAATTAAGGAAGGTGATCTGCAATGTACTTTCGTAGTAGTCTACTCCGATCAGAACGGTATCCTGTAAGCAAGATCTTGACTGCGATGAATAAATGCAAAGCGTGTATGCATAGACATATCTCATACATAAATAGTAGATTACAGTTTTTCCTTGAATTATTGTAGAGAATTAGAGAGTTGTTTTATTTAGCATTACACCTAGACGCTCTAGTATGCATAATTCAGATGTGAGCAAGGAATAAATTTGCTACGTGCTCTGTATTTGTAATTTTAAACCAGTGACGTCTAATAAATTGCAATTTACATCACTGCATTTTTTTTTACCTAACTCTGCTTAAGCCATGGTGCTAAGGGGAGGATAAATTGCTACTATTTATTCATTTACCCTGAATAAAACCCTGACTAAGGTAAACTGACAGGAGGCCGTATTTTACTGGTTACGTGTGACAATTTGTCAGCTATCACACTGTCGTGGCTGCTCTGGTTTTACTGTCTACTCTGCACGTCTTTGATTATATTAATGAGCAGAAACTGTGATCCCATTCAGATCCGGCCATAAAGTCTCGTACCCCCCTGAGTGGAATCAATTTGGAGCACTGTGGGCAAAATAATGACACTGGAGTTTACATTATGTGATAGATGAGGGATTTATAGGTGATGGAGAGGAAGTGGGAGCATTGGTATACCAGACCTTATGTCTCTGGGGCGGACAGTGAATATACCAGATACACCTGGACATGGGAAAGGTCACGTCATTTTGGTAAAGCATTCGTCTGTCGGCATTACTGAAGTAGCATGGCAAAGATTTGCATGGCAAAGATTTGCTGACCCAAAAGCAAATGTCATGTACTAACACGTCTCACATTTGATGTGTCTCCCCAATGAGTCATTGAGTTGAGAACTATAACCATACACGTCCTCACTGCAGCCTAATTACTTTCCAGATTGACCGCTAGTCTCTTAAGAAAACTATACGTTTAAACTATTTTACCCACTCACCCCCACCCCGATCAAAACAGGTTGAGATTTTTTTTGGTAGTGCAGTGTGGTATTACCTGTTAAGAAAAAGACAAAGTGCTTGAAGTATCTTTTAACGATATGTCATCTCCTCAGCACAAATTGAAGAAATTTGAAAAATTCCAATTTACTCCTGATTCTCTGCGATACTGACGTCTTTGTTTGCATGCATGTCAGCATTGAATCCTTTGTAGAACGACCATGCTACTTCACACACCTACGTGTTATCTACGGGAGGCCTCTTATGTTCATGACAGAGGAAAATGTAGCGGCAATGTCTGCCACTGTCGTTATGAGTATTGGCCGTGAAATGAACCACAGTGGTCTCTGGCTAAATCACATGTAATCTTCGGGTTACGGGATAAGTAGTAATTTAAATGGACTCTCGCGCTTGGAAACCTGAAGGCAGTACTTGTAGATCGCAGTTCCTGTTATCATCCACTCGATTTCATCTATGCTGTAGTCCTTTATGCACAACATTCCGTATTCGCAATGGCGAATACGGAATTTAATTCAGTTTCCTCGTGAGCGTCCCTGTTCTGGCTTTACCCGCTATGTTGCATTGATTTATAATGTGTGTGTGGGAGGGGGATGGGGGGCGTCTCCGTGGAGCACTGGCTCAGGAGCCTCCAATGCGGTCGCTATGAGTTCAAGACCAGCTCATGCTGGCTTTCCTCTCCTCTTGAATTTCCTCTCATCATAATGCTGGCCACCATCATATAAGTGGAATAAATGTTTTTCTTTTAAAACATCAGACGGATACTTCTCTATGTGAATGAACGATGTCTTGCCACAATACTGCTCTTCACTATATCAGACGCAACATAATGGTGCATCCGTCCAATCATAAAGATAATAGTTAATTTACACGACTGTGTTGAAGTACTGTGTAAATCATGAAACAAACAGAAATAAGAAATATTCACATAAATGTCTAAACATATTAAAACTTTTGATTCAGAGTCTTTGTTTAAATCAGCACACTACCAAATATGCAATCGCTTGATAATGCTTATTTAATATACTGTTATCATATTCATTTCATTTGTTCGTAAAAAATTTAAGCAGAAAAGGAAATTCAATAAAACAACACAAGCGGGTTATGCAGGGGACAAAAAAGAACAATCTAACTTAGGCTTATCAAACTGTGACAATCTTGACGATCTAATTCGCACAGCAACTCGATGCATTGAAACCGCGAATGAGAAAATAGATTGTTTCTACCTTCTGACATTATTCGGCCTTAATAATCTCACACTAGGGTATTATCGGAGAAAAAGCATTGCTGCAAAAATAAAAGAGCTCCAAACTTAATGGCTTAATAATGAACAAATTCCGTGAAAATAATGTTCAGTGAACGGAACGCAGTTTTAGTTTCGGATTAAGCTTGCAAATTTTGCCAAGGCGTCGGAAAGTTTCCATCAGTTTAAGATCTAGTACTCATTCTGGAGTTGAACACAATGTTGTTGTCAAACATCTTTCATTTACATATCTATTTTTCCCTTTCAAGCATTTTTATCTCTAGTTCCCCCCACTATATTATTCACCTATTTGCTTCATCAGTTTCCACTATCTATACCATCTGCTTTATTTCGGTATAATTATTAAGATATCAGTTCGGTATAACAATTACATGAACTCATAGCACGAGACGAATTTCAAAGATTATTCATCATTACTGACTTTACGGTCTTTGACTAGCCTTAAATTGTCGAGCCACACTCTTGGCTTTTCTATAACGGGACTGTATAAACATTGAACCGATTCTGTGACCAATTTTTGAACGCCTTGGTAAATGTACACATGGCACCGATTCTTGACATCACTAACATTGACAGCTTTGGGCGCATACTCCTTACAGCTACTGTGTCGCTCTCTGTGTTCACTTTTCACCACTGCCACGACTAGCCAATTTTGAACAGAAGTGTTGAACAACGCCGAGGTGACTGCGACCACGATGTTGAGGTAGGAAGTTATGTCAGAAAACACAAACACTTCATCTCAAACTTTGTTTCTAATAATACTTCATACACAGGCATTAATGTATCTTAAGTACGCATAAAATGATTTTTGAACAACATCTGAAACAATGTTTATAGGCGTTAATATTCCAACTCCATTAAAAAATGTTAATGTTTTTTCAACCGTGTTTCAAGTGTTGGTTTAATATGTTGATAAACCCAACTTTTAATGGACTTGGAATGTGATCACGAGAGTTAGAACACTAACATCTTTGAAAGGTTTAGTCACGCCTCACGGTTTTCAGTGTTAAATATAACACTCTAGTTTTAAAAGTGAAAGTTATACATTCATTCAAAGTGCATGATACCCTCTCTTAGTCAAAAACTGCAGTACATTTCGGGTTCATCCATAAAATTGCCCTCCGTAAATCGAATCCAGGACAAAAACCCCGGCGGACAAAAACCGCGGCGGACCAAAACCCCGTCGCCTTGATTAACCGACAAAACATATCCGATAATCTAAAACACACGATGTTAAATATTTCTTGCCTGGAATTCATATAGTGAGACTTTCCATCTAAAACATTGTCATCAAAGCATGTCCCATTCTGTCATTCAGTCATTCAACTCTCATCTCATAAACGTTGTTACACGTACGTTTTCAAAACAATATCGCCAAATAGGACTGTCTCTGATATCTCTAATATTATTATCGATGCTTTTCATCGAGCAAATATAAGTTTATTCTACCACTTTAATTAATTTGGTCCAGCATGGCATACAGAGTAAAGCTTACTACGATTAACGGTATCATCTCGCAGCTGCCGTAAGGTATGCATTTTAAGGCGGCTTACGGGCATATTATGCAAATGTATGTGTTCACTATGACAGATGTGTTTTAAAATTTTCATTATTTAGAAATTTAAATCAAATCATATTATAGTTCACAAGAAAAATTCTGAAGAAAAAATTCACAAGAAAAAATTTTGAATAGAATTTTTAAAAAGAATAGAAAGTAATTTTTTTTTCGTTAGTGTGTACTTTTTTTCTATTTTATATGACCTACATGGAAGTCAATGTTAAATAAATAAAAAGAATCAGTGATCTTAACGTTAAATATATGTATTATTCCCCAAAACGAATGCTGGTTGCATGTCATTGAACATCTACACTCGGAAAGAAAGAGGCGCATTTTGTTTATTTTGTTTTCTGAGGTTGAAACCATCACTACTACAAGTATTGGGAATCAACCATTTTCTTTAGAGGTGTAAGGCTATACCATGTAAATTTCCGGGATAGGAACAATTGACATATGTTGTGTTTTTAGAATAAGAAAAAAATTCTAACACAAGCTGCAATACAGCAATTGTTTACTATGCTTGTAGACTTTAGAAGTTTTCAGATAAGCCTGGAATGTAGGTCGAGCATTTTGTATACCCCTGAGAGATATGTAACTCTTTCGGCGTCGTCAGAAATGATTAGAATACATGGAGATTGAACGAGTAAGAAGCGTTCTACAGATTGCAAACATGTATTGAAATATGAAACATCTCTTCAGGGAGAACGTTTCAAGTTTTTTCAAACAACTTATGCCATTTACCATATACACTTAATACTGATCGCGGGGCTTATGTCCGCAGAGGGTTTTGTCCGTGCGGTTTTGGTCGGTCGCACCGGGGAATCACTACTATCCGCAAACCCTCCCACGTACGGCCGATTCCAGATTGAAGGCGGTTGAAAAACGGGCCTAGGTCTTCGAATCTTATTTATTTATTTCATTGGCGTTTTACGCCGTACTCAAGAATATTTCACTTATGCGACGGCGGCCAGACGCATTCTCTCTTAAAATTTAAGTGTTATCTTTAATACTGTGAAGACCACGTAAGTGACTACACTTATAAGAGTTACATGTATCTGACTGGCTCCTGTTAATCGTTCATGCTTCCTCATTCTTCACATTCCAACTCTATTTTGGTTTAAGATGCTAATTAACCAACTTTTAATACAGCTGGAATGTGAACATTTTGGCAAGTGTTAAAACATTAACGATTTTTAAAAGTGGTCAGATAGCTCGTATAAATGCACTCACTTTTCGTTTTCTTTACAGTGTTAAATATAACAGTTTAGTTTTAAGAGTGCTCCTCCCGCGCAGACAACTACCAACGACAGCCCCATGAGAAAGACTCCGTGAGACAACCTCTGCTTCACTTCGCGTGCAAGTTGATAGGCTTTTAAGCAAATATCACTTTTCACCTTTCATCCGAACTTTTTTATCATGTATTAAAGTATATATTCATATTCACTTTGTACATGTAATGAAGGTTTGATGGATCTACCACTGGAAGTGGGCGGATTTCACGAAGGGCGATCAATATTTTTCCAACATATCAATCAATATTCATCATTATTGTCGAGAAGTCAGAAGTGACTCAAGGTGTAAACTAGATGTTACATAGATACCCGTGAAGATCACTCAGTCGTCATCTACGGGTACAGAGCGAGACGGAGTCACCTATGTTTGTGATGAGTTTCTGCTATACAGGACTAATCCGATCACTCCGTGCTAATTAAAAACGCTATCGTCAGCTTGTCAGATCGAGTTACGACAAAGGCATTATCTTGTCTTGTAACATACAATGGTATAAAAGGTGGGACGACAGCGGATTTCCTCTCTGCTGGTCAACGTCAGAAATTTTAACGCAGATTACGGCAAAACCTTTCAGCTGGGAAGATGTTTCCACACTCATGGCACTGTCTCAGCGAAGGACGATAGCTCTTGGGTTTATGACATTCGATGTCTAGGGAATAATGGCTTATAATGATTCGTCACATCCGAATATAACGAATGATGTACAGAACAAGGAGTAAAGCTAAGGAAGCGACGACAGTCTGATAGCTGATTCTTTGTCAGACAGCGAAATACAGTCTCTGGTCAATGTTCTCTGTTACGCTTTTCTTCTAAATGCTCATCTATATGCTTCTACAGCAACAACTTAGGCGCCGTCCAGCGGAAGCAGAATTTGGTAAGAAAAATGACTTTAATTGCAATTTATTACGCTTACGCTTCACCACCTATACGAAAAGGAAATTCCTACTAGCTGCTACTAGTATGAGCGTTGGAGATCCCACTCTGTGTCGCACCCAGTAGCCTTTTGATGCGCCTTGGCGTGGTTCACCATCCTGTACAAAAAGTTCATTGACACCAGATGTTCTTGTCTGGTTATCGACTGTCGGGAGCAAATGGGATCTTTGTGAAGCAGTCAGGTTAAGGTAGTGAAGTTAAGGAAGGCGATCTGACAGAGGTTAACCACAAATCACAATTGTCCCTAAGACTTGAACCAAATTATTTATTACAGAAATGGCAACTCGCCTGACAACATAAATGTATTATCATCTTAACTCTGACACTGCCTTGGTTTCCACTGGCCGGTGTGACAAAGTCAAACATTCTTAGTATATTTTAATTTGTGGTAAAATTGACGCTGATATATGCACAAATAAACGACGCGTAAGTACGCTTAAGCTGGTTAACCGCGGCCGAGCTGCTCTCTAAATACAAAACCAATCTCATGTAATCTTTCAGCGTCTCCAGCTTTAGCTACCACACCAACTTTTTCATTTGTTGCTGTTTTCAATAGCATTCCATTAGAATTATGTAACACAGTCTTAAGCCAGATCACGTAGGTCGCTGATTTAATTCTTTGCGGCTGACAGCTCACTCAACTCAACAGTTCCCAATGTTGGATAAAGGGCTCACCCATCAAACCATTACTCTTGACTCTGATTAACTTACGTGGTTAGCGCACTGACGATCCCGGGGTCTCACACCAATGCGGTCATTGTGAGTTCAAGTCCAACTCATGCTGGCTTCCTCTCCGGCCGTAGTCAGCAGTTCTGCCAGCAACCTGCTGATGGTCGTGGGTTTCCCCCGGGCTCTGCCCGGTTTTCTCCCACCATAATGCTGGCCGCCATCGTATAAGTGAAATATTCTTGAGTACGGCGTAAACACCAACCCGTTGATTCTTCATAGAACGCAACGAGTGACAAATATAAACCTGGTAAAATCTCTAGGGACGCTATTCAAACTTTCGATAAGTTTGGATCGTTGATCCTTCACCACCGGGTGCAGACGTGATGGATACATCATTTGCTCCTTCGAGATCTCCTAGTAGATCTCCCAAAGAGAGTCGTCCCCGGTCCAAACATAAATCACCCACACGATTCCCTCCATAATATCTTCCTTAGACAAAATTGTACAGTGCAATTGTCGAGGCCTTCAGGTAAATTTTATTGAAATACCACAAGCTAGTTCAATCTTTACATCCAAATGCCCTTTGTCTTCAGGAAACTCACCTGAAGACGTCTGACAAAGATAAAATTAACTCGTAAATATTATACACTTTACGGCACCTATTCTAATGAGGAAGAGCGAGCTTGTGGCGGCTCCTCTGTCTCCGTGAATACTAATATTATTCACAGTCCTGTGCCCTCGATACGGAGCTTCAGGCTGTGGCTGTTCGTGTTTCATTATCGGAAATGATCACCTTATGTTCCTCCTCATTCTTCGTTGTCACTTTGGCAGTTGCATACTTTAAGGAAACAACTGCCAACCCCCTTTATAATTATTGAGGGGGGCGGTGTTGCCCATAATCCCCTTTGGGGATTTCTTTTTTTTTTATCTAAAAACGACTTGTATTATTTCAATGACATTTCTAATACCTATTTATCTCTAGGTAATCTTCATATTCTTCTATCGATCTCATGGATCGATCTATCATGGATCAATCACTTCTCCGGATTTTTCTTGGAGAGTGCATGGCGATCTCTGTGGTAGTGACCATATTCTTATTGTCCTAGAGCATCTCACTTCTAATTCGTTAGAACGTATAGCCAGGTGGAAGTTCCATAAAACAGACTGGATGGCATTTGAGATGTTCTGTGAGGCTGCCATCACTCCGGTGAATCTCACAAATCTTAACCTTTAATGAACTTATGTTAACATCAGATAATAAAACCATACCGAAGACCTCGACAAATAAAAAATCCAAAAGTAAACCCTGATACGAGATAAACTGTCGCAAAGTTATAACGAACCGTTAAAAGGCGGAGCGTATATTTAATCATTGTCCTGGTAATAATAATTTAAATCAGGATCGTATTTTTAGAGCTAAAGCTCGTCGATTAATTAAGACGATCTTGTTGGCGGAACTTTGTTTCAGGCATTACGTCAGAAACACCCCTGCGTAAGGTCAGGAAACATGGTTAAAAAAAACAGTAAAGCAAAACTCCAACATTTAAAAGACGGTGATAATATTCTAACTTCTCGTGATATCTCGAATAAACTGACTGAAACAATATCTCGGAAAACATCTTTTGAGAATTATTCTCAGTATATTAAAAACCAGAAAGAGAAACTTAAATTGCCCTTTATTTTAGAAGGCTACAATCGTTATTTTTCGATCGAAGGGCTTAAAACTTCATTAAAAAGGCAAACGATACTGTGTGCGACCCAGATAATATATATTATTTGCAAGATTTACCATCTGAGCCACTTGTGACTCTCTTGGGACTTACTCAATGATATTTGGATGAGGTGATTTTTCCCCGTCATGGAGAGACCCCGGTCCCCAAACCGAGTAAGGATCATACTGATCCAAATAATTGCCGTCTCATAGCTCTTACTAGCTGCGTTTTTAAGACTATGGAACGGATGATAAATGATAGACTTGTTTGGTTTCTTCAAACCAACTAGTTTTTATCTAATATTCATTGTGCTTTTCGTTAAGGCCGATCTACTTTAGATCACCTTTTAGGATTTGAAACCTTCATTCGTGATGTTTTTTTCTTAATAATGAACATCTGGTTTCAGTATTCTTTGACCTTGACAAGGCCTACGGCACCACATAGAAATATGGAATTTTGATAGACCTTTGATATGGGTTTTAAAAAGTCGCTTGCCTCTATTTATATCTGAATTTTTATCTGATCGTAGGTTTAAGGTACGGGTGGGGTTCACGCTTTCTGACTCTCACGAACAGGAGATGGGTGTACCTCAGTGCAGTATACTTTCCCTAACCCTAGCATCAAAACAAATTGAGCAGTTGAAAACGGTTTTAGATTTTCTACGTCTGAAACCGTTGGTATGCATTTTTGTAATTAACAGAAAACTTCATTCAGTTAAAATCGTCCGCACAAAAAAAATTAAAGTTTTAGGGGTTATATTTCATCGCAAATCATCACTCATTTCTCATATTAAATGCTTAAAACTAAATGTACAAAGGCTATCGATATAATAAAGGTCGTGTCTAGCACCGATTGAGGTGCTGAACGATCTGTTTATTAAATCTATATCGTCCCTGGTGAGGTTTGGATTGGAGTATGCGTCCATCATTTACGGTTTCGCAAAGAAATCATATCTTAAAATGTTGGATCTGGTCCACCTCCAAAGTTTGAGGCTCAGCCGTGGTGCTTTTAGAGTCTCAACAGTATAAAGTTTATACGTTGAGGCTAGCAAGCCATCCTTTGGATAATAGACGTGTAAAACTTAGCCTTCAGTACGTTATAAAGCTTAAATTTCACCCGACAAACCTTGTCTACGGCTGTGTTTTTAATCCTATTTGTGTAGATACATTAAATAAGTGTCGTAACAAGATCCCGTCGTTCAGCCTTCATTCAGCATGAAGGGGATAATGCAACGACTGGTTGACCCGTATCAGTATAATGACTCGGGCTTGGCGGCTTACTTCCCTTCGGTAAGTCGTCTCAGTGAAGCAGTACTAGATAAAGAGCGGTGAAAGAAATCTGTCCTGCAACAATGAGGCAAAATTACATACACTCTAATGATTCCTTCGTCGTCATATGACTGAAAAATTGTTAAGTATGACGTTAAACCCCAAGCACTCACTCAGTCGTTCGGTCTTCGTGTTCGGGGCCATGTCGTTGATTCTGCCATCAAGCTAGAGGATATTGCTGTAGTGCTGTAGTATTGCTAGATTATTGCTGTAGTATCATTTCCAGAGTCTCCTCCCTGGCCTTCACAACCCAAATTAATATTTGATCTACGTAAGCATAAATACTCAGATACAAATCCTCTTATAATTCAGCAAAGTTTTGCTGATATTGAGGCTAATTATATGGCTTATAAATTCATATACACTGACGGGTCAAAGAATGGGGACAGGGTTGCGGCTGCGACTGTTTTAGAACAGCGGGTCACTTCTTCTTGTCTTTCCCCTTCATCTTTTATCTTTTTTGCAGAGGCCAGGGCTCTACTTCTGGTCGTATTTGTTTCCTCTGGGCGTGCCCAGAGGGCAGTGATATGCAGCGACACGCTGTCTTGCCTTTTGGCAATTGAGATAATAAATTTAGAAATCCATTGATACTTGAGATAATAGCCAAACATATAAAACTAATTAAAAGAGGTTAGGGTATTATATTCTGTTGGATACCGAGTCATGTTGGTATAATTGTAGAGGTAGTAGAGGTGTCTTTTAAAACTGACATCTCTGCTACAGGAAAAGACTTCAGGCTGGAATACGATGCCGAGATGTAGACAATGAAATCATGTGTGAAAATATGAGACATGGTACAGCGTTCAGTGACACTATCTCAAATCATTACTTGGGGGATGCATCACGACTTCACGCTAACTAAACTGTTCCTGGGAGTTTGAATCCCGCAATGGAAATTGTGTCTCAGTAAACCGGTTTGAGATGAGTATTATGGCGAGTCATTTGCCAAGGACAGCCTCAGCATCTACAAGACAGACAGAGTCACTGGCGAGGAAGAATTACTCGGGAAGTTCTGTGGTCGAAGAAGATGGTATTATGGCGAGTCTGGTGCCAAGGACAGCCTCAGCATCTACAAGACAGACATAGTCACTGGCGAGGAAGAATTACTCGGGAACTTCTGTGGTCGAAGAAGACGGTATTATGGCGAGTCTTGTGCCAAGGACAGCCTCAGCATCTACAAGACAGACATAGTCACTGGCGAGGAAGAATTACTCGGGAAGTTCTGTGGTCGAAGAAGATGGTATTATGGCGAGTCTGGTGCCAAGTACAGCCTCAGCATCACTGGCAAGGAAGAATTACTCGGGAAGTTCTGTGGTCGAAGAAGACGGTATTATGGCGAGTCTTGTGCCAAGTACAGCCTCAGCATCTACAAGACAGACATAGTCACTGGCGAGGAAGAATTACTCGGGAAGTTCTGTGGTCAAAGAAGACGGTATTATGGCGAGTCTTGTGCCAAGTACAGCCTCAGCATCTACAAGACAGACATAGTCACTGGCGAGGAAGAATTACTCGGGAAGTTCTGTGGTCGAAGAAGACGGTATTATGGCGAGTCTTGTGCCAAGTACAGCCTCAGCATCTACAAGACAGACAGAGTCACTGGCGAGGAAGAATTACTTCGGGAGTTCTGTGGTCGAAGAAGATCCTGGACATTGTACCAGACAGAGGCCAGTGATGTGCGCTTAATATGGGCACGGATGATTATGATCATCTGGGAGACTTCGGGATTATATAATTCCGCTGTGACTTTCGCGAAGACACGTTGGTTATAGCTGAGAAGGGGTACAGAAGAATCCATGGTAAAGAGAGAGATGATACTTTCCCACGACATTAAAAGGATCTCCGGGACCTGTTCAAAGCGCTCGGTTCTCCTGACATTTTCTTATATGATCTCGCAAATTCTTCAGTCAATAAAACAACAAACTGCTTTCATGTCGTCTTTAAAGTTCTCTTGATTGAAATGTCATTTTTGTAGCACCTTAACCTGACCTGAAACTTCTTCCTCACAGACGACCTAATCTTTTAGTACCTAGATATTGGTGATTAGACGTTTCTGCAAAGTGGCAAAATTCTTCCCTGGTGTATATATCTCGATCTGGTAGTTCCTCACGGCAAAACGACTGTTTTTCAATTAAAAGCAGTGGAAAAATTCAAACACATGCCCAATAACGAAATAAGCTCTCACGCTGGAATTGTTGTTCATGGTGGTGGTTTTACTGGATATCAAATGTGATGCGTCATGTATGCGAGACGACATACAACTTTTATTTGACTTGTATCTAACAACTTTGTAAGCAGTTCGTCGATGATTTACGTCTCTATGTACGATTATACGGAATGCCAAGGCAGAATAAAACATGTCTTTGAAATCGATCCGTGGCCTACAACCTACACAGCCCAGCGCGTCAGTACAATGCCAACAGAAGCCACTGATGCCTCTTTTAATACCCTGCTGAATTTCACAGATCTGTCGGACCCGACGATTGTTTTTTGCTTTTTGTTGACCCCAGTAAACACTTAGAGCCTCCTCTTCAATTCATGATCGTCAAGGTCTACATGACAGCGTACTGTATACTGCAAATATTCCCATCAGTGGTCACGTTACAGTTCACCAAATTCAAATAACGAAGGAAATACGCGACGTGGTCATAGCGTTTAGTGCGTCTTGACGTCGGTGACGTTGGCTCTCAACTTGGCGGTGAGGTGCTTAAGTGTCATCAACACCCGACAATAACGCCACCTAACCCATGTGGAACAATTTTTCACGAAGGCGACACCTGTGAATGGCAGATCCGTGACATTGATAACCGACCGTTCTGTTGGACTCTCGATATATTATACCTAGTGATGAATGGCGCGTATTCAGATAACGGTTGCTATCTCTGTTTTGAACAAATAATAGGGCAAACCAAGATTATAGAGTGTTTTATGTGTATAGATATGAATATTGCCAGGTTCACCAGATACTGCACAATGTTGCCCAATAGCTATATGTACCTTAGCAACCGCTTAACGAAAGATATCAAACTAAGGTATGCCAGGAAGTACATTACCCCTTTGACCCCAACAGTTTTTCACCCAGCTCAAGAAGAACTAAGCGCGGCTTGCAGTGGATCTGGGCCCAGTTCACATGAAATGAGGCGGCATTCTTTAGAAAGGGGCCATCTAGTGTCCATCCCCAACAAGAAAGATCTAGACTTTCTCAAACAGACTTTGCTCTCAAACTTTTTCACAGCTCCACTTGGGCTCCTTGACATTGGTTTGGCAGATATAAAGAAGGCCAATATTCTCAAGGCAACAAAAATAATATTCATATTCCTAAAAAATGGGGGGAAAAAAGAATGAATGAGACACTGTTTCACTTTCTTTAAAATAACTAACGTATACCATGCCGTGGCCTGTATTGTATTTTACTTTCCACACACTTTCATTCATTCTTTCATTCATTTTGAACTCAAACACTGAAACCCTTGCATAACTATATGACTTATGTACCACTAGCTAAACCAAATAATCAACTAAGAGATCAACATCAAAGTTATTTGTCAAGGAATGAATGTAATAGGCAACAACTTCATGTCCTGCCACGATCGCTACGTAAGGATTTCCGTTCTATTGCTTAAGGGTTTCTTTTTTAGGCTATTTAACAAGAATTACCTGACGTGTATAGATTGAAATTGTCTATTTCGCAGAAAATTATCTCCTTTTGAAACTACAAAAGCCTTTGAACAATTCGTGATCTACAAGGCTAACTTACATTTTGATTACGCTCTAAACAAAAAATCAACCGGTACAACAGTCAATTGTCCTAAATAAATCTATACGGTGATTTTATTAGCCTTGTTAATTTTCTGTTTTCATCCCAGTGTGTACCGATGGTCAGAGGGCAATCCCATGTCGTTGGCTGACTGATTCCATGCCTAGGACAAGGACAACAACATTTTTACCGCACGTTACCAATAGACCCCAAAACGTCACAACCTATGCCAGAGAGAAGTAAACGCCGCATCGCCATGGTCGCCGGAAACGCATACTTCACCGCAAACTGGAGGAAGATTGTGTACTGTAAGCGTTACCATTATCCTTCGTACATATGTAAATGACCGATTGTGTGACACAACGCAATCAGCATTTTCACCCTTGGAGTCCAGTCGAAACCTACGACACTCTCTAATGCCAATCGACGTAAGAGCGTTATGATCCCTAAAAATATACACACTGCTACTCAATCTGCAGTCGATATAAACCTGATGGGGTGCCTGGAAAACTGGACGTACATACAAGGGAAATGCTATATTTGATTTCAACGGCAGCCAATATAACCGAGAGCATACGGTCATGTAAGGCATCAGAAGTGTGCGCGGACGCCGGAGGGGAAATCGCAAAAGGGGAAAGCACTGTCAGTGAAACCCTGTTGTATTATTTTAAACTCTGGGACATCAACCCCGGCGAAGGAAATGTTTGGATGAGAGATGGACAAGGGCAAATCTGGTGCACATCAGCCTCGACATTATCACAAAAATAGATGGTTCTTACCTTAACAATTCAGCCACATGTGTTATAGATGAAGTTCGGACTGGTTTGTTCTTTGTGAGTCACACGCAGTTCCACTGTCCTGATTGCACGTGCTTACAAAATACCAGAATGTGAAATTGACAACCGGATTGTCTAGATGGGTCTTATAGGGTAGGTCTTGGTCATAGAAAATATCGAACGACATTCCTGTAGGGCTTACGAAAAGACATCTGGTCCCATGAAATATCCAGGTAAAACTGAATGATACTTTAGTAAACTACCTGTCAATAGAAATGCAGTTGCTTTTTATATTCAACCTCTTAGTAAACCGATGGGTGATGAATGATTTTTCTCTCAACCTGTTGATCACGGCAATTTAGATAAAACTGTACACCACGATATGGCCATTCTCTTAGAGCCTCAACGGCTACTCGCTTACATCGTGTCGGGGGGGGGGGGTATTGATTTGTAATGGCTTTTCATCGTTTAGGGTTGTGCGATCAACTGATAAAAGAGCAAACTGGCCATCGCAGTAGTCCAATTGAATCTTATAAAAGACCTTTATATGCACAAAACGTAACATGTCTGACTTACTGAGAAAAATGACGTTATTTACAGCAACCCAGGTGATTAAGAGAACCTGTCTGTAGTTTGTGTGCATTAACAACCTGAACTAAAAAAAAAGAAGAACAGCAATGGAAATTCATATTAATCGAAATCTGAAGAAACTCTTAAAAAAAAACAAATATTATTTCTGTTTTAAAGTATACAAGCCCATTACAAGAAATCTGAGTTACACAACGTTTTTAATGTCTATGTCTAAAACTGATAATAAAAAGTCTGAAATTTCGTGCTTTGAAAAAAAAGTAGCTTATACTTTGGAATGGACTTTAGTGTAATTATTTTTTTTGTTGGGAGTGAGTAGGTTGATTTGTACTCAACTGACAACCACTAAGGGACAAACTTTGTCGTTGTCGTGTTTAAATTCTTCATTACAACACCTTAAAGATATATAGTTTATGATTTTAACGAAATGTTGATATATTTGTCTTTTGTGATTTCTCAGTTACCGGATGACTATGTGTTATTTTGGCTGATGTAGTTTTTCTGTAACAGACAAACAAATCGAACATCATGCAATGTTTTTTTAAACAGGATTAAAACATTTCCACAGCAGACAGTATTAATTGCCTGAACGTGTTTGTTTCTGGTTCATTTTTGCCATTTATATTTAATAGATCTGACAGGACGATAGCTCGTACATTCTTGATTGTATAAACAATGTTTACTTTATCATGAAATATCGGATTAGGTGTCAATTTCTGTTTAATCCAAAGGCGTGTAAGTCGCATGTACCAGGTGTTCAAGTGACGTTAACCTGAGGTTTAAGTGACGTGTTACACCTGGTTGACGTCACTTGAACACCTGTGATCGTGAACATTCCGCTGCTAAATCGGTTGGTACGCAGGGTGAACGATTCGCGGAAAACAATGGAGCCAGTGTCTAAATCTTCATACACCCCTCTCAACACGCGAATAACACGCGGTCCGTGAGAGTTTAAGTCCAGCTCATGCTGCCTTTCCGTCCTGCCGTACGTGGAAAGGTATGGCGGCAAGCAACGGATGGCCGTAGTTTTAGCCCCGCTCTGCCCGGTTCCTCCCACCACAATGTTGGCCGCCGTCGTACAAGTGAAATATTTTCGAGCACGCCGTAAAATGTCATTCAAATACATAAATGTATGACAACTCCAAATGATTGTTTTAACAAAAAAAATGTTTTAAAAATGAATGAACATGGAAACACCGCACCTCCTGGGTATCACGATAAACCTGCTGACACTATATAGCGTGAGGAGAGTTGGGACCCGCCACGTCTGGGGGTCAAGGGTCAGTTTCTAACGATTGATAGGGTCTAGACCATTCAGCTTTGGAATGTTCCAAAGCTCTTAGATCATTCCAGTTACGAGGACTAGATCGATACGCGCCCACTTTGTACAGCTAATTGACTGCATCTGCAATTCTCCGACACGCTTCGGTTTGTTAACCCAGTGGGTGGGGAGCCGTCCACATTACTGGGCAATGTCACTTGTTACACATGTATTTGTGGCTGATCTATGGGATTAAACTTAAATGTAAGTTCTTCAATGTAAATGTCTTAAAAGTAAATGTAAGTGGTTGTATCATTAATTGGAGACACCTTTTAGGTGCTGTGTGTATCTTAATCTTTAAGTGTACTTAACGTGAAAGAATGAAAAACATGAAGCGTTACCGGAAAAACACTGAAAACCCTGTTGGCTGAAATATTGCCGATGTGATATTAAGCCATAAATCAATCATTCATTCATTCAGTCAGTCATCTTAATTTATTTTCATTTTCCTTTAGTGAATTAAAAGCAGTCAGATGGACTTGTTGAGCTTATTTTGATGTCAGCATCGTCACAAGTCATTTTTTCCATCCCAAAACCGTGTTTAATGATGGAACACCTTGCTCATGCACAATCGTACTTAGTACATGAGGAAATGTCAGGAGTATGTATTCTTGTTTTGAATACAGATATGAAATGTCAGTGTTGTTTCATTGGCACCGAACATTATCATACATTATCATAAAGCATACCTTACATAGCAAACGTTTTGGAAATTCTGTAGAACAAAACAAAACATCGAAACAATCCTAATGTTTTATAATAACAAACGGTTTATTCCCCGATCAAGTTTTCTGTGGTTTTCACGTGACACTTCATTTTTTTCTCCTATTGTAATTACCAGTGTAATATAGAACTGGCGATATCAGGGGATTACATGAAACTTTATTTTACCAGATCGATAAGTTAGATCATATTACCCTTCCATTTCCTCCATGATGACGTATAGCGCTTTGACATCAACTGGGAATATCACAGCCATGTGAAGTATACGATATATTGTTTGTAGCACTATCGGCAGGGAGTCGACGTTGATGAACATTGCTGATGAGGTAAGAGACCTACTACGGCTTTCATACCGTGGTACCAAAATTAATTTTTGACCTAAAAACCTTGTTGAAATATTTGAGGAACTCTCAAACTATATGTAAGAATTGAATTGTGGATCTCCGAGAAATGGCAGGCAAGGTAACCGGACGATGTATTCTCTTCTTCGTTGACTATGTCAGAATAACAAGATGTAATGAAGCTTTTCAGTTAAGGCCGAAGACTTGAAGCAAGGGTTTCGAGGAACGACAGAAATAGCGAATTTCCCAGTGACATGTTAATTGCATCGTCAATTTACGCGAGACTCCAGGAGTATATGTTCAGCGTTATTGACTTCAGAAAATGGAATCTTTTGTGAACAGGGTACCGGTACGGCCAACGTTTGAGATCCTCTGCTGTTGAACAATGTCGCACTGTTGATTGCTTGTATGAAACCATAGATCAAAGGTGTCAGTGAAAGAAACAGGCCGTTAGTAGCACGTATAGACGTAGCCTCGATCAGGCCCACAAATCACGTGGTACACGTGTATGAATAGATCTCACTACTTAGCATCGCCCAACTATGAAAACTGTTTAGAGGGATTTCTTTTGGAGAAATGTCGGGTTCTTTGAGACGAGGGTCAGTGGTGTGTTCGGTTCACTGTATCACAGTTACTGTAGAAGGAGTTGTGGTGGAGCGATTGAATCCAGGCTTCTGCCACATAAGGAATTAGAAATATCCACAAAATCGGAACTAAACCTTTCAATAGACGACACAAATGGAGAATCTCTTAGAGACATTAATGAATCAGTAATTTCCACCGAAACCTCAGCATTCCCTGGACAGCGGTATTAAATAAGTAACATGAAACGTTTTGACGACCGGGTCCTGTAGAGTGTATTTGTCGCCTTCCAGGTTGTAAACAATGCCTTCATTGTGAGTTCATTTCATCACTAATTGTTTGGGTGTTTAATAAAACTGGTCACCGGTACATTAACATCAAAGGCAATAAAGCCTTCTTCAGTTCCATTACATACAAATGTTACCATTCATGGGATGTTTCCATTTTCATTGAATTGCTTGAATTTCTCATTAATAACATCTACGTGAAATTTGTGGAAACCATGTATCAACTGTGTATAAGTATTCCGATGGGTACAAATTGTAACCCCTTTTTGCCGACCTATACCAATCTCATATGAATACAACTAGATGCAGAGATTCTCACTACAACTCATCTTTCCATTCACTAAACGGTATACTGGAAAAATATATATCCAACGGTATGTTGGAGAAATTGCGAGTTCTACAGGATATTTAGGTGGTAAGCAAGAGCACTCTTGCTGTGTTAAACAAAGGACCGGAAGAGAAGTGTTTCTTACAAGTGAAAATCGACTTGACGAAAATCATGAAATATTGATTGAGGAAATGGGCCTTGCAATTATTTACCCGGAACGTCCTTATTGGTTGACGGCTGGTATGCGAATGCCCGGTTTCCTCCCACCATAAAGCTGATCGCCGTATTATAATTGAAATATTTTTGAATATTTTTTGAGTACGGCGTAAAACACCAATAAAATACATAAATACTGAGAGTTGTGTATGACAATAGTGAATACAAGATAGGCTATCTTCTACACGATGTCTGAAGAAAACTCCCAAAACATCAACACATTATACGAATCAATATTAGGCACTGTCTTTGCTAAAAAAATAAAAGTGCAGTAAATCGAACTGAACTTCTGTCCCGCTGGCGATGACCGCTTGGTCACTTTAAACAACAACACTAATAATACAATAAGAAATTTAAAAGCAAATCTTTAAACTTGTGACAGACCAACCTCTGATTTGTTCGTGCTCTGTAACATTTGTTCTATCCATGATGCTTACGCCCGAAGGCGAGGAAACCATATTTGCATTTCTTCGAATATTTTTAGCTGGCCTTCACGCATACAGGTTATTTTATCTTTCTAGCCTCTTTCTATAGTTTTACCATTTCCTATGCTAAGTGAAGAAAATCTATCACCAGGAGCCAAAGAAGTGGCCAGTTTCAGGTGTCCTTTAGGGTTCTTGAGAGTCTAGTTGTTCTTAATCGCCAAATATCTCACTGTTATCTGCATATTCCAAATAATCTCTGGCGCTCTGCTTCATGATTGTGTTTGATTCAGCGGAATCAGCGGAAAGGGGCAAGGGCATTTTATTTATCATGTTGAATTAGAGATTGTATTTCTGAAAGCTGTGTAACAATTACATCTGCCATTTTCATAGTTTGTTACATTTGCCTTTGTGGGTATCTAACATGGGTTAGTTCTCAAGCAAAGCGAGCCGATCATACAAAGTAGTGAGCTAAGAACTGTTTTCTGGTGTAACACAATCGAGAGCGGCTTACCGCGAACATTATAAGGCCAAATCCCTGCCTTACACTCCCGAATCCTCATGAAACTTTACTGGAACAGAAGCGGTCCTTTGAAGAAGCCAACTGGAAAGCGTCTGTCACTCATGTTCTTGTAAATTTCAGTAATTCTTGTTAAATCCCTTGGAAAAACGTTTCAGGAAGAAATTCCTAATGTACATCATCCTGCATGTATATGTTATAGGAACTTCCAGAACAAGATAGAAAGTCGTGTTAATAACATCTGATACAACCCCTATTACGATAATTCCTCTACATTCCTCGTTAATTTTACAGGATGAGCTGTTTATTATTTATTATTGTTGCCGAGATCGTCATTTGTTATTGTTTTCAATAGCATTCCATAAGAATTATGTACCACAGTCTTAAGCCAGGTCACGTAGGTCGCTGATTTAATTCTTTGGTGGCTGCCAGCTCCCTCAACTCAACAGTTTCCAATGTTGGAGGGGGGCCTCCGTGGCTCAGTTGGTTAGCGCGCTAGCGCAACGTAATAACCCGGGAGCCTCTCACCAATGCGGAATATTTCACTTATACGACGGCGGACAGCATTATGGTGGGATAGTTGTTACATTACATTTTTAATTAGGAGAAACAACTCGGAGGAGTTGATTCTTGAAAAAGAACTGACGCGGCGTTCCGGGCTTTGTCGATTCTTTTCAAGAGTCAGTTGTTCCTCGTCGTTGCTCCAATACATAACTATCCGATCCGTCTCTAAATCGGAGTGTATGCATCAAAATAGACATTTGTATGCCAGTAGACCAATATGGACCGGTCCAGGTCCATGATCGTAAGACCAAAACGACGTACAACTTAAACCTCCAAAGAACTAGGAAAGTATATAGAACACGAAAATAGCATGGAATCATGCCAAGAGTCAACTGTTTTTCAGTGATGTTGGAATGAGTGACACTAGTATTCAAATCTTGTTCCATGTTAGATAATAAAGTATGTGTCTCAGATGCGATTTGATTGCACCAGTTCATATATCCAATGTGGCGATCTAATTTAGCACGATGAATATGCAGACCCTAGCCCGGGGAATGAAAACTCCTGATCTTGGGTCAAATCTTACGTGATTTGGAATTACTTCCTAATCTTAATGACTTCTTTCTTGCATAAACCTAATTCTCGTGATTTCAGCTCGCTGCTTTGCCTTCCCCTTGATTGAAAATCCGCAGTGGCGTCATGGAAATGATATGTAGTGAGAACATTGTATATATTTACCACAGAAACTGCCAAGGTAAGTTGTCCCAACACACACTGATTTCTTACTCAGTTCCATGCCTCAAATATTTATCTACGGATGCTCATTTTGCTTATTTGCTGTCTGGGGTTGTCTATGTTGGTCTGTTCACGACAGTAGCCAGCAGTAGTTGCTGTTTATTAAACGTCACTGGTCTAGAATTACTCAGAACGCTATGCTATCATCACATTTAATATACAAAGACGTAACAATAATTCAAAATAATGCTTAGCCCAGCAGCAGGATGCTGCTTTGTGCAGACATACAATATAATACAGCAGCGACGACAGTGTGATAGCTGGCACACGTAACCAGAGGAAATACCTGCCTCCTGCCATTTTACTTCAGTTACTTTTGGAGTTGCTAGACAGTTCAGCCTGTAAGCGAATTCAAACGCCAATCGCGAATCCTGTGTTTGACATTAATATTTGCATTCTTGGTGTT
Source organism: Liolophura sinensis (assembly GCF_032854445.1). Lineage (NCBI taxonomy): Eukaryota > Metazoa > Mollusca > Polyplacophora > Chitonida > Chitonidae > Liolophura > Liolophura sinensis. Next base: position 1,516,622 of record NC_088306.1, on the reverse strand, counting down.
TATGGTACGGAATAGGTCAACAACTGATCATCCATGTCTCAGTATACATTGATAGACCAGATGTGGTGTCAGATGTGGTGTCATGTCTGTAACCTCTCTTTTCCAGTGGGGCAGCGCTATAATTGTGTCAGCGCTACAACTGGTCTGCTACAAGGACACTACCCTGTGTAACTGGAAATGATAAGTTATATAATGAAACTAGATGAGCATCGAAGTGCAACCTTGAAATGTCCGCACGTTTAGATTTTGATTGTAGAGTTAAAACATTTACAACAAGAGGTGGGGATCCTAACGTGCGCATGTAATGTTACCCATATATACGCAGTCGATAATTAACCTCGTGGTTTAAGTCTGCAGTCCTATCCTTGGTTTAATCCAATAACGCTTTTACAGCAATGTACGCTCTGTATGTCTTTGTAGCCTCTAAGCCTAGAGTAACAGCCATTCATTGCAAAGCCGTTCTGGCCCTCAGGTGCTTTCAAACTAAAATGCTTCTCTCATGAGTTCCATTCCTGGCAGAATTATAAAAGCTACCTCTAAAGGTCTTGTTGAATTGTGATAAGCCTGGCGTGTGTTATGCTGTAGCCTTTTTATATTGTAAGATCCGACACCTATTGCTTGAGGCTTAATAACACCATGTATAACTGTATAAGACGGAGAGTGGTATAAAGCCTTCAGTTGGTTATTCTGGTGTTTGTGAAGTATACTGGGAAACTCTTAAACCAAGCTTAATAGGGAAATCGCGAGGAGCCATCGCCGTATAGCAAAGTAAATGGGTTGCAGTTGAGACTAAGGGATACTGCATTTCATAGACAGGCGCAAACAATGGGGGCGTTTATTCAGGGCAACCGCCCTTCCTTTGGCGAGGTTTTGTCTAATGACCATCAGTTACTGCTGAAAAGCCAATATTTTGTTATTTACTATTTACTTGAAGGGTGTTTTCAGCCGCACTCAAGACCGTATACAAGTTTATGATCGTAAGAAAGAATCCGGGAGAAGCCAACAACCACCCGCAGGATGCTCGTAGATCTTCCCACGTACTTCAGTGGAGAATGGATAGGAAATAGGAGACTTGCTGACATAAACTTAACTGAAGTGTAGTATCTCATTAAAGACGATTTCACGTTTTACTTTGCCCTTGTGTTCTTACAAGAATTGCATATTGTATCGCGGATGATCAGAATCGCATTCCTATCAGCATGACGCAGTAATCCCATCCACATTTTCTCAGTGCCTCATTGAGTGTGTTTTTTGTTTTTTTTTGACAAAATTGATATGAGAATTTAGCCATAGCACAATGTAAAAGGTAAGCATTTGAATATATATCACATAAGCTTATATCATATAAGCGTCATGTCCGACATTCGTATACCACTCGTAGTCCGTAACGGGCGTTCCAAGTCGATAGCCGCAAGATCTATTTCCAAAACAACGTTTAGCACTTTGCCAAAGACAAAGGTTTATAAGAAATTATACAAATAGGAAATAAAGCCGGTAACACACAAGAGAGAAGTGGTCATTAGTTTTCAATGATGCCGAGCAGACAGTGGATATTCCAGGCATGAATTCCATATCAAAGTTCAAATTCGTAGTCCATGAATGAGTTCCAGGTCAAATAACAATTAAACACGGTATCTCAATCACGCTTTGGTTGCAACTGTTCATAAAGGCTTCATGCAGATGTAATGAGCATGGCTGCCTTTACGGGCCCTAGCCCCAGGTTAAGCGGCACTAGACACAGTTCGAAAATGACGAGCGTTACAAACCTTAACCGAACAGATTGTGATTCAAAAGTAACGCACGATTACGTCTTTCCCGTTAAAACCATTGTCCATCAACAAAAGAGTCCTGTTTCCAGATATACAGCCTCTAATCGGGACATTTCTCAAGCAATGGTCTCATTTCTCACCACCACTTACTGAGTCCGTTACCTGAAGACATGAGGCTAAATCACCGAAAATGGACCACGAAAGCTGATGTCAGGATATGCTTCATTATACGACGATGAATCTCCAGACCGGATCAGAGAGACAAAGCAATGTGTCAAAATAGACCAGCTCGACCCGACCTCTTCCGATGCTACTAAAGCAATTGGAGACCATACGGTAAGTGGCCTGTGTGTCTAGGTGGGGTAACCAAGATTATCTGCAGATTTGCTAGGCTGCGTAAAATTTGTCCTCAGCGGGTATCATCAATCGTTGGGGGCCGTTATGTGTCTGAGGGGATGGATGTGGTCAGGAACACGCGGCCCGCTGAGCTCCGACATTTGCGCTACAGGTAAATGTCATGAATCATTGAGTGGTTTAACCCCTTAACTTGTACATTTCTGACCTATTCCACGGCTGCTGTGAGTTCAAGCCCGAATGTAGACGATTTTCCATGTGCTACTACACATATGTTATATCTACGAACAAATTTCATATACGGTATAATTTAGATGCTATTGTGATAGTTATCACTCATACAGAGGGTGTGTATCTCGATTGTAGGTCAAGTAATACTAGCCACTATACTTCAAGTTTTCTACATTTTTTGTTATTTCTTTGTTCAGTTTCGCACTGCATGGAATTTCGGCACACATAAGAGACATTTATTGGCCCACTCGTAGAATATGTTCACCTCTACATATACATTCTATATCATCCTTTGCTTGTCCGTTACTAGTTTGATTTGAATTCAATAATCCCAACCTCTAGTGTGTAGTTCTTACCACTGCCAATAGGCTCTTGACCAGCAACGTGGCAAGCTCGAATCCAGCTCTCGTTGATGACGTTATAAGCAGGATTTTTATCCGGCACCTGGCGTAGGGTCCTTTACTCATGGCACTTCAATTTCCTCCACTCATAACCCCGACTTCTGTCGTAAAAGTGTAAATCAATAAAGCTCTGTACTTTCTGACTCGCCTTGCAGATCCAGTCATAAGCCGCCATGTGACTGTTGCATTAGGTTGAAGTCGCGAGTTAGGGCAATTTGTCAAATTAGACCAGCTCGACCCGACGTCTTCCAATGCTATTAAACTAATTGGAGGCGATACGGTTATTGGCCCGTGTGTCGACGTGGGGTAAAATTACCTACAGATTTGCCTGGTTCTGTAATTGTCCTCAGTAGGGATCGCAAGGCAGCAAAAGGTACCATTTTTAAAGACTTTTGCATGACTCGTCCCGGGTTTGACTCCAAGTCTCCCTGGTACGACCCGACCCGGGTTTGGACCCGGGTTTGACCCCAGGTTTCCCGACTTCCAGCGGATCTTCTAACAATTAGGCTATTGAAGGAATTAAAAATATATATTTTATTGTCGTGATAAATATGATGTGACACAACAAGTAATCGACTGTATTGATTTATTTATTGATGTAATTGTAGTTTAACACCATATTCAAAAATGTGTCAGGTAAATGGATCGGGGGAAAACGGAAAAGCCAAAATAATACAATAACACAACACAAGACAGGACCGTCTACCGCCTCACGACACCAAGAATACAGCGGAAGGAGGAGAATCTTGTAAAATCCTTGCCGAAAATGGAAATGAGCCCACGTTTTAATCACTCCGGCCACGACCCAGTTCAGAATATGTTATAGCTTGTATCTATGCGTCGAAACTGACCACGGTTGTTATGTCGATTTAGTCTGCATATTGGGTTTACTTGTGATAAGTTGTTATATTTGATATATAACGCTTTTTATTTTGATATACCTTATGCTTATTTTCACAACAATATACTGAGAGTGGTGCATATAGCGAGTACATGTCTCGCCTTGTAGCATTTGTTAGATGACGTGTGTGACGATTTCATTCAACGTCATAAGTTTTTACTGCAAAAACTGGTGTGTCAAGGTTATTCCATCAAACACCTTCTCTCTAAGTTTCTAAAGTTTGGCGATGGGTAGATTACTTTCTTGTAAGTAAATATGGACAGAGCAACCAGAATCTCAGGTGGAATCTGAGAGCTCTGTTCTGTGTCTAATTTCAAATAACCAGGCACTAGGGCTGATATATTCATCTTGTCCACATAGCCACATTAGATATATGGGCAGTTGCTATCAAAGCTAAATTGATATACACATTTTATTATCGACAATTTATAAACTAGAATGGTGCTAGATTTGAATGCTGATTTCATTCATTCGCCCAGAACACCTCTTGTTCCTTTCCAACGTCTTTGAAAAGTGTTCACTGCTTCTCTTTGCACGATTTGGTCTTAATTTCATACTTTATATAAACTGACGACAAAAAGATACTTTACCACTCCGTCGGTTAAATTTAGCCAGCCTTTTCAGCAAATTAATACCAAATTATTGTGGAAAAACATTGTACGAAACATATTCCCATGTGCGATAAGCGTTATATACGCCCACACGAATTTGTTTTGAGACAACGAAGAAAGTTGAAAAATCACGTGACCCATGGATAGCAGATTCTGCACATGTAATAAGTGTATAAAAACTTGTATAAAACGCAGTGTGCTGGACTTGCACACTGACTAAAAACCACCAACGCAATGCCTCGATTGACTCCAAAACAACGCAAGAGGGCCCTGGGTATGGTATCCCTGGGAGCCCCCCATGCCCACTTTGCAAGGAACTTCGGCTGCTCTCGTGTAACTGTGTCAAACTTGATGCAACGTTACAGATAGACAGGGCAGACATCGGACAGGACCAGAACAGGCAGGCCTAGGGTAACTACGCCAAGAGAAGATGGGTACCTGCGCACCTTACACCTGAGGAACCGCTACCTGACAGTGACGTCATCGTCAATCAATGCCTTAGGTCACCGGGTCAGTCGGCAGACCGTGTCCAGGACACTCATGACTCACGGGATTAGGGCCTATCGACCATTCAGAGGGCAGTTGTTGACAGCCGAACATCGTCGCCAGAGATTGCGATGGGCTCGAACAGTACGCCGTTGGGAGCGACGTGATTGGCAACGTATTGTTTTCATGGATGAAAGCCGTTTCTGCCTGTTCCGAGCCGATGGCAGACAGTGAGTTTACCGTCCAACGGCTGCGTCATGAGTCCAGGAGGTGGTTCCGTTTGGTGGCGCCAGCGTGATAGTGTGGGGTGGGATTCGTGGAGAGGAAAGGACTCCAATGGTCATCATCTACGGGAACCTAAACAGCTAAACGTTACGTGGATGAAATTCTACGTCCAGTTGTCCTGCAATTCCTTCAACAGCAGCTACGTGGTGTCCTGTACCAGCATGACAACGCCAGACCTCAGACAGCTCGAGTTGTACAGAACTTCCTGGACGCCAACGACGTCAACGTCTTGCCGTGGTCCGTACGTTCTCCAGATATGTCCCCCATAGAACACCTTTTGGACATCATGGGTCGTCGAGTGAGCCAACCGACAAGAACTGGCGTTCTCCAAGATGAATGGCAGCGAATCCCACGTCATCTCATCAGGCGACTGACTTTTTCTATGAGTCGGAGAGTTTTTGCATGCATTGGAGCAATGGGTGGTCACACGTGATATTGATTGGTTTTGATATTGGCGGATTTTAAAAATAATCATTTTTTTGTATATTCTGCCTATTGTTAACCAAGATGGAATGGCTATTTTTCTATTCCTGCTCTGTTTGTTCACTTGTAAAATGATTTGAAGGCTGCTTTGTCCGTTCTTAGTCAAGACTTTCAATATCTGAAGGGATGTGATCAAATTCAGCCTACATCTACATTTAAATTTGTTGCTACTTTCACTGAAACACCATGATCAACACACGCCACAGCCTTCGGTGTTGATTTATCCGAAGCGTGGACCTTAAACGTTTATTTTGGTTGGCGGCTGGTACAACGACGTCTGTATTTACATCTGCATTTAGTAACAATTTAATCATTGGCAGTGACAATTTTATAAAGGGTGTTCTATTACATAATGTGTGTAAAATACGAAGGTGTTACTTTTGAAATATTTCCAACAAATCCACATATAAGAGGGTTGTCGTTTTTTTCTGGCCCATCGAATGTACATCGGGCGTCGATCGATTTCACTCAGTTTCCTCCTGTCAAATTATTTTGCCCATCAGCGTCAGAAGAGATTGCGTAAAACAGTTTTCTTGTACGTATATTCCCTTGTCATGTTGTTTTATTCTCATTTGCACTGCTTATTCAAGTACCATAATATTATTAGGAACCAACATAAGTTAATACATGTACATGGTCCACGACGCGTTGGGTTTTAACACATCCTGTATTGTTTTCAGAAGGCATGCACATGACTTTCCGGGATTATCTGACATCAAAGACCGGTACCATTATCCAGCTACGCCACCTTAAGCCTAATTTGCAAGGAAGTTCCTAACAGCTGAAAATCATAGCAATATATCTCCACGTATCGGTGATTTCCACCGACCATTCCAAATTTTAGATAAGACCATAAAGAATCGCATAAACGCCAACGTCAGGGGATTTCCTCGTCAAATATAAACACAGCTATTCTGAGTAATTCGTTTGAAACAAGCATGAGATTAAGTCTGCAACAAAATCAGTTGAATTAGAACAAGGACGACAGGCTGCATTTTGAAATTTGTCTGCTTTCAGATTGAACAAAATTGCATGCGTATATCAACTTAGATTAATGGCCCGGGACCGATATAAACGTCAAAAATACGATTTCCAGCGTTTTAGCGGTAATTTTTCCAGCGATCTAAACATTAACCTAATGCATCAAGAAATCAGCAAGTAAAATGAAAAAGTTCCGGTGAAGTTTTAGATCGCTTTGTGCTTGGAGATGAGACGCCGGAAAAATTTCTTTTTTGATAAAGAGAACCAAGAAAATAATTTCCTGCCCTCCAAAAAAGCACACTCTTTGCACTCAAACTTGTGTTGAGAACCAAAGACTATTTTCTCTCAAAAGCTAAGGAAAAACGCAAATGGATCAAAGGACATTTAAACCTCAATACGTCCCTCCCTGAAATCACGAAACGGATGGTTTCAAGCTGTTGCTTTCTGTTATAAGCGATTTCTTCTGCGGTCAGTGAAGATGAGATGTACTGAATGTACTAACACTAGCATTTAGCCTTTTCAAGGTTATTCACGGTATCCGCAATCCCGAATATCATTTACCTTTTCCGTTTGAACACATGGTATTGACTGTGAACCGGACACAAAGAACTCCCTTCAAAATATGAGTTAAAAAATGACCATAACTATATTAACCCGCGCATTTCCAGAATGAATTTGAAAGTTGTGATAAACGGACGACTGTGGGTCACCACACCAAAACAAAGTTTATATAGATGCGCATTATCACAGAGCCATGCAAATTATCGCTGTCTTAATTGCCAACTAATCTCTAAAAGCATTTGTGCACAAAAACTACACAAGATGTGTAAAATAGGCAGACACCATTTGTGAAAAATTTGCATAGGATTAATGTATATACTTTGCACATAGCATGTACCTATATTTGAGAAGATGTCCGACGTAACATTTTCAACCACTCAACGCATGATGACATTTGATTAGCGTAAATGTGGAATCTCCGCGGGGCGCGTGTTTCAGACCACGTCAATCGACTCAGATACATAATGGCCGTCTGGCGATGGATGGTTGTTTGCTGAGCACAATTACACAGCCTGGCAAATCTGTAGATAAACTTACCTCGGGCACGGACAATAACTGTATCATCCCCAATTAGTTCAATAGCATCGGAAGACTTGAAGTCTAGCTCATCTAATCTGACATGGAACCTTGTCTTGCTAGTCTTATGTGAAACTCTACTGTTCATTAACTTATATTTAGTCATTGCCTGTTATTTTCCTATTTTTTGAGATAAAAAGCCTTTCTTGTCGTTGATCTTGCCAAGTCTTATTCACTGTAATGTGTTGTTGGTTTGTTGTGTTTTTCTTAGTAACATGTAACATCACCAACAGTAGACATGAATACCAGTCCTGTAGCTGGAGAGAGAGGGGCCTAAGCAACATGAATGGAGAGGCATGATCGTCAGTATAAGAAAACTCTGAAAAACTAAGACATAATTTTTCCTGTTGTTACTTAAGTTGGTGTATAAATTACTTTTTACAGCTTTGCTTGCTATTTGTATTCCTGCATAAGCCATGGTTGTGTTGGTGGACCAAACGTTGTTTTAATGTGATTGTACGTCTTAACTTGTAAGCATCCCCAAGGGTTGGTCCCTTTCCATTGTTTTAATGTGATGAAAACACAGCATTTTGAGTAATTCTAGACCAGTGACGTCTAATAAATTGGAATTTACATCTCTGCATTTTTTAACCTAATTCTGCTTAAGCCATGGTATTAGAGGGGGGGGTGATAATTACTATCATTTTACAATTTATGTTTTTACATGAACAGTTAGAATAAAACCTTGACTGAGGTAAATGGACAAGAGATGGAATTTCGCTGGTTACGTGTAAAAATTTACCAGCTACTACACCGTCGTCGCTGCCCTTGTTTTACTCTCTATGTCCTGGTTTTACTCTCTATGCCCTGGTCTTATGCTTAGCCCACCAGCAGAATCCTGACTTATGCAGAAATACAATATAAATAAAGACGTAAAGCACAGAGAGTTAAAACCAGAGCAGCGACGACTGTGTGATATCAGGCAAATGACCACACATAACCGGTGAAATACGGCCGCTTGTACAGCATGGAGAGTAAAACCAGAGCAGCGACGACTGTGTGATATCCGGCAAATGGCCACACATAACCGGTGAAATACGGCCACTTGTCAATTTACCTAAGTCAGGGTTTTATTCTAACTGTCTATGTAATAGCATAAATAGTAGCAATTCACAAGCCCCCTGGCACCATGGCTTAAGTACAATGAGGTAAAAAAGATGCAGAGACACAAATTGCAATTTAGTAGACGTCACTGCTCTACAATTACAAATTGTAACTGTGCACGTGGCACGTGTATGTGTATACTCTTTCAGACTTACGCATACAGCATAAAGAGTATAACCAGAGCAGCGATGACAGTGTGATAGCTGACAAATGGTCACAAGTAACCAGTACAACACGAATTTAGTACTTGTGAATCTGTGTCAGCGGTTTCTAACAACTTGGCTTAGAGTACGACGTAAAACATCAAACAAATAAATAAATAAACATGGCTATAAACAACTGCACTGAATCTTTCAATCTCTTCTGATGAAATCTTTGGTCTAGCCACAACTTTTAGGGTCTAACGAATATTAGTGATAGCAACGTATTCATTAAACGCCGACTAAATTTGAAATCGATCATTATCAAACCTGATGACCCTGTATGACCCTGGGGACAATTCATTACCGTATACCTGAATATGAATGAATTGCACGGCATCGCCGTACTAAAAAACATGGATTTAATTAATAAAGCAGAAGAAGGTTTCAGAAGCGGGTACCTATTGTAGAAACATCGACACTGTTCACGTCTGAATCTAACTGCGTTTGGAAGAGCAACAGACCAGCTTGTTAGAACGCAATTACACCACGAACTGAAAAAGCATAACTGTGTATCAGTATTCCATTCTCAGTAAGAGAAAATTAAAGAATTTCTTAATAGTGAAACATTCTAAAATGTCAGGAATTTCATCCAGGTTCCTGACTTTCTGGAAGATGACAATCCTCCTGCATGTAGCTTATTTATACGTTCATAGTTCAATAAGATCAAGTCAAAGTCTTCATCCACTCATTAAATAATGACGTTTACTTTTAGCGCAAATGTCAAAGCTCAGCCGGCCGCGTGTTGCGGACCATATTAATCCCATCACACGTATAATGGTTCCCTCACAATGGACGGTCCCTGCTGAGGACAATTGTACGGACGAGAAAATCTACAGATAATCTTAGCTAACGTGCGCACATGGAACTCTTACTTGTATTGTCTCCAAATAGCTTAACAGCATCTTAAGACGTGGATTTGGGCTCGTCGAATGATATATTGCCTTATCTCTCAGAGCAGTAACAACAGTGTGATAACTGAATTACGTCACCTGATCAGGTTTTCGTCTCAGACCTGTCCGCCACCAGTTTCCGCATGTTCCTTTGAAGTTCTCAAACCGTAATTCATGGAGAGATGATGTCTCTTTGTTGCTAAGTCTTGTTTAGCAGGAACCGTTAAGAACGGAAGACTACGAGTAGAAAGCTCTTCGGCACATTTCCGTAATCGGCGAGTTAAAGTACCCCATACAGTTAGATGGGGAAATGCCTCACTCTCTCGCTTAGGCCAATTACCAACCTGATCACATTGCCTCCACGCAATGACGCGAGGGCGTCCCCAGTATGTAGTTGAAGCTGTTATATACTAGGTGCGGTCAATGTAATTAATATTGTTAATTAAACATTCGTTTGTAACCATTGGCCACTGTGTTTTAGGCTAGATTATAACAATTTTGTCAACGGCTGCAAGATGGAATTGTAGTGTTTGGCCTACATGTGACTTCGTGTGATTTTCACCCAGTTCACATTTTACTCGATTTGCATGTTTCATGTATACATCATCGAAAACTCGATCACATCAAAAAATATCAGCGTCCCATTTGCCAATAGGATTTACTGTGTATATAGGCAGATAGATAGCAAATCTCATAATACTTGCCACCAAACCTCAAGTCACGTCCAGCTGGACAGATCGCGTGGGTATTACTTATATATGTTTGAACGTATTGAGCCTTTGTTGAAAGTTCTCTGTGTCATCTATGCACATTTATTATAAACCGTACGTGGGAAGATCTTCCGGCAAGGTCGTAGGTTTTCCACGAGCTCTACCCGGTTTCCTACCATCATAATGCTTGCCTCCCCCGTACAAGTACAAGACCAGTCAAATCAAGAAACAAATTTCTTGTGAAAGACTTACAACATACAGAGAAAAAACCGGAGGAACAAGGACAGTGTGATAGTTGGCAAATGGTCACACGTAACCGATGAAACACGGCCTCTTGCTTCTTTATCACAGCCACAATGTATAGCTGGTGATTGTGGATGGCCATGTGAACACTGGTTGTATGTTACAATGATGTAGTCCTTTGTCTGGAGTACTTCTAAGGACGGAACACAGAGTTGAGAAGGCCAATAATAGTGTGGGTTATATTACATTGGTGCGGCCATCCGCTAAACGCGAACATCTCTTAAACGCAGCCTTCACACCTGTCATCTCGTTGTGTAAGGAGTCATGGCTTTTAGAGTGTCACACTCCACCCTCTGGCGGCAGTCGATGAGAATTGTAAAGCTGTGGGCCTGGTATTATCCGGTCATTCCGTTTCTAAAGGCAAATCGTGTTACATCGTTCTCCACATTGCAGGGACTTCACCTTCTCTTAACTGGGATGAGTTTACGCTTGTCTGAAAGTCAGAACGGTTAAACGACTAAATATTTTTCAATGAGAAATAAGTTTAGTTCACTAACCTATTAAATTCGAACAACCTTTACAAGGAAAAGCCTTTTTAATGATACATTTACCGTGTAGCAGGTGTTAAAATCAGTAGTGGTTAATAAGTCTCTGGATTTTGAGATTTATAGGTAGGACGAAATGACTGCAATTTGAACTGATAAGTTATGTGTAAATCAGAACATCTGCGACATTGTAACAAGAATCAGCCTCTTGACATGTACAGTGATAAACGACGTCCAGTTTATTTGAATAGGATTTTCATTAATTGTTGTAGTATCTCGTGTATCTCGTTAACGAAGCACAATGACCAAGAAGCCTCTCACCAATGTGATCGCTGCGAGTTCAAGCCCAGCCAATGCTGTCTTCTTCTCTAGTCGTACGTGGGACGGACAGTTGCGGTTTTCCATCGGGCTCAGGCCGGTTTCCTACAACACTAAGGCGGCCACTTTCGTATAAGTTAAATATTCTTACGGCGTAATATTTCAATCAAATAAATAAAGTTGTTTATATAGATAAATAAAATTAATTAAATAAATAAATAAGCATAGACGTACAGCATGAAGAGTAAGTCCAGAGCAGCGACGACAATGTGATAGCTGGCAAATGGTCCTACGTAACTGGTGAAATGAGGCCTCTTCTCAATTTACCTCAGTCATGATTTTATTGTAACTGTTTATGTAAATACATAAATAGTGGCCATTTACACGACCCCTAGCACCATGGGTTAAACAGAATTAGGTGAAAAAAATACGCAATGATTTTAAATGCAATTTATTGGATGTCACAGGTCTAGTATTAGACCTCTTTGCACCAATCATACCGTGACTTGGGCCAAACCTGCACAACTACTTGCAACAAAAAGTTTCGCACACTAACTCAAAAATTTTCTAAATAGATTTATTTATGCAAGAAAAGAATATTTTTGTATTTTCAACTGTAAGTTGTTTTGCTATGAAACAGAAAAGAAAAGGTAAACCGCGTCTTCTTAAACTAGAACTCTAAACAACGCTCTCAGCCCCACAACCGCCCGCTCGTGTAATATGCCACGAAAACACGCCATAACTGCTTGAGCAGCCGCTAAGAATAATTCCTGTTACTGTTTAAAAAGAATAATTCATAAACTTACATATTTGAGCATAAAGAAAGGTCCGTAAACTGTCTGCTGACATGTTTTATATCTGTACCTGGCAACTTATCCCAACTTTTTGATTTTTGATTTGATTCTGGCTTCATCTCATGTGTTTAGAGGCTGTGGATCATAAAGTATATTAGACCATATTAAACCATTGTACAAAGAGTGAAACCAGAGAAGCTACGACAGTGTGATAGCTTAGACATGGTCACACGTAACCGATGAAATACGGCCTCTGCCTCAGATAAGGTTTTATTCCGAATGTTCCTGAAAGTGCTGAAAAGGGATTGAATACGACCCCCAGCACTATGCCTTAATAGCTCTAGACCCCAATTTAAGGTGGTAAAATGCCTGAATTAGCCGAGGGTGTTGTTTGCTGAGATATATGTAGTAAACCAGAGAGACTCAGCATTTGCAATATTATTATCTAACACTATTATGCTTTAGATGGCTTTTAATTTTATAAACTTCCCCTCCGGCTGTAAGTGGGAAGGTCTGTCAGCAACCTGCGGATGGTCCGGGTTTCCCCCGGGTTCTTCCCGGTTTCCCCCCACCATAATGCTGGCCGCCGTCGTATAAGTGAAATATTCTTGAGTACGGCGTAAAACACCAATCAAAAAAATAAATAAATAAATAATTTCATAAAATGTTCAACGCAGAAGCCTCTCGCCAACGTGGTTGCTCTGAGTTCATCTCCAGCTGATGCTATCTTCCTCTCCAAGCGTATGTGGGAAGTTCTGCCAGCAACCTGCAAATGGTCGTGGGTTTCCTCCAGGCTCTGCCAAATGAGCCAAATACTCGCTAATGTGCGCCCCGAATTAATTTAACTGTGAGAGGATGTTTTTTGCCGTCTTCATTTCACAACTCATCTTGATGGTGAAACAGCGATGTGTTTTTTCTTTCACAACAGGAAATTAATTTCTCGGATTTTCTTATCAAAGTGAAGAGGTTTCCGATCATACCAGCTCCAATCACAAAGTCATCTCCAGCTTCCCCGGGTCTTCATCATTTGCTATCTTTGTTGACGGCGGAACACGATATGCATTAAGTAAACGTTCAAAGCTCCAAAGCCGAATTAATACCGATACGCTTGAATCATCTTTTTTTCTTCTTTCTTCCTCTTTTTTCCAATTCGTACTTTCTATTAGTCGCGAATCTTAGCTAAACGTTATTGTATACCTGTATTCGATTAAGAGAAAATTAAAGAAATCTAGAAGTATCTGACAAAAAAAAACCGTTTCTTCCCTCTATGCGAATTGTGGCTTTTTAGAGAAATGTTCTTAAATAAAATGTCTGTCAGGAATTTATCCATGAGAACAAGCCGACGTCTTCCTCCGCTCAGTGAATAATGACATTTATCTGTAGCGCAAATCCCAAAGTTCAGCAGACCACGTGTTTCTGGCCGTATCAATCCCCTCAGCCGTTCAATGGTCCCCTCCCGATGAACGGCCCGTGCTGACAGTTACACAACAGGGCAAATCTGCAGATAATCGTATGTAGAGCTGTACTGTCCGTTGAATTCATCACATTAACATACAGAAGTCTGTGTAACAGAGTCGACCGTTCATGAAGCATTCATACTGTAAACGGACTAAGATATAGCTAGTAAAACCAGCGTTTTACTGTGACAGATGGCTGAATTACGTCGACAGACGTATTACGTCATCATCTCAGACCCGCCGGCGTCAGTTTCCGCATGTTCCTTTGAAGTTCCCAAACCGGAAGTCGTGGAGAGATCATGTCTCCTTGAGCCACTTGTTACAACCGTCGCGTTTAGCCAGAAATGTTAAGAACGGAAGATCATAAGTGACAGTAGCTTTTCGGCACACTTCTTTAATCGGCGACGCACACGACCTCCCGCACCTCGATGGGAAAATGACCCACTCTCTCTCTCAGGCATATTCACAACCTGCTCACAGTAGTAGATCCTGTGCTCAATAACTCTAGGGCATCCCCAATTTAAGATTGAAGTTGTTATATAATAGGAGCAGTCGATGTAATTCAAATTGTTTGAGGTTATAAAATATTCGTTAGTGACCATTGGCCTACTGTGTTTTCAGGCCAGATTATAAGAATTTTGTCAAAGGCTGTAACATGGATTTTTGGTGTTTAGCTTACATATAACTTAGTGTGCGTTTCATACAGTTCACACGTTGCTCGACCTGCGTGTTATATATCAACATCAACTTCATCACATCACAAAAGGCCAGCGTGCCGTTTGTCAACAGGATCTTCTATCTGTATAGGCAGATGCATGGCAAATCTATGCGTCTACGCCGACATTCGAAGTAGCTGCCACCCAGCCGCAAATCGCGTCGAACTGGACTAATCACGTGCACACGACTTACATATATTTGAGCCCTCATTGGTGGTGCAGTATGCACTATCCATATATAACTATTGTAAAGTCTTTTATAGTAAATTTTTTTATTTATTTGACTGGTGGTTTGCGCAGTGCTCAGAAGTATTTCAATTTTCGAACGGCGGCCATCGTTAGGATGGGTTTCCACGCGCTCTGCCCGGTTTTGCCCAACCTAACGATGGCCGCCGTCGGAAAATTGAAATACTATAAAAGACTTACATCATACGGAGTAAAAACCAGAGAAACAAGGGCATTGTGATAGTTCTCAAATGGTCACACGTAACCGGTGAAATACGGCCTTGCTTAATTACCTCAGTCACAATATATAGCTGGTGATTGTGTATTGCCAATTGCTCTTTTGTCTTTGTCTGGAGTATTTCTAACGACGGACACAGTCGAGACCGTTAATAATAGTGAGGGTTATATTGCTTTGGTGCGGCCATCCGCTAAACGCGAACATCTCTTCAACGTGACCTTCACACCTTTCATTTCTTTGTTACGGCCATTCATGCAAGGAGTCATGGCTTTTAGAGTGTCACACCACGCCCTCTGGCGGCAGTCGATGAGGACTTGGCGTGGTATTTTCCGGTCAATCAGTGGCCAATAGGTAAATCGCGTCCATATTACAGGGGCTTGACCTTCTCTTAAATGCTGTTAACGCCCATCCGAGTTAACTGTTATTATCAGCCAATGAGAGCAGTTGTTGCTCAGTCATCTCCCTCACTGTGCACTGTACCAACTTCGCCATGACAACAAGTGTTGTCGTCCCTGATGCTAAAGATGGTTGGCGGGTAATTTAAAGGTGGCAGACTCAGCACATTTAAGCTAAGACGTGATTGGTTAATTAAGAACTGTAACTAGGTGCTTCGCGCTGAAACGGTTTAGTCGCTCACTCTTGATCCGTCTGTCCAACGAGAAGGACTGCCTAGCTACAGGAAACAAGTTACAAATTGAGTTCTCATTTTGATTTCAAATTGGCCATAAATTGGCTTTGTTCAGCACACCAGTGCTGAGGTAGCCGTAAATGTGATAAATGTAGAGGACCTCATCCTGGTGATTCTTCAAAAGACAACAAGCCAAAGCCTTCGGATGAATACCCATTAATCCATCTCCTTTCCAACCCACCCACGACATGTTCAGCAACTTATTAACAAACTGTCGACGCTCTCCTTGGGAAAAGGTTCTCTTTTGGCAAAAGCCGATATACAGCGAGCTTTCCGACTTCTGTCTCTTCGCCCCGGGGATTTGGGCCAGCTGGGATGTAAGTTTAAGGGAGACTTTTATTTAAGTGTTTTGTGATTTGCTCAACATTTGAACGATTCAGCGCGTTCCTAGAAAGGTGTGTCAAAGAGCGGACGGGGAAAAGGGTCCTCCATTGCCTTTACGATTAATTTTTCGCTGACCGCGCCAGCAGGTCAGACTGCTTTATGGTGTATCAGGCGTTCCACGACATCTGTAATGTCATAGGAGTGCCTGTCGCAGTTGATAAATGCACCGCCCCCTTTTTTCCAGCTCACATATCTGGGTTTGGAGCTACATTCCGTGGATATGGTTGTTCACTTCCCCGGGGATAAACTATAGAAACTTATCAAAAAGCTGCGATACACTCTTACCAAGAAGAAAGTAACTCTAAAAGAGCTTCAGTCAGTTTAGTTAACTAATGTTGCGTGTAAGGCAGTACGCCCCGGACGTGCCTTTTTGAGACGTCTTAACGGCGCCACTATGGGAACTCATCAGTCGTATCATTTGCTTAGAATGATAGAGGCTATGAAAAGTGACTTAATTATGTCAGGAAATTCCTGAGTAACTGTAATGGGGTAACTGGTGCGGATGCCTTCCGCATGGGTGTCTTCGGCATGGGGGCCTACTTCAAGTGCGAGTGGGCGTGGTCAGAGTGGCCCAACGAATGGCGCGGCGATGGGCGGGTTAAACACACTTTTCTTGAGGCATTCCCTATAGTGGTAGCCATTCATATTTGGGGACCAAATCTGAAAGAACAAAAACATCTTGTTCGGAACTGATAATCAGACTTGTGGGAATCATTGATAAACAGTCATGCAAGTCTGTTCAGGTGATGGCTTTAGTCCGTATGCTGGTATAAGCTTGTCTTACAAATAATATCATGTTTAACGGGCTACATATATCAGGAACTGACAATACTATAACAGATGTTATTTCACGTTTTCAACTTTGAAGGATGGGGCACTCCGTTCATTGCAATCGTCTTTTTCAGATTCAACATGGTCAGCATCTAGCGTGGGCCTGAGACCTTTTTATAACTTTTGGCAGGATGCGAAAATTGGGGCCAGTTCCGCTGATTGCGTTAGTGCAGATCACTTATCGCGACGTCGATTATCCTTGGCGACAGCTACTACTTACCTAGCAGGCTTTGGCTGTTTTCATAAACTTAGTGACGCAGTCGGCACAACGCAGAAATTTAGAATGCGAACATTGTCGGAGGGGATTAACCGTCAGGGTACAGAATGGGACACCCAAGCCCCTACTACAATAGAGATACCCTGAGGCATGGTATCTGTCCTGGGTAAAGTGTGCAGCCCAGCTTTTGAAGCTTTCATGTACGGGCGGCATTTCTGTTAGTATTTGCGGCTTGTCTGCTTCTCATACGCGATCTCGGCCGGATACGCGAAGCCTAGGCTTCTAGGACGTTAGCATCAGCAATCAAGGCAATATGTTCTACATTCACATTCGTTATTCTAAAACTGATCAAACGAAGAAAGGGGTTACCAGACCTGACGAGAAATTTTGATTGTTCCCCCTTAACTCGATACCAGCTTTCGGCCTTAATCATATGGTGTTTGCAATTTCTGGGTATTGAAGGTGCGAGCTGTTAATTTCATATCGGCGCCGCCACATACGCCGCGACTCCTGACGACATCCAGCTGTTATACCGGGTATATAAGAATGCCCGTTACTCTATAGTAGGCAGTTGGCCTGTATACGTTGTTTGCATTAACGTTTGCATACATATTGTTCAACAAATATTTCTGCCAGGTCTGATTTGTGTTGCAGATCGTGTCGGTAAGACAGTGCTGATCATAGGGTCACGTTACATATACTGGGCAGGGCGTCGGGCAGTGAGCAGGACCGGAGGAAGTGACCTCGGCTTGGGTCTAAGGCTGAACGTCACCCTCTTCTGGCTTGGGAAACGCGCCATCCGGTGCTCGTCTCTCTATCAAACAGTGAAGCAGAAGCCGCGCACTCATGCTGTCCCAGATGTACTCCTGATCCACCTGGGCTCCAACGACTTGTGTTCGGTCAAAGTGAAAAATCTAAATGTGCGCGGACTTTAAGAGATTACAAACTTTGTTGCCTGGTACAGAACAAGGCTATTCACAGATGTTGCCACGTTTCAAATGGAGTAGCGTCAGGAGCATTATAAAGGTGGACTTTTTCCTTAATATTTTCGAGGGAGCAATAGAAGGATTACTGACCCGTGACACCTGTATCTTTCTCAGCGTTGACCACTGACACTTTCATGTGGTACCTAGCTGCTACATAACTTTCCGATTGTTGACCATTGAGACTTTCCTGTGGTACCTAGCTGCTACCTAACTGCTGACGTCTATGACATTTCGCCACATTTTGCCCTGTTACTTAGAGTAGTATTCCGTGTTTTGCTCTGTTTGCATTTGAATACAGGTGTGATAGGGCTTGATTTATACCAAAGCCATCCGTTTGGCGAGGCCTCCATGGGTAATCGGAATGTAATGTGGTGTATTATGGCACAGTTTATCCTTTATGGTGCCTCCCAGTGTCGTTACCATTGGGAGCGTCAGTCATCCTTTCGTTTTTGCCCGAGAAAGGCGCGTTACTTATGGATTGCTTTGTGTTTGCCGGTGTACTGTGTACACTGTGTATTGTGGATACGGAGTCAGGCCTAAGGCCGGTAGCGGGGAGTTTACTTGGTGTTTGCTTGTGTAAACCCAGTGCACACTAGGTCAGCTCTTCGTTGGGTTAAACGTCGGGGTTCCAATTCGTATTACGTTGTAGTTATTGTGGATTCATTTCGCCGGTGTGTACCACGGGGTCCCATGTATATCGGGCGAGCATTCCGCGACAGCTTGCTGTTTAGGTCTAATGTTTTCCCATGGGGATCATTTCGCCATTCATGACTGTTGTCGGAATAAAGCCATGACATTTCTACTCCAAATCACTACTCTTTGTTATTTGAACCGGCATGATATCGTCGTTTATTTTACTTCTCATCATAAGTTGCTGTTAACATGATATACGTATTACGTGGTTTGGATCTTCATGGTATAACTGCGAGCTATTCAGATTATTGAAAAGAGGTCCATTTTTACACTTGTTTGAATTTCAGAGCAGTCAACCGACTAAATAGGCCTACATTTCACTGAGAAATTACCTCTGTGTTCACCAACCTGTTAACTTCGAACAACCTTTACAAGGAAAAGCCTTTTTTTCAGTGGTGCATTGATGTAATACATTCACAGTGTAGCAGGTGTTAAAATCAGCCTCGTATTTGAGGTTTAGGGTCGGGGCGAAATGACTGCATTTTGAGCAGTTATGTTGTGGGCGTAAATCTAAACTTCTGCGACATTGTAACAGGAATCAGCCGCGCTACATGTATGGGGATAAACAACGCTCAATGTATTTAAACATTGACTCTCATTAATTATGTAGTTTCTCGTGGTATAGTGGTTAGTGTGTTAGCGCATCGCCATGACCCAACAGCCTCTCACCAATGCGATCGCTGCGAGTTCAAGCCCAGCTCATGCTGGCTTCTTCTCCAATCGTACGTGGGACAGACAGTTGCGGGTCTCCTTCAGACTCTCTTCGGTTTCTTACAACATTACGGCTTTCCTCGTCGTTGAAGTTAAACATTGTTACTGCGTATAACTCCAATCGAATCAATAAAAGTTCCGATTGCTGGTTATAAAGCAGATGAGGCCTTTTTGTGTGTGAATTATGCCATGTCAGGGGCCAAACCTACATAATTACTGGCAACTTTTCCTGACTCTCTCGAATGTTTGACAATCGAATTCTTGTTAAAATTAATGTTAAATTTGTAGGGCCTTGTAAGATGATAAACCTTTATACGGGCAATTCGGCTTGAAAACTCAGATGTGGTTGAAGAGTTTATGATGAGAGGCCAATTTGTGATATGTTACCCTATGATTTTGAATACCATTTCATTGAGAGATTTGATGTTTTCCTCCAGATACATACATCACATTCACGGACCCCAAAACACCATCACTAAATCATAATTTCTATGATTAGATTTGTTTATTCCAAAATTATATTTTTGTGCTTTCGATTGTAAGCATAGCTAGGCTATAAGACAGAAATAATATCGACCACGTGCGGTTACATAGAACTCTGAGCTACACTCTCCACAGCTCCACACCCATACGCTCTTGTAATCAGCCACGACACACAGCCGCTAAAAACAGTCCCTGTTACAAGTCAAACAGAGTAATTCAGAATGTCATATTTTTCCGCTTGAAAATAAAGTGGATCAAACTCATCTGCAGAAATAGAAATATTGTAGATCTTTACCTGACAAATAATTTTAAACTATTTGGTTTGGTTCTGATTTTTCTTCATTTGTATAGACGCTAACAAATGACTGATTGGACTAAATTGCTTCTTTGATTAGATATTTTAAATAAATTACGTAATCTAAACGACTGCAACATTTATTGAAATCTCGTGCAGTGTCAAGTTACAGATGATTATAAATATGGTCCAGCCCAAGCTGGCTTCCTGCCGGTCGTGAGTAGGTCTGCCAGCAACCTAACAATGCTCTTGCGTTTTCCGGGGGCTTTTTACAGTTTCCTCCCACCATATTGCTGGCCGCCGTCAAATATGTGGCAATGAGTACGCGTAAAACAAAGTGAAATAAAGTAAATAAATTAATTATTGAAACATGTGCAGAAAAGGAATAATTAAAATTTATTGTGATAGGGTGATACAAATGAGTGAAATACTCGTGGTATATCTTATTTACTGCTAAAACCATGTGCTGTTTTATTTATGTTGATTCGACGAAAGATACTATAACGATACGCCGGATTTTGCGTCTACATGTTTTGCCTTTAAACTGTTCTGGGGAAGAGGATTCTATATCTGTAAGAGTACTAATCAAAAATCAAAAGGAATAACATACCTTTTACTGATAATATAAGCAGCATAATGTCCTTGAACGCGATTTGAAGGTCACCTTGTGGCCAAAATGGACTTTACGGTGATTGTCTTTTTGTTTGATTTAGCGGGGGAAAAACCAGATCCAGTTAACTGCCTTCACTTCACAACTCTGCTTGAACGCGAAAAGCGGTATGTTTTTCTTTCAGGACAGGAAATTAATTTCTCAGATTTTCTTATCAATGTAGAAATGTTTCCTGTCATTCCGGCTCCAACCACAAAGCCATCTCCATCTTCTCCGTATTTCCTCTGGCATCATATTGTTAACGGCGGAACTCTCAGTCCACTAGGCTAATCATCACACCTCCAGAGCCGAATTACCACCGACATACGCTTAAGGTCGTTTTTTCTTCTTTTTTCTTTTCGTATTTTATATTAGTCGTGAATCATAGCGATGATATGTGGCTGATACTTTTGAGATTTTGGATTAGTGGATCACTGGTTCGTTAATCTGGATTTCTTCGTGAAAACACTTGCCGAATTATATGAATTGGGAGCACTGTTTTTTTTTCGTTTCCAGCAATCATAAGCTCCCTTCCAACCACCTCAAGGTTATCACTAAAATGGTTTCTCAGGCAAACTGAGCGGGGTTTGAAATCTACTGATGTCGAAAGCTGGTTTGTGTGTTTTTGTTAAGAGTCCCTTCTCAAATAAACACGTTAACGAGGTGTAGACGATATTTGGCCATGTATAAACTGTCTCAGGTATATACGAGGAATTGGCAGCATTATAAAGCTGCCATACACAGGCGACCGACGTCCTACGCTTTGTAAATGTGGACTTCCTTTAAATTCAAAACAGACAGGCTTGGCCGATCTCTTCGACTTACTCTCCTCGTAAAGTATTGAATTAAAATTCATTTTGTTATGCAACTATGTATAAGTAACTAGACAATCCAGTATGTCACATACACTATCACTCAGGAGATTTATACCGGTTAAGCAATGTTTGTCGAGGGAGTAAGAACGGTGTAAAGAATCAGGCTTCGGTCCAGTAACAATAAAGCAGCGTCACAATATTTATTATCTCCGGCCGTACGTGAAAAGGTCTGTCAGCGGATGGTCGTGGCTTTTCCCCAGGCTTTGCCGGGATCCTTCTCACCATAATGCTGGCCGCCGTCGAATAAGTGAACTAATCTGAGCACGGCGTAAAACAAAAAATCAAAATAAATAAATAAGTAAATAAATAAATAAATAATATTTGTTAACAGAAAATATGAAGGATACCCTGGGTTTGTTTTTGTGTTGTTCAAACACGTACAACGTGATGTAAGACTTTTTAGTGTAAACAAATCTATAACTATGTCACCATCAGGACTGGTCTGCTTCAGTGATATCGTAGTCGTCCAGATAGCATACCCTGTGTAAATGAAAATGACTAGCTACACACTGAAACTAAATAAGCATAGAAATGTAACTTAAGACGTAAAGTATATACAGTAAATATAAGCTCCATGTCCGACATTCGTATACCATTCGTAGTCCATAAAGGGCGTTCCAAGTCGATAATCGCAAGATCCATTTCCAAAACAACGTTTAAAACTAGCTTCCAAAACCAAAGGTATGTAAAAAATGATACAAATAGGAAAAACCATTCCCGGATTACCTAAGATAAATATACAGTGTACAGTGATGGGTATGTCTGTGAGGATCAGTGCGACCGCGTCAGTCTTGTCTTCTGATGACAAGATCTTTGATGAAAACTTCTTTGTACACCGTGGTCAAGATAGATGAAAGTTCGTGAATTCGCACATCTGTAGTTAAGCGTAACAAACATTCCCACGGGAAAGTTGTTCATTAAAAGCGGTGATAAATTCTACAAGACTTCCAGCTAACCAATAACATTACGATCTTGTCTTCGGCTTTCCTTCTCAGGTAGCAAATTACTTGGCGTGAAAATATAACGGGCTACCCTTTAAGCAAAAGCAACTTTTCCTGAACTGTAATAAATTTTACTCAGTCAAGAGAGGAAAATAAACTCAAAAAAACATAGATGGAACGTTAAATTTTTGTTTCTTCGCACATTGAGCTAATCATGCAACTCCGTCACCCACGGGAGCGTATCCAATGAGATTTAATCAACCAGTCAAATCAATGATAATTGCTTTCTGGAACCAGGCACCCTGCCAACAGATTAACTGGCACATTAGTCGTCTGACAACCTGTCCATTAAAGAGTGATGTGATGTTTCACCCATAAATTATTTTCACCAAATGAAGAAAAAAGAAAGTATTTTCCGTCTGTTAAGAATCCGGGATAAAAATGCAATCAATGAGAAAAGAATGTGATTATAACGAGATGGCATAACAAAATTCAGTCTTCCTTCTAACAAACGAGTATCTCCAGCCATAAGTTACTGATTGACTGATTCATACATTCATTCATTTATTCACTGATATTCATTCATCCAATCAACAATTGTCGGATTCGTTCATTCATTCATTCATTCACTAATATTCATTCAGCCAATCAATCATTGACTGATTCGTTCATTCATTCATTTATTCACTGATATTCATTCATCCAATCAATCATTGACTGATTCGTTCATTCATTCATTTATTCACTGATATTCCTTCATCCAATCAACCATTGACGGATTCGTTCATTCATTCATTTATTCACTGATATTCATTCATCCAATCAACCATTGACTGGTTCGTTCGTTCATTCATTTATTCACTGATATTCATTCATCCAATCAACCATTGACTGATTCGTTCATTCATTCATTTATTCACTGATATTCCTTCATCCAATCAACCATTGACTGATTCGTTCATTCATTCATTCATTCATTTATTCACTGATATTCATTCATCCAATCAACCATTGACTGATTCGTTCATTCATTCATTTATTCATTGATATTCCTTCATCCAATCAACCATTGACTGATTCATGCATTCATTCATTTATTCACTGATATTCCTTCATCCAATCAACCATTGACTGATTCGTTCATTCATTCATTTATTCACTGATATTCATTCATCCAATCAACCATTGACTGATTCGTTCATTCATTCATTCATTCACTGATATTCATTCATCCAATCAACCATTGACTGATTCGTTCATTCATTCATTTATTTCCCTGATATTCATTCATCAATCAATCATTGACTGATTCGTTCATTCATTCATTTATTCACTGATATTCCTTCATCCAGTCAACCATTGACTGATTCGTTGATTCATTCATTTATTCACTGACATTCCTTCATCCAATCAACCATTGACTGGTTCGTTCATTCATTCATTTTTTCACTGATATTCCTTCATCCAATCAACCATTGACTGACTCGTTCATTCATTAATTTTTTACTGATATTCCTTCATCCAATCAACCATTGACTGTTTCGTTTCGTTCATTTCATTTATTCACTGAAATTCATTCATCCAATCAACCACTGGCTGATTCGTTCATTTCATTCATTTATTTACTGATATTCCCTTCATCCAATCAACCACTGACTGATTCGTTCATTCATTTATTTATTGACTGATATTCCTTCATCCAATCAACCACTGACTGATTCGTTCATTCATTCATTTATTCACTGATATTCATTCATCCAGTCAACAATTGACTAATTCACTGATTGATTCATTGACTTAACCATCTGTACCATCTGCTAACTACGGGCAGCACACTTTTCAGGAGCCATATCAAAGCGCAGACCAAACAACAAAGACTAAGAACCAAAAAACACCCACAATATACATATATGTGTTTGTGGTGATCTACAACTGTCTACGAACCAAATAGAGATAACTCCCCGCGGGACGGGAAGCCGACCAGCGTGATATTCTGAACTCTGTGATCGAGACCCGCTGTAACAAGGTTAACCTTTAGCTAAGGAAAAACGAGCTATGACTTCACAAATTACATAGTCTGTCGCCAGAGGGCGTTGAGTGTAACACTCTGAAAGTAAAGGCCCTGTCCTCGTTAAATTTAAGAGAGGAAGATAAAAGGGTTTAGGGACACTGTGAAGAAAAAACACTTACTTTGGTGGATAAAATGCTAAATTGAATATTAGCTTATTCTAACCCATTAAAATGCAATTTTCGTCACCATGGAGACCATCGTGTCACTCATTTCGTTGTTTCCCTGTTAGATGACATCACTGAAAACAGTTAAAATGAGATGACAGGGGAGCGTTCAATGTTTACTTCGTTACAGACCTTATTAACTATTTTAGATGATGGATAATAAAGCAAATCAGGACAGACATGGATCCGAAAATAATGGGTGCTCCAAATTCCTTGTGGCTGAAAAATCATCTTTATCCACCCGTTTTAAAGAACACTTTTTCAAAATTCATTTTGATGGGCAATTTTAAGGTTTAAGTCTCCGGATTTAGAAGTAATTGGAATTTTGTTGTAGAAAGAAGGAAATTTTTCTTCAGGGGATGTCTTAGCATTAATGACTTACCATGAATGGTCATCGACGCGAGTACAGGCCTGAAAGGTGGTACGTTTAATGATCAAGAAAACGAAACTACCACTAGGTGTCACGTTCTCTCGGATTAGCTTTTCCCGGCCATTTTAGTGTGAAGTAGCAGCACGTTGTCGTCCGGAAAACGTGACTTTCCAATTAATCCCGCGTGGTTTGTCTTGTAAAGCCGTTCCATAATGGGAGGTCGTGGACAGTGAGTGATGATCAGCAAGACGTGCGTCATCGGACTTTAAGCTCTCATACAATGTTTCTTGCTTTATTCCGTTTTGAGCCACTGGCCGTCTCTGGTGTTAGGGACATTATCTTTTTAATACTGCGTGGAGCACAAGTCAATCAAATCCTTCCAAAACATGTAACTCTTTTCTACAGTCCTACACAACAACAATGCTTAATGGTGGATGATGGATAAGTTTATTTGGACCCAAGGGCGGGAAATAGGTTTTGCATCAACTAGGCATATTCTACATTCGACCTTGTTAAGGAGAGTTTATTTGTTCGCTGCAAACAAACTGACGTTATCTGAGCCTGTTACCCAGCCCTATATTCTCTGTGCCAATCAGGTATGTTTTGTAAACCAATTATGGCTATAGCCAGTAACGGTTCTCGACTCTTAAGAAAGAAATTATACCGAGCAATTCAACCAATGATAACTAGAGTAGCGTAAACAAATATAAAAGAAAAATTTAGAGCATTGAGCATAAAACCACAGCAGCGATGACATTATAATAATTGGCATTTAACACTGCTCATTACCGTTGATTCAATAACATACATAACCACAAAAAGCTTACAATTTAAGTATTGACCTTTTTTGTTTTAGTTTAGTAATTCATTTGCGGAAGGCATAATAGGGAGCGTGACACAAAACTAGCCCTGGCGAAGGAAGTTCAGTGTTATATTAGCTTGACGCTTTCACCCACAAAACCCAACCCTCTCTTTGCTGTGCCCTCGTACCTTTCATCTTTCCTCGATTAAATCCATTGTGTATGGTATCTTGGCTTTTAGAGTGGTAGGCCCTACGTGTATATCACGCCCTCTGGCGGCAGACGATGTGGCAAACGATGTGGTCTTTGAAGTCGCCCTCTTGTTAAGTCATCCGGCTATTTTGTGGCTAAAGGTTAATCTCATTACACAGGGTCCTAATTAAAAGGATTTGGCCTTCTCTTGGACGATGTCCTCTCACAAGACAATCGCATACAAAACAACATTATGAGAATGTTGAATATAATTGAAGACGTACAGCATAGAGAGTAAAACCAGAGCAGTGACGACAGTGTTATATGTGGCACATGGTCACACGCAACTGGCGAAATATGGACTCTTGTCAATTTACCTCAGTCCGGGTTTTATTCTAACTGTTCATGTAAATACATAAATATTGGCAATCTACAAGCCCCATAGTACCATGGCTTAAGTAGAATCAGGTACAAAAAAATGCAGCGATGTTAATTACAATTTATTAGACGTCACCGGTCTAGAAATACTCAAACCGCTGTGTTGCTATCATATTTAACATACAATCACATAAAAACAATAGCTTTCCACTGGGAAGCCATTTTTACTTTCGTTACCCTGTGGACGGTCATTAATGAACCTCTATAATACACTTACGTTCGAGGTGTAAACTTTGATATAAAAAAATGTCATTGATAAACTACTGTAATATACTTCTAA
Organism: Liolophura sinensis; assembly: GCF_032854445.1. Lineage (NCBI taxonomy): Eukaryota > Metazoa > Mollusca > Polyplacophora > Chitonida > Chitonidae > Liolophura > Liolophura sinensis. The sequence goes on along the minus strand of NC_088306.1, from coordinate 1,489,472 downwards.
CGTTCCAGGTGTGAACAAACATTTGTCATGAATGTACCATTGTAATTCACTTCTAGCGTTCTAAATGTGAACTTTGACAAACACCTGTCATTAATGAACCTCTGTAACACACTCCTAACGTTCCAGGTGTGAACTTTGACAAACATCTGTCATTAATGAACTTCTGTAACACATTTCTAACGTTCCAAGTGTGATCTTTGACAAACACCTGTCATTAATGAAACACTGTTTTATACTTCTAACGTTCCAAGTGTGAACTTTGACAAACATCTGCCATTAATGAACCTCTAAAACACACTTCTAACGTTCCAAGTGTGAACTTTGACAAACACCTGTCATTAATGAACCTCTATAACACACTTCTAACGTTCCAAGTGTGATCATTGACAAACATCTGTCATTACTGAACCACTGTTATACACGTTCCTAACGTTCCAAGACTGAACTTTGACAAACATCTGTCATTAATGAAACACAGTTTTACACTTCTAACGTTCCAAGCGTGAACTTTGACAAACATCTGTCATTAATGAACCACTGTTATACACTTCTAACGTTCCAAGTGTGAACTTTGACAAACATCTGTCATTAATGAACCACTGTTATACACTTCTAACGTTTCCAAGTGTGAACTTTGACAACATCTGCCCATTAATGAACCTCTAAAACACACTTCTAACGTTCCAAGTGTGAACTTTGACAAACACCTGTCATTAATGAACTTCTGTAACACACTTCTAACGTTCCAAGTGTGAACTTTGACAAACATCTGTCATTACTGAACCACTGTTATACACTTCTAACGTTCCAAGACTGAACTTTGACAAACATCTGTCATTAATGTACCACTGTTATACCACTTCTAACGTTGCAAGTGTGAACTTTGACAAACACCTGCCATTAATGAACCCACTGTTATACACTTCTAACGTTGTAAGTGTGAACTTTGACAAACATCTGTCATTAATGTACCACTGTTATACACTTCTAACGTTCCAAGTGTGAACTTTGACAAACACCTGTCATTAATGAACCACTGTTATACACTTCTAACGTTCCAAGTGTGAACTTTGACAAACACCTGTCATTAATGAACCACTGTTATACACTTCTAACGTTCCAGGTGTGAACTTTTAAGGTGAGTGTAAACCACCACAAACGCTGATAAATGTCACCGAACTGACATTGGTGCCTGTTCTGTGGAATTTTATCTTCAATGTTTATAATAGTGTTTACTCACAGTCTTTGACTCGCAACTCAGTGAAGAAAGACTTCTTTTTTATTTCAGGACAGGAAGTTTGACATTTTATCTAAAAAGAACTTTTTCCGGTTTGTCAGTACACACACACAGAGACTCCTCTAACTTCCACGCAACATCTTCGTTTTAATTTGCTACGTGCTTACTTTGGGGATTTGATGCATTCAGCCACTGTCCCGCCTTCACAGAATGTAGATTACCAGCAAAACGCTTATACTCCTGTTATATATGGGGAGGGGACGGCGAACCCGTAGCTTCCATTTATATAAAAAGTGATACTGTTATCGAAAAAACACCATCTTAAACCCTTTACCGAGGGACATCATTACTGAACTTAAATATAATTGCATACAAATATCTTTTTCTGTCTAGCTGTCTGCTATCGTGTTCATACAAGTGTCACTGTGCTTGGTGTAAGATACATCTACTAACAAATGTGTGTTGTCTTAAGATTAAACTAATAACCGGTCAATACCCGGTGACGTTGCCGATATGGTGTAAATTATTTCTTGCATTTTTGGATCCGCATAATATAGAATAAAGATAATTCTGAATTTAAAGTCATAGTCGATCCATATTTTGGACAGTATATTTGTGTAAACAGGACGGTAAATTTGGACAGTATATTTGTGTAAACAGGACGGTAAATTTGGACAGTATATTTGTGTAAACAGGACGGTAAATACTCAGTGGATGTACTGATACAGCTGTGCGGTTAGAAATGCAAGCCGGCAGAAGTACAAAGATTTTTTTTGTAAAAATCATGACATAACACCTAAATATTCTTGTACTTTCCTGATATAGTGATGGAAATATTACATAGATTCGTGACGTCAACATAGTTCTTCGTAAATCTAAATTTGTCAGGCATTGGCGAAACTAACAATGGGGGGGATATACAATGCTTTCCTTTCAGCTGCTGCCAGTTCCCTGGATAATTCCCCCGGATATGCTAAAAATGACTTCTCAGACAAGCTTATGCAGAAATGCTTGTATGCCGTTAAATAATCCCGATCTGTGTGTTGTCAAAAGGCCATCACAAAATAGAGCAGATAGTGTTAGGGTTGAAAAACGCGTGAAGGCTATCTTCTCTTACCTTCACATTTCATCGAAAAATTTTGGTTTTATTCCATAAGAAGAAACTGGTGGATTTGTTTATTTATCTGAACGCCGAATTTTCGAAATTTTCACTCATAGGTTTAAGGCTGCAGGAAATTTCGGAATCTCGGAATAAACGATCGCATTTTTCAGAGGACGGACGGTCACAGGCGAGAATATGGTTTAAACACACAAATATGTAGTAAACCGCGTGTTCAGTAAAAGTTGTTTTATAAAGACGGACATCATAGAAAGTAAAACAAAATTGCGTGCACAATGTGATAATTGGTAAATCGTCGCACGTATCACCGGTTAAACCCGGTTTCTTGTTAATTTACCTCAGTTAGGGTTTTATTCTATTTTTTGTTCATATAAATGCATAAATAGTAGCAAATTACACGCCCTCTAGCTGCATGGCATAACAGAATGATGAAACAAAGGAGTGATTTTAGTTGCAATTTATCAGACGTTATTGGACTCGAATGACTAAAAATGCTGTGATGTCATCAAATTTAAACATTAAAACATCGAACATTAAAATATTAGGTTAAAATAATTCTTTATTTATTTAGCGAGGATTTCCCACAGCTTAATAGCCACGAGGGGATCTCCTCGACAATAACATAGAGAACACAAGACATATACAAGAGTTTATAAAATAAATTAATGAAAACAAAAAATAAGATCGAAATCAAATCATATAACTACCGGGTTTGGCTTGTGAATCTATCGGACATGCTTATAAAATTATGTACAGATTTTAAAATCAATTGATTTCATACATGCTGAGTTCAGGAGATCCTAATCAGAATATAGTGTAATATGTTTGGTATGACGTGGAAAAAATATAGAAGGATGATCTCCAGGGAGGTGGAATTCTGAAGATACTGTAAAGCATGTGCTTCTGTGAGTGGCACAAGCCGGGCAGTCGAGGAAATAATGAGATGTAGTTTTACCTATATGGTTACATTTATTACAGGACAGGTCGTCAATAATGCTGTAGTTAAAGAGGTGCCCTGAAGAGCGCTTACTCCCATTCTCTTCCTACAGAACACAATATAGGGAAAAGTGAATTATACAGTGACGTTATATCACTGATACTGTTTGAAAGTACAAAAAGAGCTTAAACCGTATTCAAGGAGGAGTTTTGGATATGAACAGCAATGAATTACATTCTTTGGTGGTCTTGGGAAAGAAGGAAGGAGAGAAAATCTGAATTCGGCATTTAAAAATCGAAAACGATCCCTTACCAGGATTCCAAATTTGGTTCATTTAAAAACAGATTTATGCAAAATTCGACGTAATCCCTCTGTACCTAATAATGCTGCTCAACGTTGGACGTTTTCCAGTAAGCTGGATAGTGCCACAGAATACCCCCATATTCAATAGAACACGTAATTACGCCAAAGGGACAGTGTGATCATACACTTCCGAGTACGCCCTTGGCCTGGCCAGACTAATCATACTCAAACTTCATGTTACCTTTCTGAACTATAGCTCACACATGCTCATTCCATTTACCACTGTGCTGGAGAATAATTCCGAGATGTCTATAAGACCGATCGCTTTTCACCTCTTCGCCTTCTAAATTCAACCTCGGATGAGAGGGGATAATTTTTTCCATGGTATTAAGAGATAAAGTGTTGGTACCAGACAACGGTGTATCATCTGCGAACATATAATGTTACATTCCATATTCATACCAATAACATTGACAAAATTAAGAAGAGAAGTGGACCCAATACAGAGCCTTGTGGGACACCAGCATATATTGGATAAGTTTCTGACTCAGTACCGTTAACACAAACTATAATTTCTCTGACTTAAAACAAAAGATCATCATTCCAGACTTTATCAAATGGGTTACAGTCATCTAAAAATAGACTTATGCCATTTCCACTGTCAAGACTTTTGTATATGCCATGGAACAATTTTTGTTAACTGGCATGTAGTCGAATCCCCATATTTAAAATCCAGAGTTATTTGGTACAAGAAGATTATTGGACATACAATACTCATACAGGTGTTGCAACACCCATACAGAAGGCTGCCGTATAATCAGTAGTATTTTTAAGCATGAAGTTGTTTATACCATCAGTACCTGTGGCTTTCCGGGTATTAAGACTCTCGAAGAAATGTTTAAACTCATGTTCACAGGTCTGTATACAACGGAGCCGTGATTGTGTAACATACGTAATAGGTGGTAAGATAGGTACGGTGTGGCGATGAGCTGAATGAGATGCGAAAAAATTACAGAATTCATTCCCTTTTTTTTTCAATGTCATTTGACACGTTTTTGCCATTAACAGCAAGAAGAGGATTAGAGGTTTTGCTTTCGATCCTAGAGGGATTCCATTATCGACCAGTATGCCTTTGTATCAAGCTGAGGGTTGGAGAGTTTAACTTTTAAATTTGTGAAGTAACGCAGTATTGCTTGACGTTTGACACTATTAACCCCCCTTCTAGATATATAAAATCGAAACTTATCCCAGTTGGACTTAGTCCGTTTGTATTTTTTAAACAATTCCTCACTCATAACTTATACCTAACATCGTTCGTCATCCAAGTCTTGTCACGTGGTCTGATAGTGATTTTCTTGTTCGGAATACATTCATTGCAACATGACAAAAAATAAACTGTTCCAAACAAATACTTTGTCACTAACGTGAGAGAAAATATTACTAACCTCATCAAATCGTGAAACAGAGAGAAGACTGCGCAGACTACACAAATTGGCACATTTGAAGTCTCACTCGTCTTACAAAAGCCTGTGGTTTGTGGTTGCATAAAATTTCTATAGTACAGTTAATAGAACAATGGTCGAGATTAGCCATTGTTGAGGCAGCTCCGTAGTCAGTTACATAACCAATACAATCCGTCATAATTAAATCTTATACATAAGTAGTATCATCCGTATATCGAGCGGTTAGTTAATTAGTTAAAAAAGTTATTTTTTCTGCTATCAAAAGGTTCATTTTCAATTCGTTTATTTCGTGGTATTTTTCCCAGTGTAGACATCTGTCATTAAAATCGCCCATTATCAACATGGCATAGAGATTGCATCGAGATGTAGTCATCCGTCATAGTTCATCAGCTTGTGAAAAAAGTTAGCGAAATACATTATACTGAGGTAAAGAGGTAAGTAAATTTGTACTTTTGCACTATTTCTGTTCTGTACTGAAATGTATTGTCGTTAAGTTAGATCTTTTGAATGGTATGTGATACCAACTGATGCAGTCACTAGTTTTTAATCAATAAGGCAAACATGGTAGAATTGAACAATTCTGTAGTTTGTCAACTTGGGGCGCATTGGGCCACTTTTCGTGGGGCAGAGTGAAACACTGTCCCACTGCACCCCATGTGACAATACAGACATTCAATTGCTGTACACGTTATATTTTTTTCGTAATTCCGCGAATTCGAAAAAGGAAGTGTGACAACTGATGGGGAAGACAATTAAACTTGTTGAAAATGGACAGTTCATCAGGGAGACGGCCCTTGATCTGTATCATAGACAGGCAGGTTTGGCCTCGATAATATTCGGAAGACACTTTACTGGAGCAACGTCCGTGTATGTAATGAACAAGAAGAGGTAGAACGAAAAGATTACCTATTGACTACAGCTGTCATGCTGACGATTTTATCAACCACACATCACGCCAAAAAGAATGGAAAGTCCTACCCGAATTCTTGGAATAGAAATCTGGGGCGTTATTATGATTTATCCTTGTTCATTATCTCTCTACCTGGGGTTAAACGCTGTATCGTTAATCAAGAATATATCACACAGGTGACGATGACTAGGTAAATAATCTAAGAAAACAATAGCTATGTAACCAGCAAAACAATTCAAACTTTCTGAACAAATTACACATGTATTTAACTTTCAGGTATAATTTTGAACTTACAAAATATCTTTTGAGACATTTTCTATCTTTTTCTGAGCTTAAGTTGTCACACATTTACGTCTGAGAGATAGCTTCGAGCACAACATTACATTTGTACATGCATGAGACTGCTTAACCGTAATGACAATGATTATTATATTCCTCTGTGTTTTTCAGTTGTGCTATTTATTTGTGGTAACGAACATTCTACAAATACCATTTGTATACCCATACCAAGAACCCCAGATTGCACTAATCTGAACACCTTTCACCAGAGCTGATCACATCATTCTCCAAAACAGGGGCTCGGAAGCAAAATTCAGTGATGAGGAAGCAAAACCGACCTACATGTATATTGAAGAAATGTTGAACTTCAATGATAAAGTCATGATCTGTTTGGATCACATTTGGATATCTTTGAAATATGATTTTGCTTTAGTTCATGACTAACTAAACCATTGTCCAAGTGCACCCCATGACCTGTCCTGCTGCACCCCATGACCTGTCGTACTGCACCCCATGACCTGACCTGCTGCACCCCGAACATGGGTGTACTTGGACAATTTTTCCGAAAAAAAATGTGATACTATGAGAAAGTCTATGCAAGTAAATATTTTGGTGTGTTATAGTGAAGCCGATGTTAATAGCAGTACAGTACCTATCAATTCGTTTTCTTACTTGGAGTATTAAGAAATATTTTTGCCAAATTGTGTTAAAGGTCTCACTCCACCCCAGTCACCTCTAATTTGTCCGTGCACAGTTCATTGGTCGCCATTTTGAGTAAAGCTAGTTGACACTCTAATCAAGTAACACAGTCACAAGTGCTCTTGAAGATCTTCAGTCCAGTTGTTGATTTCTTCACAAAAGACTCTAATATAGTTCGTCCCAACAATATCAGTTTACATTCTCACAGTTCATAGCATCATTTTATGGTTCCATAACTGCAAAATAGCTTCCCCCCTCGACAAAATGCAGGCGCTCTGCACAGTCCGCCATGTTACATATTGATACCAAACATCCAAAAATATGCCAAATTTTCATTTCATTTCGGCAGTTTTGCAAATCTAAATCAAGGATTCGGAAGTCAAACATAGATTTGATAGATAGAATACGTGGTAATTTGTTAAATACAAGCAATGAGCATGTTGATGCGAGTTTAAACGCCAGGGTAACCATAAAAAAGCAAAATATTAATGCAGGCACACATGGATGTGATGATTTAAGGTGTATAATGACAAAGTAGCGAAAGATAGCCCCGATGGTCGGAAACTGACTGAGGGAACAGAGCAAATCTATCTGTGCTAGACCTACTGTAACAGATTAGCCTTAAGCTGAGAAAAACACGAGCTGATATTACACCGAGGACTTCACAAATTACATCATCTACCGCCAGAGGGTGTATACTCTCAAAAATCTTGGTTCTTTATGGTTCTTCTGAGAACTCCGCGGTTCTTTCCTCTTATAATTGGTTCTCTGTGGAACCTGTTGGTATATATGTAATATGATCGAAAATATTTGATTGCTGCTGCATGGGTAAGCAATAAACCTCTCTGGAAAATGTGAAATCTAAACGTTAGTGTTGGCTATAGGTACTCTCGCGGTCGTTAGGTGGCGCTGGTTCAGTCTTGTCGGCCCCCTGGTGGTGAGGGTTGAGAACCAACATTGCCGAAAGTACAGTGCAGGCCAGTAAAGATTCGCTTTAGTGGTCTGTAGACCGTGTTTGAGCGTGGCAGCAGATGCAGCGGGAAAAAGACTTACATTTGGTTCTTTGTTTGGTTCTAACTTTAGTTTCACCTGTGTAGCATGCCAAAGAACCAAGTCGGGTGTCTTAAAGAACCAACCTTTCTTAGAGTGTAGTGCATAATGCTGCTAAAAGTAAGTGCTTTCGACACGACGTTGTTAAGAAGGATAAGATAAAAGGGTTGTGAAGCACCGTGAAGAATCGATAACTTTTTTTGCGGATGAAAGCTTAAATGTCAGCAAACTTAAAATATTTTAAAACTCAACCGTCATTACCATGGAATACCTTTGTGATGAGGACGTCTGTGTGTCTCCTGTACCTGACGTGTTTAAACAGTAAAATATCAGGCGCAAAAAAAAATCACTCAGGCGGTGTTTACTCCATTAAATAAGGGCTCAAAAAGGACACAGATGAGGTTAGAACATTAACACTGAGGACATTGTAACAATTGTAAACACAGAACATAAGACACTAAACCGCACACATTACGTCCCTGGACTGCAGACTTAATTTACACCAATATGTTTTAGTTGGAGAATAACCATATTTAGCGCGCTTACTACAGGTGAATATCGATGAGTCTGTCTCTGGACCAGTGAGTATCCATGCTACGCCACTTCTTCAAATTCATCTACAAGCTCTGTCAGCGTCACAGCGTTCTGGTCGTCTGAACTTTAAGAACAACGCTGTATCTTCATGTATGTGGCATGTTCAAAGCCTGTAAACCGAGTGCACAGATGCAATCAAGCATCCAGATGGCCAATTTAAAGATATAAAATATGCCTGACAACATCATGAAGAGAAATACAATGATACATGTAAAGCGGGAAATTTCGTGTCTTGTCAGTTTTACTTCATCTCAAGTTTTATTTCACCTGATTATGAATACGTGTGGATGTTAGCAACTAAGACGCCCATAGCACCATGAATTAGTCGGAGCTCGAAAAAAAAAACAGCGATGTTAATGGTAATTTATTAGTAGACGTCACTGGTCCAGCATTATTAACATGCTATGTAGTCATGCCATTGAATTAACAATAACATAATAACACAACGAAGGTTTCAAGGCTACTAATACCCAGCCTTATACTTAAAACGTTGATTACGTCATGTTCCTGTTCATCAGTGTATATGTTGTACCTATTTGGATCATTTTTATGTGGACAAATTATTTCATGTACAATCTGACGCAATTGGAAAAGACACTTTTCTGTGGGAATCGATTTTAACTAAATCTGAAATGTAATCAGAAAAACCAGTAAATCTCTCGAAATTAAAATGAATTATCATCCAAGGCCATGTCCTACTTAAGAAACATATGTGATTATTGAAATCTATACGTCGAAACAGACATTCGTATATCTTAGTCAGTTATCGGAAGACCAATTTCCAAACCGTTCCACACAAATCACCAATGATGTAAAAATGAACATAGAATAATAAATTAGGGTGATGTGCGCAAAGAGAAGCAGTCAGCAGTTTGCAAAGATGTTGGAAAAACGCAAGGGGAATGAACAAAATTAGTACCTGAATGGTGCTCCATGCTAGTATATAAGGTGTCATGCACATCAATCTCAGTCACGATTTGACCGTTCTTGATTGTTCTCTCAGGCAAAAGTAAACATCAATTACTTGGCTGAGTTCATGAGAATTTCCGAAGCTTTCTTTGGTAGCATTTCTAAGACATCAGTCTGGATACGCAAAATAATGGTAACTCCACGTAATTTTATGTTTTCACAAATTAGTTCGTCTCGGCCATTTCAGGAGCCGCACGTCATCGTCCCGAAAATGGCTTACTAATCAAACCCTGCTTAGTTTGCGTCTCTTATCCCACGGTGGGGGGAAATCAGGGATGATCTCTAACACGTGACCTTAATCTGTTACAGTCTTGAATAACGTACATTCAATGCCGGCGCTGGATATGGAATTCCCACTTTTCTCACTCACAGTTTGTAGGACCTTGGTGCCAATAAATCTGTCCACGACGATCGTATAGTCGTTTGCGCAGTGTAACGTACGATCAAGACGTCTTCCAGCAATACGGCGCGACAATCGTAAACAATTTCGTCAGAAAAAAGGGAGGCGTTTGAAAATCTGTGTTTACCATGAATGTTTTAGACAGCATTCAAGAATACTAACCAAGGTATGGTCTAGACGACTGAGTAAAATCAGTGTTCAAATCGTGTACCATGTTAGAATATATTCAGATGTAGATCACAAATGATCTATTTCAGTTGCGCTTTAATAGCAACTGTTAAAATATCCAATGTAGCGATGTAATTCAACATGATTATACTGTCCTGGGGTAAGGCAGGTCAGATACCTTTCTACATGCGATAACGTATGCCATCTCAAACAATATTTATTTTAAAGAACTTTAGAATCTGACATAAATCACGTCCGGTATATTCAACATGTATGACATCTTCGTTTTAGGAACTGACCTTGCTATTATTGACCTGGAACGTACATTTTAGTTGACGGCTGGTATGCGATTAGTGAGGTAGAATCAAAATAAATATGCCTGCCTCGAAACCACAGTGCCAGAAGGCATCATCGTCGTGATACGACTAAAATCATGTAGAAATGTCAAAGTCAAGCTAAACTCTCAAACAAAAAATGTGCACAAAGACTTATTTAAGTCTTTAAAAACGCTGGTTTGACAGGAACGAGATTTAGCCATGGTGTCAGGGACACGGTGTTTATCTGGAGAGTCCAAATAGTTACTTGTATTTGATTGATGGATAAGTACATCCTGTCAGCAGGGAATTATACTACGACTCCAGGCTCTATACAGACAGAGGCTCTATATAGTAGCGATCTCATTTAGGTAACCAGCACCGCTGACCGATAGCTCATTAATTTTAAGTGAAACTGGGGCGTCATTTTATCTCGCTGTCATATACCTCTTCGGTCATTTACGGACGACTTTAGTTCATGACAGTCCTAATTTGCTCGCCAAACTTTGTCCCTCTCCGTTGTTCATCTTGTCACTTAAACTCAATGTTACCGCCACAGTGCCCTTGTTAACAACGTCGAGAACCAGCTCTATGGCAGAATCGATCTCTTGTCCTACAGAAGCTGTCACATTCACGGCCAGATGACTAACAAATAGTGTCTAGCACTTTCACTATATTAACTATATTATTACCAGGCTCTGATAAGTGAGGTGTTTTCACCCCATTCAGTTATTTACTTATTTATATATTTACTTGAATGCGGCTTCTCGCCATTTCATTTATATGACGTCATTCAGGCTTACGGCTGTATAAAGTCGAAGCACCCGACAAACAACACAGCCAAATATCCTAACTTAAATCCACAGTTTATGCAGTGAGAGTTCGATTCAAACACAAGACCTCGCTGGCGAAGAGCATAATGATAGTGCGAGTCAGTGTTTTAACGGACTAGGGAGTAAGAATCTGATGGCTTAGAGACGAGCAGAAGTAAGTAGTGTGGGGGACAATTCAGCTACTTTCTTGTTAAATCGATATAAACATGCAAAGTTTGTTATGCCTCAGCGGTTATTTGTGGATCCCGGTGTATTACTGATTTATTACATTGGTAGTTTTACGCCGTATTCACGAAAACTTCTGATTATAAAGCGATAGAAGTCGAATTCATGAGAAGGCTCGAAACTGTCTTTAGCAGCATTTCTAAGACATCAGTCTAGATAACCTAGATAATTGCACCCCCACGAATTCTCACGTTTTCACAAATTAGTTCGCCTCAGCCCTGTCAGGGGCAGCACGTTGTCCCGAAATCGTGGTTTTCTAATCAAATTGCGCTTAGTTTGTGTAATAAAGCTGTCTCTTATGGCACAGTTGGGGAAAATCAGTTATAATCTCCAAGACGTGCGCCACGTGACCTTGACGCCTTCAGCAGGGCGGGGGCAGTCGTGAATAACGTAAATCCAATCTCGACGTCGAAATTCTCACTTTTCTCACCGTTTGCAGGGCCTTGTTGACAATCACCTGTCCGCAACGCTCTTGTAGCTGTTTGCCTAGTTGAAGACGTTTTTTTTTCTCCAAAAGTGGAGCAACAATCATAAACAATTTTGTCAGTAACTTGTCCATTATCTATCACAGCCATCACTGGTTGATGGTGCGGTCACAAGGGAGACGTCTGGAAAACCGTGTATACCAAGAATGTTTTAGACAGTATTCAAGAATACTTACACGCTAACAGTCAGTTACGTACCTGACGAATCGCCCGACGTAAAACTGAAGTCGGATTCGAACACGCTACCCCATTGGTGAAAGACCAGTGGTTTCAACTACTATAAACAGTCTATAAACCATCTCTCCCTTTTCAGACGAGGCTCCACGAATACACCCCATTTTTTCACTGACGTGATCCTTAATTCAGTTCCAGTAATCTGCAAAAGAAAACTTTTGTTTTTTTCAAGCTCGTTCGTTTTCATTCACGCTGTAAAAATCAATAAAAAATCTCTCTCGATCTACATGCTCTTACTGTATGCTCTTGGGACATGACAGTGACTTTTATTTGACTAGGGTAGAAACCCAAAAAAAACCATTATTTAATCATCTCACAGAAAGAACGAATGAATGATTATAGTTTAAGGCCACATTGGCAGTATGGCACCCATATAGTGGCGATCACAGAAGTAGAACTAACTGCAGTGGAACCACGTGACGTAGCGAAAGGAGGCTTTAAATCTTGTTAAATTTTATAACAAAATTTAGTTGGACGTTTATTTTACTCGTGAGGAAGAGTCAATGAAGAAACTTCTGTAATGAATGAAAAAGTAACCGTAGCTCTTTTCATGAAGTAGCTAAATTATGAAGTTTTCGCCAGAGGATTTGTCTAGTCAGGTGTAGAGCTGTTAAGTAGTCGTCGTAAAAAATGTGAGTTAATTCGTCTTTAAACTTTTCTTCGAGCTTGTCAGGATATAGTATTTTTGTTATAATGAAGTCTGGGATAAACTCTGACTGATTAGTATAACATTTTATAAACAGAATACACCGTGCGTTTCTAAAGATAAGAAATACCCTGAGCCTATGTTTTTGTGCGCCAGTCCTTGAACATTGATCAGGAAAAGCAATCTTTCATCAGACTAAAAGAAATTCCATTAAAATTTCTGGAAGCAAATAAGTCTATTTATGTGCAGTTTGATTCTACTTTTCCTTTTCCCATCAACATAAGATATTCATACCTGATCAAACATGATATGACAAAGCCAGAAAACAAAATGTTTGACATTCATCTTGTTCTAATGTTTTTCAATCTTTATATGCCTGTATTTAAGAAATCACTGCTCCCGGAAGTGTTGTTGACTGGAAAATGGACAAAGATGTGAATACTTATAACAGAAGTCCATTCAAAGGTAGTGAATGTTTTTGTGTATTATCTACTGAATGAGGTCGAAGACAACATATAAGCTGTGTTGACATTGCCAGCTATTTTAGAACATCGACTCTTCACTCTTATGACAAGCCTAAATACACTCAAACTGGAAATAATGCGCGCCATTTTAATAATCCAGGCCTCCTGTCGTCCGATGTCTGTGTGGTATAGTTTATATATGATGTTTGCAGGCTATAGGAGTCTTTGAAGTGGAACAACAAAGTCTTTGTTGTCGTGAGCTCTCCCTCAAAATATTTCATGGCTCAATTTAAGTCCAAGTATTTCTGTACTGTCCATACATAACAGACTAAATTACTTGACTCCAGTATTTATATCATTATATGCAAAATATCTAATTTTTACTTTTTCAATATTCTAACACTTTAAAAAAAATGATTGATTTATTTATGTGAATGGTGTTTTACACCGTTATTACGCGTTAGGGTATTTCACTTGCGAATTGTCATGGGTTTCTTCCCACCATAATGATGGCGACCGTCGAATAAGTGAAATACACTTTAGTACGACGTTAAACACCAATCAAGAAAAATCATTCAATACACCAGTTTTAACCAAAAACATTTTTAATACGACGTACTTAGCATTTTTACCTAGTTCTACTCAGGCCATGGTGCTAGGGGGCGTGTAAAATTCTTTTACTTATGCATTTACATGAACAGTTAGAATAAAACCCTGACTGGGGTAAATTGACAAGGGTCCGTATTTCGCCAGATGTTTGTGATCATTTACCATCTATCCACACTGTGGTCCCTGTGCCTATCCTCTGGTCTTAGTCTCTATGCTGCACGTCTTTGGTTATGTACAAACATGTTATACAAATTCAAATTTCAGGGGAGTCCAGATATTGCATTGTGTCATCTATTGACACTTCTGAAAGATTCCAGCTTTGGCAGCAACCCGAACGAAAGAACGATCAGGTTTAACGTCACGTATACTGATACTTCAACCATTTTGATGCGAAGCAGATACCTGAAATAGAATCGAAGAAAAATAATATAATTGTAGTTTAGCAACCCCTAATGTATTTGCATGTTTGAAAACTTCTTATGTTTTTTATGATTAACTGTTCGATTGGGTTACCAGCATCAATAATATAACAGTGAAGAGAGCCCTGCTGTCTGAACATACCAAACCAGGCGAGAGACAAAGATTTCAATGCATGGCGCTGATATCTGGCTGATAGGTAATGTACTGCGCAGATTGTAGCCTAATGTGACATAACTGAATCCGTACATCGATAAGTAAGCAGCAGGTGCGCGTTATCTACAACGTGATGTGAGTCCGATCACAATACTGGCTGGCTAAGGAAGCATAATACACAGCTTTGTGTGGAGCTAACATAAATCATCGCACACGTGGTTTATGTTACGTCTGTATTGCCTTATTGCACATAGTCTTAAATGCAATAGTTTGTATAAATCATGTTTAAGACATCGTTAACAAACTTAATTTCTCTGGAACACTCGTAATGTGGAGACAAGGTTCGCAAAAATTAACCTTTGGGATTCTTCATAGATAAACTGTTATGCGATATAACAAGACATTTTTTGTTCAATAAGCCGTCGATCTTTTATGAGTTCAAACCACAGAATACAGTTTCTTACCTCCCTTAAACTCTTGCATAATAGCATTAGTTAAAGTTTTTGGTGATATATCAATGCTTGTCAACACATGTTTGGCTTTCTGTATATAAGATGTACGCTTATATCTTAAATGTAACTGATGGCTACAATAAGTTTCTGAGAAACAGTCTCTGAGAAACAGCTTGCATTCCACATTTTAACGTTCCAGATATCTCAATGTAACAAACAAAAAACAAAGGACCTGATGACAATGTTTTCACCTCTGTCGAAAGTCGGGGATGAATCAACTAATAAATCATCTATAAACAATTTTTCTTTGGAACTATTTATAAGCTGCACCTAGCCTGCATTTTGAACACCTATATGAATTTAATCACGAGTTAAAATAAAAACAATGTGTCTATAAAGCAACAACTCCCAACTCAACCATAGAGCGTGTCCAAAAAGCTACAGCTATCAACCTAACCATAGAAGGCGTCCTTAAAGCCACAGCTCCCAACCTAACCACAGAACGTGTCTATAAAGCGACAGCTCCCAACTTAATCATAGAAGGTCTGAATAAAGAGGCAGCTATCAACCTAACCATTGAACGTGTCTATAAAGCGACAGCTCCCAACTTAACCATAGATGGTCTGCATAAAGTGACAGCTATCAACCTAACCATAGAACGTGTATATAAAGCGACAGCTCCCAAACTAACCATAGAACGTGTCGATAAAGCGACAGCTATCAACCTAACCATAGAGGGTGTCCTTAAAGCGACAGCTCCCAAACTAACCATAGAACGTGTCTATAAAGCGACAGCTCCTAACTTAACCATAGAGTTTGTCCATAAAGCCACAGCTCCCAACCTAACAACAGAACGTGTCTATAAAGCGACAGCCCCCAACCTAACATTGGAACGTGTGCATAAAGCAACAACTCCCAACATAACCATAGAACGTGTCCATAAAGCGACAGGTATCAACCTAACCTTAGAAGGTCTGCATAAAGCGATAGCTATCAACCTAACCACAGAACGTGTCTATAAAGCAACAGCTACCAACTTAACCATACAAGGTCTGCATAAAGCGACAACTATCAATCTAACCAAAGAACGTGTATATAAAGCGACAGATATCAGCCTAACCATAAAACGTGTCTATAAAGCGACTGCACCCAACTTAACCATAGAGTTTGTCCATAAAGCAACAGCTCCCAGCTTAACCATAGACCGTGTCTATAAAGCGAGAGCACCCAATCTAACCATAGAGTTTGTCCTTAAAGCGACAGCTATCAACCTAACCATAGAACGTGTCTATAAAGCGACAGCTCCCAGCCTAACCATAGAACGTGTCCATAGAGCGACAGCTCCCAGCCTAACCATAGAACCATTAAAGCGACAGCTCCAAACCTAACCATAGAGTTTGTCCATAAAGCGACAGCTCTCAGCTTAACCATAGAACGTGCCCATAATGCCATAGCTCCCAGCCTAAACATGGAACGTGTCCATAAAGCGACAGCTCCCAACGTAACCATAGAACGTGTCTATAAAGCGACAGCTCCCCACCTAACCATAGAAAGTGTCTATATAGCGACAGCTCCCAGGCTAAGCATAGAACGTTTCCATTAAGCGGCAGCTCTCAACCTAAACATAGAGTTTGTCCATAAAGCGATAGCTATCAACCTAACCATAGAACGTGTCTATAAAGTGACAGCTCCCAGCTTAACCAAAGAACCTGTCCATAAAGCGATAGCTCCCAACATAACCATAGAAGGTGTCCTTAAAGTGACAGCTCCCAACATAACGATAGAATTTGTCCATAAAGCGAAAGCTCCCAACCTAACCATAGAACCTTTCTTTAAAGGGACAGCTCCCAACTTAACCATAGATCTTGTCCATAGAGAGACAGCTCCCAACCTAACCACAGAACGTGTTTTTAAGGCGAAAGCTCCCAACCTAATCAGAGAGCATGCCCATAAAGCCACAGCTATTAACCTAACCATAGAACGTGTCCATAAAGCAACAGCTCCCGGTCTAAACATAAAATGTGTCCTTAAATCGAAAGCTTCCAACCTAACCATAGAACGTGTCCTTAAAGCGACAGCTCCCATCTTAACCATAGAGTTTGTCCATACAGCGACAGCTCCCAACCTAACCATACAACGTGTCCTTAAAGCGACAGCTCCCAACACATCCATAGAGTTTGTCCATAAAGCGATAGCTTACAACCTCACCATAGAACGTGTCCTTAAAGCGACAGCTCCCATCCTAACCATAGAACATGTCCATAAACCGACAGCTTCCAACCTAACCACAGAACGTGTTCTTAAAGCGACAGCTCCCAACCTAACCATAGAGTTTGTCCGTAAAGCGACAGCTCCCAACCTAACCATAGAAGGTGTCTATAAAACGACAGCTCTCAACCTAACCATACAGTTTGTCCACAAAGCGACAGCTCCCAACCTAACCACAGAACGTGTTCTTACCGCCACAGCTCCCAACGTAACCATAAAGTTTGTCCACAAAGCGACAGCTATCAACCTAACCATAGAACGTGTCTATAAAGCGACAGCTCCCAGCCTAACCATAGAACGTGTCCATAGAGCGACAGCTCCCAGCCTAACCATAGAACCATTAAAGCGACAGCTCCAAACCTAACCATAGAGTTTGTCCATAAAGCGACAGCTCTCAGCTTAACCATAGAACGTGCCCATAATGCCATAGCTCCCAGCCTAAACATGGAACGTGTCCATAAAGCGACAGCTCCCAACGTAACCATAGAACGTGTCTATAAAGCGACAGCTCCCCACCTAACCATAGAAAGTGTCTATATAGCGACAGCTCCCAGGCTAAGCATAGAACGTTTCCATTAAGCGGCAGCTCTCAACCTAAACATAGAGTTTGTCCATAAAGCGATAGCTATCAACCTAACCATAGAACGTGTCTATAAAGTGACAGCTCCCAGCTTAACCAAAGAACCTGTCCATAAAGCGATAGCTCCCAACATAACCATAGAACGTGTCCATAAAGTGACAGCTCCCAACATAACGATAGAATTTGTCCATAAAGCGAAAGCTCCCAACCTAACCATAGAACCTTTCTTTAAAGGGACAGCTCCCAACTTAACCATAGATCCATAGAGAGACAGCTCCCAACCTAACCAAAGAACGTGTTTTTAAGGCGACAGCTCCCAACCTAATCAGAGAGCATGCCCATAAAGCCACAGCTATTAACCTAACCATAGAACGTGTCCATAAAGCAACAGCTCCCGGTCTAAACATAAAATGTGTCCTTAAATCGAAAGCTTCCAACCTAACCATAGAACGTGTCCTTAAGGCGACAGCTCCCATCTTAACCATAGAGTTTGTCCATACAGCGACAGCTCCCAACCTAACCATAGAACGTGTCCTTAAAGCGACAGCTCCCAACACATCCATAGAGTTTGTCCATAAAGCGAAAGCTTACAACCTCACCATAGAACGTGTCCTTAAAGCGACAGCTCCCATCCTAACCATAGAACATGTCCATAAACCGACAGCTCCCAACCTAACCACAGAACGTGTTCTTAAAGCGACAGCTCCCAACCTAACCATTGAGTTTGTCCGTAAAGCGACAGCTCCCAACCTAACCATAGAACGTGTCTATAAAACGACAGCTCTCAACCTAACCATACAGTTTGTCCACAAAGCGACAGCTCCCAACCTAACCACAGAACGTGTTCTTACCGCCACAGCTCCCAACGTAACCATAAAGTTTGTCCACAAAGCGACAGCTTCAAACCTAACCATAGACAGAGTCTATAAAGCGACAGATCCCAGCCTAACCATAGAGTTTGTCCACAAAGCGACAGCTCCCAACCTAACCATAGAATGTGTCTATAGACCGACAGCTCCCAGCCTAACCATAGAGTTTTTCTACAAAGCGACAGCTCACATTATAACCACAGAACGTGTCCATAAACCGACAGCTCTCAACTTAACCATAGAACGTGTCCTTAAAGCGACAGCTCCCAACCTAACCATAGAGTTTGTTCATAAAGCGACAGCTTCTAACCTAACCATAGAACGTGTCCTTAAAGCGACAGCTCCCATCCTTACCATGGAAGGTGTCCATAAACCGACAACTCCCAACCTAAACATAGACCGTGTTCTTAAACCGACAGCTCCCAACCTAACCATAGAACGTGTCTATAAAGCGACAGCTCCCAACCTAACCATAGAGTTTGTTCACAAAGTGACAGCTCCCAACCTAACCACAGAACGTGTCCATAAACCGACAGCTCCCAACCTAATCATAGAACGTGTTCTTAAAGCGACAGCTCCGAACCTAACCATAGAGCTTGTCCAAAAAGCGACAGCTATCAACCTAACCATAGAACGTGTCCATAAAGCGACAGCTCCCAGCCTAACCATAAAATGTGCCTTTAAATCGTAAGCTCCCAACCTAACCATAGAACCTGTCCTTAAAGCGACAGCTCCCAAACTAACCATAGGGTTTGTCCATAAAGCGACAGCTCCCAACCTAACTATAGAACGTGTCCTTAAAGTGACACCTCCCAACCTAACCATAGAACGTGTCCTTAAAGCGACAGCTCCCAACACAACCATAGAGTTTGTCCATTAAGCGACAGCTCCCAGCCTAACCATAGAACGTGTCCATAAACCGACAGCTCCCAACCTAATCATAGAACGTGTTCTTAAAGCGACAGCCCCCAACCTAACCTTAGAGTTTGTCCATAAAGCGACAGCTCCCAACCTAACCATAGAACATGTTCTTAAAGCGACAGCACCCAACCTAAACACAGAACGTGTCTATAAAGGGACAGTTCCCAGCCTAACCATAGAACGTGTCCATAAAGCGATAGCTCCTAGCCTAACCATAGAGTTTGTCCACAAAGCGACAGCTCACAACATAACCTTTTACAGACCATTTATGTATTAATGGAGTATAAACCCATTACAATCCACCGGTTTTTTGGGGGGGTTTTTTCGAGTCTTTTGGAATTGATTACCAGATTTTGCATCCAGATTTAAAGTGGATATGCAGCCTGTCGACTTTCCTTACAACACATAAGCCTCCTACAATTCCCGGTTGGCCCACTCTTTTTTCTTGATTTAACGTGGTTCTTAACTCAGTTCTAGTAATCTGCAAAAGAAAACTTTTGAATTCACGCTGTATAAATCAATAATCTTCTCTCGTTCGTTTTCAAATGGCTGAGTCTTTAACGTGCTTATTGTTTGTGATTGGTTCTGAAATATTCCATTTCAAATTAGTGGAGAGAAAGCTTCTGCCCAAACTGCTGATTGATCGCACTTAACCAAACCTTCCCGGCTATGGTGTTCCAGGTTCTCCACGTTATTGTTCGGTTTTGCCTTCTTTCCTTGTTTTAAGAAAAAGGTATACTTGAAACAGTTACATATGAAAGATGAGAGCTTGGGTACCTGGAACTGTAATTTCATTGTTATTTTGGACTTGGAAAATTATTTTGGAACCATATAAGCGGCAGTTTGAAAAACCAGTGTTACCTGAGGGCTGTTTCCCATCTATATGCTCTTACTGTATGCTCTTGAGACATGACAGTGACTTCATTTGACTAGGGTAGCAACCCCCCCAAAAAAACATTATTTAATCATCTCACGGAAAGAACGAATAAATGATTATAGTTTAAGGCCACATTGGCAGTATGGCACCCATATAGTGGCGATCACAGAGGTAGAACTAACTGCAGTGGAACCACGTGACGTAGCGAAAGGAGGCTTTAAATCTTGTTAAATTTTATAACAAAATTTAGTTGGACTTTTATTTTACTCGTGAGGAAGCGTCCATGAAGAAACTTCTGTAATGAATGAAAAAGTAACCGTAGCTCTTTTCGTGAAGTAGCTAAATTATGAAGTTTTCGCCAGAGGATTTGTCATTTGCTGGTCAACGGGTACAAGGGCTTTTCTTCCTTTCTTCCTTGTCACACAATTGACTTTTTCTGAGTGCAGAGTTAAACACAATGTAAATAACTAAATAAATCATTTTGATGACTAACCGGCATGACATAAACTCCAAGGATGCACAGGATGACTAATTCCCCAGTTATTAGAAAAGTGACAATTAAAAGCCCCTTGTAATTATCAGCCTGACGAACACTCTAGGTATTATGTGCGAAAGGCACACTTCCTGATGACATCGGTTTGTTGACGCCACCGAGGGATCTAGTCAGGTGTAGAGCTGTTAAGTGGTAGTCGTAAAAAATGTGAGTTAATTCGTCTTTAAACTTTTCTTCGAGCTTGTCAGGATATAGTATTTTTGTTATAATGAAGTCTGGGATAAACTCTGACTGATTAGTATAACATTTTATAAACAGAATACACCGTGCGTTTCTAAAGATAAGAAATACCCTGAGCCTATGTTTTTGTGCGCCAGTCCTTGAACATTGATCAGGAAAAGCAATCTTTCATCAGACTAAAAGAAATTCCATTAAAATTTCTGGAAGTAAATAAGTCTATTTATGTGCAGTTTAATTCTACTTTTCCTTTTCCCATCAACATAATTGTACCTGATCAAACATGATATGACAAAGCCAGAAAACAAAATGCTTGACATTCATCTTGTTCTAATGTTTTTCAATCTTTATATGCCTGTATTTAAGAAATCACTGCTCCCAGAAGTGTTGTTGACTGGAAAATGGACAAAGATGTGAATATTTATAACAGAAGTCCATTCAAAGGTAGTGAATGTTTTTGTGTATTATCTACTGAATGAGGTCGAAGAAAACATATAAGCTGTGTTGACATTGCCAGCTATTTTAGAACATCGACTCTTCACTCTTATGACAAGCCTAAATACACTCAAACTGGAAATAATGCGCGCCATTTGAATAATTTAGGCCTCCTGTCGTCCGATGTCTGTGTGGTATAGTTTATATATGATGTCTGCAGGCTATAGGAGTCTTTGAAGTGAAACAACAAAGTCTTTGTTATCGTGAGCTCTCCCTCAAAATATTTTATGGCTCAATTTAAGTACAAGTATTTCTGTACTGTCCATTGTTCAATATAACAGACTAAATTACTTGACTCCAGTGTTTATATCATTATATGCAAAATATCTGATTTTTACTTTTTCAATATTCTAACACTGCAAAATAAAATGATTGATTTATTTATGTGAATGGTGTTTTACACCATTATTACGCGTTAGGATATTTCACTTGTGAATTGTCATGGGTTTCTTCCCACCATAACGATGGCGACCGTCGTATAAGTGAAATACACTTTAGTACGACGTTAAACACCAATCAAGAAAAATCATTCAATACACCAGTTTTAAATAAAAACATTTTTAATACGACGTACTTAGCATTTTTACCTAGTTCTACTCAGGCCATGGTGCTAGGGGGCGTGTAAAATTCTTTTACTTATGCATTTACATGAACAGTTAGAATAAAACCCTGACTGGGGTAAATTGACAAGAGTCCGTATTACGCTAGTTGCGTGTGATCATTTACCATCTATCCACACTGTGGTCCCTGTGTCTATCCTCTGGTCTAAGTCTCTATGCTGCACGTCTTTGGTTATGTACATACATGTTATACAAATTCAAATTTCAGGGGAGTCCAGATATTGCATTGTGTCATCTATTGACACTTGTGAAAGATTCCAGCCTTGGCAGTAACCCGAACGAAAGAACGATCTGGTTTAACGTCACATATACTGATATTTCAACCATTTTGATGCGAAGCAGATACCTGAAATAGAATCGAAGAAAAATAATATAATTGTAATTTAGCAACCCCTAATGTATTTGCATGTTTGAAAACTTCTTATGTTTTATATGATTAACTGTTCGATTGGGTTACCAGCATCAATAATATAACAGTGAAGAGAGCCCTGTTGTCTGAACACACCAAACCAGGCAAGAGACAAAGATTTCAATGCATGGCGCAGATGTCTGGCTAATAGGTAATGTACTGCGCAGATTGTAGCCTAATGTGACATAACTGAATCCGTACATCGATAAGTAAGCAGCAGGTGCGCGTTATCCACAACGTGATGTGAGTCCGATCACATTACTGGCTGGCTAAGGAAGCATAATACACAGCTCTGTGTGGAGCTAAAATAAATCATCGCACACGTGGTTTATGTTACGTCTGTATTGCCTTATTGCACATAGTCTTAAATGCAATAGTGTGTATAAATCATGTTTAAGATATCGTTAACAAATTTAATTTGTCTAAAACACTCGTAACGTGGAGACAAGGCTCGCAAAAATTAACCTTCGCGATTCTTCATAGTTAAACTGTTATGCGATATTATACGACATTTGTTGTCCAATAAGCTGTCGATCTTTTATGAGTTCAAACCACAGAATACAGTTTCTTACCTCCCTTAGACTCTTGTATAATAGCATTAGTTAAAGTTTTTGGTGATACATCAATGCTTGTCAACACATGTTTGGCTTTCTGTATATAAGATGCACGCTTATATCTTAAATGTAACTGATCGCTACAATAACTTTCTGATAAACAGTCTGTGAGAAACAGTTTGCTTTCCAAATTTCAACATTCCAGATATCTCAGTGTAACAAACAATAAACAAAGGACCTGACGACGATGTTTTCATCTATATGGAAAGTCACGGATGTATCCACTAATAAATCATCACTACAAAATTTTTCTTTGGAACTATATTTAAACTGCACCTAGCCTGCATTTTGAACACCTATATAAATTTAATCACGAGTTAAAATAAAAACAATGTGCCTATAAAGCAACAACTCCCAACTCAACCATAGAGCGTGTCCATAAAGCGACAGCTATCAACCTAACCATAGAAGGTGTCCTTAAAGCGACAGCTCCCAGCCTAACCACAGAACATGTCTATAAAGCGACAGCTCCCAACTTATCCATAGAGTTTGTCCATAAAGCGACAGTTATCATCCTAACCATAGAACGTGTCTATAAAACGACAGCTCCCAACTTAACCACAGAAGGTCTGCATAAAGCGACAGCTATCAGTCTAACCAAGGAACGTGTCTATAAAGCGACAGCTCCCAACTTAACCATAGATGGTCTGCAAAAAGCGACAGCTATGAACCTAACCATAGAACGTGTATATAAAGCGACAGCTCCCAGCCTAACCATAGAACGTGTCCTTAAAGCGACAGCTATCAACCTAACCATAGAGGGTGCCCTTAAAGCGACAGCTCCCAACCTAACCATAGAACGTGTCTATAAAACGACAGCTCAAAACTTAACCATAGAGTTTGTCCATAAAGCCACAGTTCCCAATCTAACCATGGAACGGGTCTATAAAGCGACAACTCCCAACATAAAAATAGAACGTGTCCATAAAGAGAAAAATATCAAAATAACCATAGAACGTGTCCATATAGCGACAGCTCCCAACCTAACCATAGAACGTGTCCATAACGCGACAATTCCCAACATAACCATTGAAGGTCTGCATAAAGCGACAGCTATCAACCTAACCATAGAACGTGTCTATAAAGCAACAGCTCCCAACTTAACCACAGAAGGTCTGCATAAAGCGACAGCTATCAATCTAACCAGAGAACGTGTATATAAAGCGACAGATCCCAGGCCAACCATAAAACGTGTCTATAAAGCGACAGCACCCAACCTAACCATAGAGTTTGTCCATAAAGCGTCAGCTCCCAGCCTAAGCATAGACCCTGTCTATAAAGCGACAGCACTCAACATACTCTTAGAGTTTGTTCATAAAGCGACAGCTATCAACCTTACAATAGAACGTGTCTATAAAGCGACAGCTCCCAGCCAAACCATAGAACGTGTCCATAGATCGACAGCTCCCAGCCTAACCATAGAAGTTGTCCATAAAGCGACAGCTCCCAGCCTAACCATAGAACGTGTCCTTAAAGCCACAGCTCCCAACATAACCATAGAGCTTGTCCATAAAGCGACAGACCTCAGCCTAACCATAGAACGTGCCCATAAAGCCACATCTCCCAACCTAACCATAGAATGTGTCCATAAAGCGAAAGCTCCCAACCTAACCATAGAACGTGTCCATAAAACGACAGCTCCCAACTTAACCACAGAACGTGTTCTTAAAGTGAGAGCTCCCAACATAACCAAAGAACATAACCATAGCAGGTCTGCATAAAGCGACAGCTATTAACCAAACCACAGAACGTGTCTATAAAGCGACAGCTCCCAACTTAACCATAGATGGTCTGCATAAAGCGACAGCTATCAACCTAACCATAAAACGTGTATATAAAGCGACAGCTCACAGCCTAACCATAGAACGTGTCTATAAAGCGACAGCTATCAACCTAACCACAGAGGGTGTCCTTAAAGCGACAGCTCCCAACTTAACCATAGATG
This sequence comes from Liolophura sinensis, assembly GCF_032854445.1. Lineage (NCBI taxonomy): Eukaryota > Metazoa > Mollusca > Polyplacophora > Chitonida > Chitonidae > Liolophura > Liolophura sinensis. Next base: position 1,464,180 of record NC_088306.1, on the reverse strand, counting down.
GTCTGCATAAAGCGACAGCTATCAACCTAACCATAGAACGTGTCTATATAGCGACAGCTCCCAGCCTAACCATAGAACGTGTCCATAAAGCGACAACTCCCAAAATAGGCATAGAATGTGTCCCTAAAAAGTTTTTGGTGATACATCAATGCTTGTCAACACATGTTTGGCTTTCTGTATATAAGATGCACGCTTATATCTTAAATGTAACTGATCGCTACAATAACTTTCTGAGAAACAGTCTCTGAGAAACAGCTTGCTTTCCACATTTTAACATTCCAGATATCTCAGTGTAACAAACAATAAACAAAGGACCTGACGACAACGTTTTGACCTCTGTCGAAAGTCGCGGATGAATCCACTAACAAATCGTCTCTACACAGTTTTTCTTTGGAACTATTTTTAAGCTTCACCTAGCCTGCATTTTGAACACCTATATAAATTTAATCACGAGTTAAAATAAAAACAATGTATTTATAAGGCAACAACTCCCAACTTAACAATAGAGCGTGTCCATCAAGCGACAGCTTCCAACCTAACCATAAAACGTATCTATAAAGCGACAACTCCCAACTTAACAATAGAGCGTGTCCATTAAGCCACAGCTCCCAACCTAACCATAGAACGTGCCCATAAAGCGACAGCTCCCTACTCAACCATAGAACGTGTCCATAAAGCGACAGCTCCCAACCTAACCATAGAACGTGTCCATTACGCCACACCTACCAACCTAATCATAGAGCTTGTCCTTAAAGCGACAGCTATCAACCTAACCATAGAACGTGTCTGTAAGGCGATCGCTCCCAACTTAACCATAGAACGTGTCTATAAAGCGACAGCTCCGAACTTAACCATAGAACGTGTCCATTAAGCCACAGCTCCCAACCTAATAAAAGAAATGTCCATAAAGCGACAACTCCCAACCTAGAAAAGGAACGTGTCCGTAAAGCGACAACTCCCAACATAACCATAGAAAGTGTTCATAAAGTGACAGGTATCAACCTAACCATAGAACGTGTCTATATAGCGACAGCTCCCAGCCTAACCATAGAACGTGTCCATAAAGCGACAACTCCCAAAATAGGCATAGAATGTGTCCCTAAAACGACAGGCATCAACCTAACCATAGAACGTGTTCTTAAAGCGACAGCTCCCAACCTAACCATAGAGTTTGTCCATAAAGCGACAGCTCCCAACCTAACCACAGAACGTGTCCATAAAGCCACAGCTATCAACCTAACCATAGAACGTATCCATAGAGTGACAGCTCCCAACCTAACCTTTTACAGACCATTTATGTATTAACGGAATATAAACCCATTACCATCCACCGGTTTTTTGGGGGGTTTTTTGAGTCTATTGGAATTGATTACCACATTTTGCATCCAGATTTAAAGTGGATATGCAGCCTGTCGACTTTCCTAACAACACATAAGCCTTCTACAATTCCCGATTGGCCCACTCTATTTTTTGATATATTTAGCAACCGAAAATTTAGTCCACTCCAATGAAATCAGGTTAATCCCGGGTTGGATCTAAGCTGTAACCATCCCACTATGCTTTCTGGTTTAGATGACATTTTTGGGCGAAAGACGTTTACTTCAGAAGTTAAACGTTGCATTATTATGCTACATAATTCCGAAACGAAGTAAAAAGGTATTACTTACTATTGTAATTATACCGTGTTACTGAACCAAAAACAACGCAGGACACTTTGTCATTTTACGAAAAAGCACATTAACCACAGCGTTGTTTCAGGCAGAAAATCAGCACGAAACCATTTAGCAAATATCTGCGTTGTTTTCACATAACAACATGAAACGTGTTAGGCTCGTGTTACCGTAGTGTCATGAACTGATTGATATAGCAGACTAAATGACTTAGACAAGAACACACATATATTAATATAGAATCGACTTGGAAATGGAAGCTAGGTAAACATAAGGCTTCAAGGAACAGAGCTTCGTTTTGGATAAGGCGAACGTTTAAGTGATAAAATACGGCACTGAGAGGACAAGGAAATCTTTTCTTAATAATGGCAATAAACGATCTTTAAGTTATCGATATATTTGTGTTTTTTCTGACGTTAAATATCGGTCTACAATGAAACATGTTCACTGATATCGATAAATATGTTTGTCGACATCAAGAACAGAACTTTTATGAACTGCTTCATTGTGTCATAGGATGTACAGTAGTTTTCCGATATTCCTTTGAAGGGGTCCATAGAGTATGCTCCAGAGCTCTTCACCTCGACACGCCGGGGACCCCATGCCAGAGGATTTGGCGTTGATGACGGTAACAACTTCTAGATGAATTACGGTAATTGACATTGTATCAGATTGTCGTCTCAGAAATGTCCTCAAGAGTTTCCGCATCTTCCTTTAAAGTCCCGAGCCGGATGTCATTCAGCTGGAACGTCTACTTAGATCTTTTGTAACAAACACCAAGATTTAGCGTCAAATACTAAGAACTAAGAACGAAGAGCGACAGGCGCTATTCTCAGAGCCGGACTGAAATTCCACACAGAGTTCTGTAGAATTCTTTGTAAAATGAAAGAAAAAATGAAAGAAGTTGATATCATCTGTCACTCCTATCTCTAAAATCGATATCGGCAAATTTGATTATACCAGCCCTCTTGGGAAAGATTGAGTGTAATTTTTAAGAACCGAGTGTTTCCTTCAGTCGTAAAATTCGATGGGCGTAATTGAAGTGAACTGTTCTTAAGTTTGCCGTAATTAAGAAACAATTGAGTAAGAAACTTGGATCCTCGTTCCTTGAATTCCCGCATAAACAAGGTTAATGCTTGTGGGCTAAGCATCCCCGAGGACTGATCCGTTTGCATTCTTTACATGAGACACAGCATTATTAGTAATTCTAGACCAGTAATGTCCAATAAATGATGCTATTAACATCAATGAAAATTTTTACCGATTTTTGCTTAAGCCATTGTACTAGGAGACGTGCAATGCTCTGCTATTTAAGCATTTACGTGAACAGTTTGAATTAATCCCTAACTGAGGACAATTAACAGGCCTTACTTCACCAGTTACATGTCACCATTTGTCAACCACCACGCTGTCGTCTCTGTCCTCGCTGTAAGCCCTCTGTATTCTCTTTAACGTCTTCTATGACTTCTTCACTAGGTTCTATATACAACATCACAAAATTCCTAGCAGGGGTTTCGCGGTTTAGAAATACGTTTTTTTTTTGTACATTGGTAGAAGGAAACGTGCGTTATCACACACTATCACGTATTGCACATTACTGTTACATAAGACTCAGTTTACATATTTCAAACTCTTCGTGATATGCTGTAGCAGATGTTAGACAAAATATGACAGGTTACTCTGTGATGAGGATTCCATGAGCATCCTTACATCCATCCACCCCTACTCTTCTGGCGGAAGTTATTCTGCAAGAGGACCATGCCTTCCATCACCCTTAGTTTAATGTATTACCAACAGCTACAATCAATGGTAGGCCTAGACACTGACCAGATACCACTGATTGTGTTACTTCAGCTAGAGGTTAATTAGGTTATTGAGCCATTTATTTATTACGCCGTATTCAAGAATATTTCACTTATATGTCGGCGGCCAGCATAATGGGGGGAGGAAACGGGACATAGCCTGGGGGAAGCCCACGACCCTCCACAGGTTGAGACAGACCTTCCCTCGTAGGGCCGGAGAGGAAGATCATTGAACTAAGAGTCGCTTAATCATGACATCACACATCTGACTCGGGATCAGCCCTTCTGCTTTACGGCATTGAAGGTACTAACATATCGGGAGGATCATAAACTGAATTCTTAATTCCCACGCCGGTCAAGGTACATGTTCCATCAACAATTCGTATCTTGTTCGCTGACCTATTTATGACGGCTATTAAGTGTCTGGCTGGAGAAAAACGGTTTTAATCATATATCCAAGAGCTGGACTCGAACCACAAACTCACTAGTGAGAAGTTAGTCGTCTGAACAGAGATGATCTGTCAGCTATCGAAGCCACGTCAGATAACTTTCTACATACAATAACGTATGCAAACCCAACCTGATTTTAAAGAACTTTTGAAATCTGAAATAGACAGGACCTCTCGTGTCTTCAGCATGAAAAACATCTCTGGTTTCGGAATTGACCGTGCTACTATTGACCTGGAACGTTCATTTAGATTGAGGGCTGGTACACGAATGGTAAGGTATGTCTTAAGGCCTAGAATCTCGGTAATGTCTGTCTTTAAACCAGGGTGTCAGGAAGCAACATCGTCGTGGTACGACTGAAATCATGCAGAAAATCAAAGTCGAAGTTCAACTTCCAAACAAGATATGGATGCAAAAGACCTCAGCAAATTTAAGAGCGCTGGTTAGACGGGAACGAGATTAAGCTCTGGTGTCAGGAATACAGTGTTTATCTGGACAGTCCGAATGGATATTGTATTTGATTGATAGATATGTATTTCCTTGTAACAGGGAATTATGCTCATTCTCCATACTCCATAGGTACGACCCCTATACAGATACGTTCGTCAGCGTTCCCATTTCGGCAGCCAGCACCGCTGACCGAGGGCTCAATAACTCTAAGTGAAAATGGACCGTGCTTTTATCTCGCTAACATTTACCTCTTCTGTCATTTACTGACTGCTTAAGTTCATGTCTTGTGTACATTCCTAATTTGCTCGCCAAACTTTGTCCACTCTCCTTAGTCTATCTTGTCACTTTAACTCAGTGTTGCCGCTATAGTGCCTTTTGTAAGTGACGTTTAGAACCAGCGAAAAGGCAGAATTGATCTCTTACCCTATAGAACCCGTCAAACTCACACTCAGACCACTAACAAATAACGTCTCACTTTGACGATTCCTTAAATATATCACCACCACCAGAGTGGTAAACGAAGCGTTGACGACCTGCTGATTTATTTATTGATTGATTGATTTATTCATTTATTTACTAAAATGGGCGTCTTGCCGTTCTAAAGAACTTTTATTCATAAGACGTCGTGCAGGCTTCCGGCTGAAGAAAATCGGAGCACCCGAGGAACAACACAACCAAACTGCTGACAAATATCCTAACTTAAAGCCACACCTTAAACAGAGAGAGCTTGATTCGAACACGCGACCTCACTGGTCAAGCTCATGGTGGTATGAGCAAGCCAATGATTAACCGTCTAGGGGATAGATGTCTGGTCGATTAGAGTCGAGTAGAGGTGAGTAATGTGTGGACAATTAAACTGTTTTCTCACACAGGCGATATAAACATCAAAAGTTTATTTGTAGCTTACGCTGTACTCACAAATACTTGTGGTTAATAAAGATGTTTTGAAAGTCCTTCAATTGTCCGCGTATGAATGCAGAAGAAAGAAGACTGAGCAACTGCCAACAATATTTTGATAAATATCGTAAATTTAATTAAGATTGAAAAAAGTCTGCAAAGGTGACTGGTTCACTGGTTTAATTGTTACGAGAAAATAAAGAAAAGATACAGAAAAAGTATGTTCGAGACTGAAATCAGCCACTTTCTGTCAAACCCATTTCTCCTGTTTTTCTTTTTACACTTAGTCATGGATAAGAGATTTTATCAGCGGATTCTTTACCTCCGCTGTAATTGAAATACCGGGATGAATTGGTGCGTCAAGGGTTAGAATAAAAACGGTGGATGAAAAACAAGTTAGGACCACAGTGTATATGCCACAGGCAAATGTCGAGTTGAATATCAAGGATAACAATAGTACACCCAAAAGTCACTGGTATTTACAGGCTTCTTTACTGGATTGGTGTTTACACCCGTACTCAAGAATTTCCCGCTTCTACAGCGGCGGTGACGTTGAATGCATGCAGAAAACCATGGTGATCGGAGATATCCGCAACTCTTTACCAGGCACCTGATAAATCTCCTAGCTTAAAGCCGCAGCCAAACCAACGAGAACTGGATTCGAATCTGTGTTCCGGGGTTTGATAGAATGTGGCAAAGACAGGATAAATGTAAAACTGAGAGACAACACGGGGTTCTGTCGCTAAATGTGTAAAATTGTCCAGATGGTCCAAATCATCGCTTCACACATTCCATATACTGTAAGGTTGTCTCTCACAGACACAGACTGAAACAAAGCCACTGTCCCGCTTTATTTATTTATTCATTTGGTTGGTGTTTTACGCCGTACTCAAGAAGATTTCACTTATACGACGGCGGTCAGCATAATGTTGGGAGGAAACCAGTCAGAGCCCGGAATAAACCCACGACCATCGGCAGGTCGCTGTACCGTTTTATCTAAGCGTATGAATAATGATCTACATAAATTAGAGAACATCATGCGTAGACATTCCTGCATCAGGCGCTTACATCGGTACCAGGCCACTGTTCAGAGATACGATAGCGACCAATAGCTTAATAGATAGAAAAGTCGATGGAAAAACCAAATGAATCCAATATATAAATATATATATATATATATATATAGAATTTATGAAAATAGAATTCGTTTCGTGGTAACTTTCTTTTCGATGATAACGCTTTCTTTGGTAAAGTTATTTAGGAGAAAAGTTACGACAGAAATGTTTAGGAAATTTGATGATGGTGTGGCTTTTGGAGCAGTAACAGAAGTAAATATGCGGAAAGATCCTTCCATACCAGAAGCATTTCTTACGAGCATTTGTAAGGCTGCCCGTCTAGTTTATTTTAGGACTGAGATCTTGTAGGAATTGTCACGTTTTTGCCAAAGATGTCGTCTCGGCTGCTTCAGAAGACTGTAACCAAGGAAACGCCAGGTAACAAGAGATCTCGAGTCTGCGCAATTATATTTGAGGCGTTATGCAAAACAGGGTATCACGTGACAGGGGTTTGTTAATCAATCCTATACACAAAAGGGAATTAATGATTTAATGAACTTAGAGCATTATCGTTCACTGGAATAGTCGATAACCGCAGCTTTATTTTGGTAATGCAATAACGGTCCATCCCGGCTGCCATACTTAACCCTCTCTACTTATAAAATATCGTCTGTCGGACGTGTTTAGATTAACCACGTGTACCCCTCAATTCAGATACCCATCTGGCACTGTTCCCTTCAGTACTGTTTTTTTTCCACCTGAATTATTTCTGTTCAGCTGTTCAGGAGGCATTATGTTCGACACATGTGACAAATCTGAAAGAAAAAGGACGTTTAAAAAAGTCCCCGTGTCGGGCGCTCCTTGACCGGTCCGGTCAAACAGAACGACAACTAGGTCCAATGAGAACGTGCATTCAAGTCAAGGCCAATCTGATATGGCTGCGGCCCTAAGTCAGGAGGTTTGTAAAGTATATTCTGAAGGGGTTATCGTATTCCTTAGGCTTCACTCAGAAAAAAAGGACCGCCATCGTATAATTGAAATATTCTTGAGTAGGTATAAAACACAAATCAATAAATAACGCAGTTAAATATCGATACGTAAATTCTGTCTGAAGATCAAGCTGAGAATGAACATACGGGTGGACTAGTGTGAAAAAAGCAACAAGGCAAACTTGCACACAGACAAAAATAAACCTTCATTAAAATCATAAGGGGTTTTCGGGCAAAATAACACGCACTGGTATACAGTGGCACGGGGAAAATACAACGGGTAATTGAATAAGGTCAAGGGAAGACACACAGATGCAGGTTTTCAGGAACAGCAATTTCTAGGCTTTAGGATTTTGTCTATTCTTGCATCAGAAGTTGCCAACTTTGGACACCGTAATTATTTGGGGAAAACAGTAAAATTGTTATTTGCACATCTCTTATTCTTGATGAAACCTGTGCCCAGGTGAAACTTTAAACTGAGGAGTTCCGAGGAGAAATGTAAGAAAACAACTTTTCTGGCATACGAACAAAACGTCAAACACGTGCCTGGATTCCATGCCCCGGTTCCCGTCACATCTGTTCTAGATGTGTTTGTGAGAATTCAGGCCTAGCTTATTTTGGGGGCGAACTGTTATACTGATTCGCACGTTTTTACAAATTAGACTTTCTGCATCGTGTTTGAAGCGTCACGTTGCTGTCCTGAAACGTGACTGTAACCAACAAATCGCCAGGGTATGTTCCTAATTAAGACTTCTCACATTTCTGCAATTGTATGTATTATATACACGGTTATTCAGAACGGAGTGTCGCGAGACCTCAGTTTAAGTCGTCTACTCACAGAATACATTCTTATACTTACAGTACCACAAATCCAATCATCAGGATCGGAGCGATACCTAGGTTCTGGAATGATGGTGTTAGCCGGCATTGCTTCCATACTTAACTCTCTCTAGATATAGAGTAGCAAAGGTCCGATGTGCTTCAGAAAAGCCAGACGGATTGTCCACTGTAGTCTGTCAAAAAGCGCATCTGTTACCATTTGCTTTCATACACAAATTTTGCTAGATTCGGGTTATTTCTGTTCTATACCTCAAAAGGCATCATGCCATCATGCTGACAACTTATATAGACTGCACCGAAAACCAAGGTTCAAAAGGTCTAAGAAGGCTTTCTCGTTCGACTATTAGGCCTTCACGACTGCAGACGTGACTTTAAATCCAATTCTATGTTTTTGTTGTCCATAAGGGCGTTTACTGCAAACCACTAAAACTAAGAAAGTATATTACGTATGAACTTTTAGGACGGAATCGTGCAAAGATAAGCGAAACAGTTTTCAATGATGTAGCAATGGCACAAGGAGGTATAGAAGAGGCTTAGGGTAGTACTTAAAGAATAATCAAGGCAAACTGTGAGGCTGACATAGGATACTTATACCATAAGTGCTTTAATATGCTAAAACATTTTTAATCGATACTTAGCTCTTTCTGGAGTTTCATCTCAGAGTAAAATACGCCTGATGCGGTGCCATAGCCAAGATACAACTGACAACTGAATAAGCCCAAGAAAGCTAGACACAGGGATATGCAGTGTTCATAAAGGACACCGTCGAAGCTTCAGTAAACTATTTCTGCGGCAGATGTCGCCAATTTTTAATAATAGCAAAACTATCAGAATTAAATTCAATTCAGCCGCCAGGTTTTGACCTCTCATAATCTCTAATTCTTGATGAAATCTTTGTCGAGCCCAGATTATAAATTGGATAAGCCAAAATATTAAACCCATCACAATTAAATTCAAGCCAACCTCCTGCTTTTGGAGGATCTACCTCTTGGTTAAACGCCTACTAATGCCAGATTATTATTTGAATAATTGGATAACATGAACTCCACCAGATCAAACTGGAAAGCAGACAGGCAAACCTTCAGTCACGTGACTCGATTTAACGTCCATCATGCAGAGGATGTGAGACTTCCTGTCTAGTGTATTTTCGAGAGAAAATCTTGACCTGACCGTAATTATATATAATTCTTTATATATTATATGTATTATAAAACACGCGAAACACACGATCAAATACATAGATAAATAACCAATGTAAACTGACGTAAGTCCGCTCTGGGCATAAACGCGGCTGAAAATAGGGCAGAAAAGTGAAGTATATCAGTGAAAATTTACAGAGTGACAGAATAATATGATTAGGCTAGCCTTCCGGAAGTGCTTTTATTGATAGTTAAGTGACCTATGCTGTGTAAGATCCTTAATTCAACAGCATAGATATACATACACAGGGATTCAAGATGGGCCATTTCGTTGCTACAAATTCTTGACTACTCTTTGTAACAGAAATTTTCAACTTTGGATACTTCGACCACTTGACGTAATATCAAAACAGTCACAATTATTTTCAATTCCACCACCTGCTTGCACCTACATCAACTACTCTTAATAAAGCCCTGCAGAAGCCTAATTACAAATTGGATAGGCCAAATTAGTTTATAACACGACAAAGAGAAATTTACCGAGACATACTTTCTTGCAGACAAATAAAGTGTTCCTGAACTTCAAGCTGATGTCCGGGTTAGATCTATTTTCACAAATTAGATCATTTCAGCTGTTTTGCATGCCCTACAGAAATGCCATAAAACGTGACTGTTGTGTAAAACGGCGAATTCCGTGGCCTTGATTTGGCAATCAGTCTGTCTACACACAATGAGATCACCGGCCCGGATAGCACAGTTGGTAGAGCGTCCGCTTCGGGACCGGTAGATCCAGGATCAATCCTTGATCGAGTCACACCTTAGACTTTAAAAGAGGAAGTTGTAACTTCCTCGCTTGGTGTTCAGCATGAAGGGGATAGTGCAACGACTGGTTGACCCGTATCAGTATAATAGCTCGGGCGGGGCGGCTTACTTGCCTTCGGTAAGTCGTCTCAGTGAAGCAGCACTAAACAAAAGAGCGGTGGAAATCCATCCTCCTGCAACAAGGAGGCACATTACACGTACATGCACTCTAAGGATTCCTTCATCGTCATATGACTGAAAAATTGTTGAGTACGGCGTTAAACCCCAAGCACTCACTCACTCACAATGAGATCGACACTTGGATACATTCAGGCAGCGTGATATTGCAGAAACACGGAGCCTTGTATAGATGGTACCAGAATGACTTTACATTCTGGACAGAGTACCCAGAATCTCTGATCCTCTGCTTCATAGGACAGAATGTCTAATTCCGATTAACCCGGGCCTAGAGGCTTTATGTTCGACGTGTTAAATTAGATCTCCACTTTCGGTGTGTTATCAGTTGCCTCCAATGTGCATCTGACATGTCTGAGCTACGTATTTTCATTATACACAATTTATAAACTGGCTTACCTTATGGCTTATTCAACAGCATTATTGCCCTGGAACGTCCATTGTGGTTGACGGCACCAACGTCGGTACATTAATAAAACAGCTGTAACTTGAATCTGATAATTCTAAATAAGTAGATCTAATAATTGTTCTTATTCCTGATAATCTGGTCTTTTTATCTCAGATTAATGAACTGGACGGCGTACTCTGTTCACGGAAATCACAGACTCAATTTGTGTTGTTAAAAACTTTTTTAAGGGGAATGTGGAATTTCACAGATATCGATTTCGGCCTGCATCTCATTTACATACATACCAAAATAAACAAACCATCTAAAACCGCCCCGGCCGTACGTGGGAAGGTCTTCCAGCAAACCTGCGGATGGTCGAGGGTTTTCCCTTCCGCTCTGCCAGGTCCTCCCACCATAGTGCTGGCCGCCGTCGTATAAGTGAAATATTCTTGAGTGCGGCGTAAAACGCCAATCAAATAAATAAATGAATCTAAAACCGTTCAAAATAGCTAATATATGTAATTCGTTACCAATTATGTCACATTTATTAATAGAATGATGTCATTTTCATTTGTTCCGAACCTCTTGTACATTCTCTAATCAATGTCTATCCCCTAAGCATTTTCCAAATTTGCTCTAGGCCATTCACCAATTTGTGGAAAAACAAACATTTGTTCTCTATATCCTCAAACACCCATATACATACAATACGGAACAGATCATCGGGTTACCGTTTATACATTCATCATAATGAACAAAATGCACTTTTATCAATAACGTGATAACGCTATATTGTTTGTCTTCTCGATACCGTCAAGCCTCAAACAGGGCTATTGCTTTAAATGACACGGAACACGATATTTCTATTTCCCACAGAGAAGGAAGTGTCAAGAACCTGTTTGAGATCAAATCGGGCTGTCCTTGGAGAACACGGAAATTCACTTTCTAGTGTACTTATCATGCGTGGGTCTCCAATAGTTGGAAGAATGTGCCTTGGCTAGAAGCCATTGATATTGATTCAGGTGATGTTAGCAAACGAGAATTTAGGCTGGAATGGGGTTTAATGGCAGAAAGGGGTGGATCCGTGTTGGTTGGATTCATCTTGATAAGTATCTGACAGGCCCTATCAGACAAAGTGGCACATAAGGTATATGTGAACTCTTAACTCCACTGGTGAAAGCTTGCGATTTCATGAGCGAAAAGGACCAAAGCTTAGTTCTTCACAAGTTAAAAGTGCATACCACAGGACAGAACATAGCCAAAGTTTTGTGCTTCGTGAGCGAAAAGTGCATATGACAAACTAAAAAAAGAGAGCCAAAGCCTACCCCTTCGCGATCTAAAATTACGCATCACAGAATAGAGCAACCAGAACCGAAGCTTACCGCGTCGCTCTCTAAAAGTACGCATCGCAGAACAGAACAACCAGGACCGAAGCTTACCGCGTCGCGATCTAAAAGTACGCATCACAGAATAAAACAACCAGAACCGAAGCTTACCGCGTCGCGATCTAAAAGTACGCATCACAGAATAGAACAACCAGGACCGAAGCTTACCGCGTCGCGATCTAAAAGTACGCATCACAGAATAGAACAACCAGGACCGAAGCTTACCGCGTCGCGATCTAAAAGTACGCATCACAGAATAGAACAACCAGGACCGAAGCTTACCGCGTCGCGATCTAAAAGTACGCATCACAGAATAGAACAACCAGGACCGAAGCTTACCGCGTCGCGATCTAAAAGTACGCATCACAGAATAGAACAACCAGGACCGAAGCTTACCGCGTCGCCATCTAAAAGAACGCATCACAGAATAGAACAAAGATGACCGAAGCTTACCGCGTCGCGATCTAAAGGTACGCATCACAGAATAGAACAACCAGGACCGAAGCTTACCGCTTCGCGATCTAAAAGTGCATATTGCACAAGGACACAAAGAAGGAAAACAGCTGGGACAGCATTATAATGGAAATCTTTATTGTTGTAGCAAACATTTCAGCAGTAAAGCCATTGATCAACTAAATGATCGATCAGTTGATTAGATTGTGAAACCCCGAAAAAATATGCAACAGGACCCCCTGGATTTGTGATCAGCGTCTCAGCGCGGCGTAATGATCCAGGAGCCTCTCACCAAATGTGAGTTCAAGTCCAACTCATGCTGGCCTCGTCTCCGGTCGTACATGGGAGTGTCAGCCAACAATCAGATTTTAAGGGGACGAAGGATGTACATGAATCTAAACATACAAGTGAAAACAACGTTCAACACAAACCAAAAAAGAACTAAAAGAGTATATTAAGCACGACATTACGACGGACTCATGCAAAGAGAAGCAATCAACAGGTTTCAGTGATGTTGAAGCGTTCTAGTCGAATGGATGAAAACAGTATCCAAATCGTGTGTCATGATAGTTTATATGTTTTCGTAAAAATTTTGAGTTCAAGAATAGATCTATATTTACTCAAAACTGGAAATCAAATCTATACAAAACCAGCTTTGTGTGTTTAATATTTTAGCTTATTTATTTGATTACGTTATTGACTTAACCTCCAAGGGGTGACGAGCAGTGCTGGTAGAAGAGCGAGGTCGTTTCTTTGTCATCAAGGTCCAATGAAAAATGACAGGCGGCGACAGGCGACGTGTTCCTCGTGACCTGTACCTCGTGGTAAAATGTATGTAAGTAGACATGGGGTTTTCCGTTGTGCTTAACTTGTACGTGAAACAGCTATACGACAACCTTAGTCATATATGGTGTCTTCTTGTGGTAATGCGGGTCCATGCCGCCAAAATGCTGCCCCACTGAAGTGTCATGCCCAAGACACCAGACATGACACATCACCCGGTCACATTATACTGATACGCGGCCAACCAGTCCTACTTTTCCTTCTTTAACCTGTCAGTACTGAACGCCACGCGAGGCAGCAACAGGTGCCATTTTTTAATAGTATTTGGTATGAATCGACCAGGGTGTGATCCCAGGTCTTCCAACGTTGAAGCACATGCTTTAAGTCATTGGGCCACCGACGTTGGTTAGAAGTCGCACACCTTACTCACTTGGACAAGCTCTGCAAAGCATTCATTCATCGAACCCTTGCTTCCTTATTCTATCTGTACGACAAGACGGATTTGTCATTTCCGAGAGAAAAGGTTGCTGGGATACGAACTCGTCACTTTCAGCTGTCAGGGTTGCCATGCGGTCTATAATACGTGATAACTCTAATTAAAACCCGCCTATTAAACAGGACTTTAAGAAGAGAAAAAGCCGTGAATCAATCGAGCGGAAGTAGCCTAACGCAACTCTTCCGTTTTTCAGTAATCAATTCAGCCCGACAAAAAAATTCAGTCTTAAGTTTCCGAACAATGTTCTGCTAATGGCAAATGTCTCCGTGGAAAGTGACAACAAAGGAATTTGTGTTGTTTTTGAATATGTGGCTATAGCAAGAAGGCATTGAAAAAAGACTGAAACACAAGTTTTCACATTAAAGGGCAGAAACGTAAAAGTCGCTGCCATTGATTTTTGTCTCAGCCATATAGATACAACACATCTGGAGGTTGAAGTTTTCTCGAAACGATGACAGAATAATTAGATGGGTTTAAGGGGAATAATGTTGTGCATGCTAATTGTGATATTAAGAAAAAACTGTTGATCGCAGGGCTATTGAGATGTTAGTGCTGGCAGTATATCACTACTAAACTGTTGAGCGTAGGGCTATTGAGATGATAGTGCCGACAGTATATCACTACTAAACTGTTGAGCGTAGGGCTATTGAGTTGATAGTGCTGGCAGTATATCACTACTAAACTATTGATCGTAGGGCTATTGAGTTGATAATGCTGTCACTACTGAACTATTGATCGTAGGGCTTTTGAGATGATACTGCCGACAGTATATCACTACTAAACTGTTGAGCGTAGGGCTATTAAGTTGATAGTGCTGGCTGTATATCACTACTAAACTATTGATCGTAGGGCTATTACGTTGATAGTGCTGGCAGTATGTCACTACTAAACTGTTGATCGTAGGGCTATTGTGATGATAGTGCTGGCAGTATGTCACTACTAAACCGTTGACCGTAGGGCTATTGAGATGATAGTGCTGGCTGTATATCACTACTAAACTGTTGACCGTAGGGCTATTGAGATGATAGTGCTGGCAGTATATCACTGCTAAACTGTTGATCGTAGGGCTATTGAGATGATAGTGCTGGCAGTATATCACTACTAAGCTATTGATTGTAGGGCTATTGTGATGATAGTGCTGGCTGTATATCACTACTAAACTGTTGACCGTAGGGCTATTGAGATGATAGTGCTGGCAGTATAACACTACTAAACTATTGATCTTAGGGCTGTTGTGATGATAGTGCTGGTAGTATGTCACTACTAAACTATTGATCGTAGGGCTATTGAGATGATAGTGCTGGCTGTATATCACTACTAAACTGTTGACCGTAGGGCTATTAAGTTGATAGTGCTGGCAGTATATCACTACTAAACTGTTGACCGTAGGGCTATTGAGATGATAGTGCTGGCAGTATATCACTACTAAACTGCTGATCGTAGGGCTATTGAGATGACAGTGCTGGCAGTATGTCACTACTAAACTATTGATCGTAGGGCTATTGAGAGGATAGTGCTGGCTGTATATCACTACTAAACTGTTGACCGTAGTGCTATTGAGATGATAGTGCTGGTAGTATGTCACTACTAAACTGTTGACCGTAGGGCTATTGAGAGGATAGCGCGGGCAGTATATCACTACTAACCTGAAATAAATCAATAAATACACGATTGGTTTAATCCAAACACATTGTTACCCAGAATTCTTTCCCTCTGTTCCTATCGAGCAAACTACTTCCGTCGTGTGTTTTAAACCAATGCTTCAGTCACCATGTATAAGTCTGTTTTTTTTTTTTAATCTTCGTATTAGTACTTGCTGTGTATCACCTATTTTCTCTTAAAGCCGTGGAACAGCGCTCCAGGACCAGAGACAGATTGCCGCCACAAAAAGACCTCTATTTATGGCTCTACAGTTGGTAAAGCAAACATTCCGCTCGAGAGAACTGTTTGCTGAGGGAGATGATAAATTCTATCCCACCAGTGGCTTTGTCGTCTGTCTTCGGTTTTCTTTTCTATGCTAACAAATTTACGAGGAACTCTACCGTGAGAGTTAAATGAGCTGCTGGGTTTATTCTTTCCTTACGCTTGACTGTGTGGCAACGAACAAGCAATATTTCAATAGAATGGTGATAATCGTCAGAAAGCGGTTAAAGGAAGCTTCTCTCTTGGAGAAACTATTATTTGTGAGCTTTAACTTCAGCAGATTGTGAAGAACTGACCCAGATCATTGAAGCTGATTAAATGTGAAATACATCTTAAACAGGAAAGTGAAGCATTCTCAAAATCGTGCTGGTAAAGTGGATTTAGTTCTTGTAAATGTAAAACTATTTAATATTTAGTCAACACCATGTTTCTAGTCTGATTCATAGTTGTTGTAATAAGAAAGAATCCCCAGCGTATATTTTATTTCAAAGTGAAGATGCAGGCTCACCTGGTAAAGGTTAAAAAATCCATTCCCAAACAATTTTGCACTGATCAACAAAAGTTTTGATGACGCAACATGCGATGACTAATAGGAAGCAACTTAAACAGCAAACTGGATAGTTCTTAAACAAGAAAGACGAACCATTTGTCATAAAACTTTACTTTTTCTTTCGCTATGCAGACAAAAACATATCCTCCTAATATAAAGGGTCTAAATTGCCGAAATGTAGTAGGGATATTACTAAGGACGAAAGAAAAGCCATTTTAATTCGTGACCTTTTGACTTGACACTTTGCGGGAATAAACGCCAGAGCAATGACACACGAGCAGTGACAGTAGCAGCAGAGCGCCACATAACTTCCATTTGCAGCTGGTTTATTCTGAGAGGTCAGGTCAGTCGGGTATAATTACAAATAACTACCGTGTGTTACGGGCAGTTATACGGACGTCAGCTGAGCAGAAAATTGCCATCACCAGCCAGATTTATACGTCGTGGCATTCCACTTTACGTCCATTGTTGTTACATTTTACGTTCATGTACGGAACATTTTACGTCCTTGTTTACGTCAATGCCTCATTCTGCGACGGGTCATACCAGTTTATCATTGGTCAGCCGTTGACACGAGCAATTTAGCCAAAACACAACGCAAGGCGAATCTTCTAGTGTAAAAATTAAGATATTTTGCAACGTGGTAAATAGATAATACACTAAGAAAACGATGTTCTGTACTTTTCCCTGGTTTTCTCTGACTTCTCTCAGAAAACTTCATTCTATTAAGCCATAAAACAAACGTTTAAAGTAAAAAAAATTATACATAAGAATCCAAAGTTGTGGCACCATGAATATTTTGACCGCCCTTAACTTACTATATGCAAAGTGGTTAGGCGAGTTATTTTAACAGACCTGGGGTTATTTTATACTTTCTTCTAGCCATACTTTTCTGAGATCCATACATTAAAATGTTGATTAAATTTACAGGATCATTGCTAATTCCCTCGCATAAAGCGTTCTCCACGACGCACCTAAAAAACACCTAAAACCGCAGGTAAGCTGAATTCAACACGCGTTCTCGTTTTCAAGTGTAAATCTGCTGCAATGAGAGGCCTACGTTACCCGAAGAGGCAGCGAGACGCCTTATCTGCGAACTGTTTCTATTAGTCCGTATTAAAATTGATATATATTCCTTTGCAATACCAGACTGACGCTTTATTGCAATATCATAGCGAAATCCCAGCAGTCAAGAGATTACTCCATTGATACTGTTGAGTAAAACACGACTTTTACAAGTTATATTTCTGACTGTAGCTTAAAACTTTACTGTGAAAGTGTTATCGAATTTTGACAAGTCACATGCATGACATAATCTAAAAGAATAGCAGCCAGCATATATTGCCGTGGAGATGATAGCACAAGAAATAAGCCAGTGTGATAGATACGCCTCCCTGACACACTTACATCTCCGTTACGTTGGCTAAGTTAAGCTATAAAATACCTTAGAGAAGCTAATCCCAACAGAGCAGAGCTTAAGTCAGCGTTTTTACCACAAACACATTGCGAATTAATCTATGCATCAAAACAGACGCTCGTATACTAGTCGTTAACCAAGCCAGTTTCCCAAAAGAACTGAGAAAGTATAAAATATGAAATTAAGACGGAATTGGGCAAAGAGAAGCAGTCAACTGTCTTTAATGATATACAAATCCTTAGAAGGCAGGAATTATTCGCCCCCCAGGATTTCCCAGATATAGCCCACATAAGGTTAAGGGCCTTCTGACATTTTGTAAGAATCATTTAAATATGTTTTGACCATATAAGTCTCTTGTCAAACACAACTCTACCCGCCTTCTAGTAAACAAGACTGCTTCGGACTTAGCTGGAGAGAAGCGAAATCCCCGCAGTTTGCTCCATCTGGTAATTTCATTCAAGGCCTGCTGTATATACATGTTTATATTCTTACCTGAACCCAATAGCCTTATCGTCATCAAAGAGGAAGCAATTTATGTTTGGGTTGAGGACCGATGGTAAGTCGTTGATGGCTATATTGAACAGTGTTGGGGATAAAACACTTCCTTGTGGGGTACCATTTTCAACAGAAACCTGTCGTGAAAAGTCGGTACAAATGCGAACCTGCATTGTTCGGTGAGAGAGAAAGTTCTTCACCCAACCAAAAATCCTGCCTCCAATACCCAATCCCTTCATCTTAATTAACAGTCCACACCTCAAAAACTTATCATATGCCTTTTCGATATCGAGAAAGGCTACCAGGTTACATTCTTTACTCGCAAGTGACCTCTTAATGGATGTTTCAAGGGAGACAACATGGTCTGTAGTACTTCTACCTTTCCCAACACCACTCTGAAAGATAGAATTGACTTCGTTCTTATTTAGAAAACCATTCGAGTCTTGGCTTAATAATTGTATCCATGGTCTTACAGCGCGCTGATGTGGGAGCAGCCGGCCTCTATAATGAAGCTAGAGATGGATCTTTACCAGGTTTTGGCACTGGGATGACAACAGCATTTTTCCATGAAACCGGAAAGTTCATATTTGCCCATATGGTGTTAAAAAAACAAAAGTAACACATGTAGACTGCTTTCGGAGAGGTGCTTAACCATAGAGTAACTGATCCCATCTTCCCCTAGGGAGGAGTCCTTTGTGCCACTAAATACCTGCTTAAGCCCCATCAGGGGGAAATCTTCATTAATGGGCATATCGTCAAACATGATGTTATTAAAACCTTGTCTCTCTTCCACCTATTTCTTATGAGCTGGAGACAAATGAGAAGCTGTCAGCTAGCACATTACACTTATCTACATTCGTAACGTGTAAAACACCATTGGTCACAATACTTGGCACACACACAGATTTCTTCTTCCCGTTTATGGCTCTTACCTGCTGCCATACATTCTTTATAGGTGTGTTACGATTTATGCTGGAACAGAACCTAAGCCAGTGCTCCTTTTGTGCCCTTTTTTATAATCCTCTGGGCGTGGACTTTAGTCCTCTTAAACACAATGATATCCTTATACAACCTTGTATGCTGTGCTTTATTTTTAGCTTTTTTCCTTTCCTTGATAGCTTGCGAACATTCCTCTGTCCACCAGGGAACACGTACTTTTCCTGGAATGTTCCCAGAAGTTTTTGGAACAGCCTGACCAGCTGCTGCATTTAAAGCAGTAATAATGCTGTCTGTAAACTTATTCACATCACTGTCATACAAGTCCTGATTGAAGTACAAATCACAAGCTTTGCTATACTTGGCCCAGTCTGTTTTACTTAACCTCCACCTTGGCAATGAGCCAGTGTCGTCGGAGTGAGGATGAAAGCCAAAAGGTACTGATACTGGATAATGGTCACTCCCTCTTGGAGATAATCTATTGACCACTTGCATACAGAGCCTAGTCTTTTGGGTGATAATGTGAGGTCTATTGCTGAAAGTTTCCCTGAATATGCATCTAAACGAGTCCCAGAATCATCATTTAATACCACCAGTTCATAATCTTGGTTAAAATTCTACCATCTGTGTCTATACCCGTGCTGCCCCACACAGCGTGGTGCGCATTGAAGTCACCACAGATACTAACAGTATTCGGATCACAGTAATCCAATAAGATCCTAAAATCATTGCAGTGTAGCTTCTCACGTGGGTTATATAAGTTTACAACATTCACCGACCTGTTACTGTCCCTTGCTATCTGGAAACAGACATTCAATAACCTTGAGTGGGGGTAACTTTACTTCAGTAGATGAAAGGCCATTCTTGATAAACATAGCAAGTCCACCTCTGCTCCCACACAGTCTTCTCTAATGACAGCTTATCCAGGAAAAGTAAAATCATACTCACGCTTCAAAAATGTTTCCTGTAAACAAACTATGTCTGGTTTTGGATCAAGATTGGAAAGGAAAAATTTACATTCCTGACCATGGGCATACAAGGACGGGATGTTTTGTTGCGAGATGTCGAAGGATATTATAGTGAGTATACAACCCAAGATTCCACACAAGTATACATATTGGAACTTATCTATTATTTAATGGGCTTTATTCACCTCTTTAAGTTTTGGGCAACCCCGATATGCTGAGTTGTGGACATTTCCACAATTTACACACTTAGGGATGTTTTTTGTTAGGATAATCTTTGAACTCATGCCTTTCGCTGCATCGAGGGCACCTCAGATTACCACGGCATTCGGAAGCTACATGATTGAAACGTTGGCAACGGAAGCATAGAATAACAGGGGAAATATACTCTTTAACCTGGGATATCTCAAAACCCAAGGCCACCTCATCAGGGATATTAACATCATCAAAATATAGCAGCATACAGGACGTGGGGATTTTCTCCCAGCCTTTCGTCAGGCGTTCAACTTTTACACACTTAAAACTTTTCCTTTCCCCCAGGACTGCACTCTCAGTAACCTCTTCCCCAATACCATATGTTACACCCGGACAAAGCTTTTGCTTGAACCCTATCTGAACCCTGCACGCAACATCTCGCCCCATTATAGAATCTACCTTTAGCAATTTCTTCACTTGACTCTGGCTGTTACACGTGATGAGTAAGTCTCGAGACTGCAGCTTCTTCACAACTTTCACAACACCCACTGCCTGCTGGAGTGCAGTGCCAAACTTAACTGCGCTTAAGCTGACTACAGTGTGGCTACCCATGGCAGACATAACTACGTTACACGATTTCACCTGTCTCTCCTGTGTGCCGCCTGACGCTTTTGCCTTCTTCCCTTGGTCTCTGTCAGTACTGACAGATCGCCCTCTGCTGCGCTTTCCACGAGTCACTGTTGATGTCGCTGAGTCCATGTTGTCCTCTACAAAGTAACAGTATAAAACTATAATACACAAAGAGAATACAAACACACAATCCCATCGATCAAAGCATTAAGATAACTACAACAACACCCGGTTGCTTAATAGTAAACTGAAATACCAAACAAAATAGTTCAACCGGGCCGAAAATTCCCCTAGCAGAAAAGTACAGAAAATTAACGGAGCAATCACAACCTAATAAATGTACCATACAGGTCAGAAATACATTACATTCCTCGAGAAACCCACGAAATTTTCGGAGCAGAGAAAACTCACGTCCAACCTGACTGCTGTACCCAAGGAAATACCTATACACTGTTGGTTTCCCCGAATTTCACATGTATGTTATTAACGAGAAACTCAAGCAACTCGATGAATATGAAAACATCCCATGAATGGTAACCCTTATATGTATGTAGTTGAACTGAAGAAGGCTTTGCTGCCTTTGACGTTAAAGTAGCGGTGACCAGTTTTATTAAACACCGATACAATTAGTGCTGAAATTCCATAATCAAAATCTGTGTGAGGAACTGTAATATAGAGAGTGGAGAAATGTGACCGGTTACCAGATATCAGATTTTGCTCTCTATACTACATGCATAACAGAAAAGGTTTCCAGCATAAATCAGAGCACAAAATGCAGTGTGAAAGTTGGCAAATGGTTAGACGTAAACGGCGAAATCAGACATTATGCCAATTTACGTCATTGGTAGGGTTTTATTCTAACATAAATATTGGCAATTTATACGACCCACATAATTTAAGCAGAATTAGGTTAAGAATACAGTGATGCTAGTTGTAATTGATTACGCGTCACGTGTCCAGAAATACGCAAAATGATACATGTGCATTTACTTTACAATCACACTTATACTGAAAATGAATTATTAACCGTCCTGACGATGTATATCTCAGGGACAAACCGTTATCTTTTGCAACCACAGAGCTGTACATCAATGCCTTATACAGCTGTGCACAGTTTGCGGTTAGTGTGACGCTGACAATGTTTTTCGTCGATCATAACAATGGACCTGACAAACGTGCACCTGCAAGCTCATTATTATGTCAAGTTGTCAACTATATTAGTTATTTAGTTACTTACATTACAGTTGTTGACTGTTGCTTGACGCCATACGTTTATTTTTCTTTGCCGTATTTGTAATGAGAACAGGTATAGGTCAGCCAAACCTATACCCGTGGCTGAGGGCTGTATATTCATCGTGTTGATTTGCATTATAGGTTCACGTTGGATATATAAACAGTTGAAATCAAAGCGTAATGTGAGATACACATTTTCTTATGGACAACTGATATTCCAGCATGGTACATGACTTGAGTACTGATTTCACTCAGTTGCCGAGAACATACATTGCGTCTTTCCAACATGACTGAAAACTGTTGACATCTTCTCTTTGCATGAATCCGTCCTATTTTCGTAGTTTATATACGTCTTAGTTCTTTGGTGGTTGGTGTTAAGCGTCGGTTTGGAAATTGGCCTTGCAATTATTGACCTGGAACGTCCTTGTGGGTTGACTTCTGGTGTACGAATGTTTGTTCCGACGCATCTACTGTAATATATCTTGAGCATTACCAAGATTTGTAAAAACATTTTGTCTTTGACCGCATATGTCTCGGACAGTAATGAAATTAAAGAAGCGCTTTACGCATTATTTTCTTAACCTATGCTCTCTTACACCATTCTTCTACCTATCCCAAAATATTCGCCCCAGTCGACCTTTTATAAACCTTTCTCCAAAATCACGTCGCCACATGGCTATTTTCCGCTTCCATAGAGACAAGGCATACCTCACGTCAGTTCACATCAAGATGAACGTTTCAGAAAGCGATGTTCATTGCTTTCTTTTTTAAACCAAGCGGTGGTAATAACACCATAGTATCAGCAAAACTTTAATTTTGGACAGCTTGAATTAATTCTCATGCGAAAGAAATATCCCATTGCCTTTCGCCTAGATATCCCGACGTGTCTTATAAGCCGTGTTTTAAGAACTGTTTAGTTTTCCACTTCGGGTCAATACAAAAAAAGGCGACGTAGAAAGCCTGACATCTGGAATTGATGATTTCGTCCTTTTTCCCGGAAATGGCAGTATTATTGACTTCAAAAACATGTATCCGACTAAAGAAAGAGAGTGAAATAAATCTTCTTAATCGAGTCCCAAAAACAGAAGGCCTGGAATCTGGTATTTACGCTGCTGATTAACAATACAGTCTGATGATTACTTCAGTGCTCTTTGTTTCGAGTTTAATCTAGGCAATGTCCTGACTACATTTTTTGTATTTTCGTTAAAGAGTAATGTACTACATGCACTAAACACAAGACAGCCGTAAGAAGAAAACACGTTATGGAAGAAAAGAAAACAAATTTAGTATATATAAGAAGAAAAAGTAGCATTGTTTTCCATAAATATTCCATCGATACGAAAACTCGAAAAAGTAATGCCGACATTTGGAAGTAAATAGCCTTCTGTGTAGTCTACCCAAATCTGGCTAAACATTGACTATAGGAGGATGGCTTTCACATCTTGATTTTAACTTAGTCTGGGGAACGCGATAATCTTCTCCTAGACATAGTTGTGAACAAGTTCTGGTGGTATCTATAAAAAATATAATTAAAGACGTACAGCATAAAAAGTAAAAACAGAGCAGCGACGACAGTGTGTTAGCTGGCAAATGGTCACACGCAACCGGTGAAATACAGCCTCTTGTCAGTTTACCTCATTCAGGGTTTTATTCTGACTATTTGTTTTATTCTGGTGCAATATTTGAATACTGATACAATTTTCGAGCTAAGAATATTCCTTGTGGCACTCCGGTATTGTTAAAAAAATTTCTCTTTCCAATAACCAGTACTATTTTCTGACAGTATATACTTTCTTAGTTCTTTGATGGGTTTTTGGGCTCACAGGATTGTATAACAATTTAATATGTTTTTGCATTTACGTGATTTAAATTCGAGCACATTATCAGAATATTTTCTGGAAGTGCATATATTTGCTCACGAGTAGAACTAATATTTTACCAACAAAAATCAATATATATGTACTTGTGTCCTATATATATATATATATATATATATATATATATATATATATATATATATATATATATATAGGACTTGTGTCCTATATATATATATATATATATATATATATATATATATATATATATATATATATATATATATATATATATATATATATATATATATATATATAGGACACAAGTAAAATGTTATCTTGAAGAGACACACACCATGCCTGTTTGAGAATTCTGACGATTTAGCCCTTCGGGAATTGCGCATGGTGGCTTGGTGAACCTTTGACATGACTCCGGTAAAACGGAAAGAATCAACTCAGCTGCTCGTTTAACTCGTCCAGTAGAGTATCTCGTAAATTCGTTAGCTTAAGAGAGAAAATGGAAGACGAATGACGAAGCCATTGGTGAGGGGGAACTCTGGTAAAATTGATCATCTCCATGGGCAAACAGTTCTCTGGAGCGGAATGTTTGCTTTACCAACTGTAGAACCATAAATAGAGGTCTTTTTCTAGAGGCAATTTGTCTCTGCTCCTGGGGCGCAGTTCCAAGGCTTGTATATCGTGCTTCACCCAATCAGTATACTGTGTTCATGTATACAACACTGTTCACAAAACCTTGTTATTTTTGTTTGGGTTAGAACATCTTTCGTTTTATTTTTATCTGAAAAGATATCAAAGATATATATATATATATATATATATATATATATATATATATATATATATATATATATATATATATATATATATATATATATATATATATATATATATATATGCAGAGCAAAAGAAAGAGTTGTAGATGGCTTTTTTTCCAGAAAACTCGCTTGGTATTGGCTAAGAAATGCCCTTTTTCTGCTACGCGTGTAGTCAATAAGATGCACGAGGTTATTATTTTAGGTAGTAGACGGAGATGGTTAGAATGGTTATAGATCACTTGTTTTAAATTAGTATTTAACAATAGTTCATCTAGATTTGGTCAACATCAACGGTGTCTATTCTTTTTTTCAGTACCCAGTATTATTACATATATCCTGCCACAATATTAGCTTATCAATTCATGAAAACTGTACTGTCAAGATCTATTTATTTCCTGTGCAGAGCTTCCTTAAGAAAAGTAATTTTTCAGCGGTTTTTCCGTATTTCAGTCTTCACATCATCCCATGCATATTAAAAAACACACGAATTCATTTGTGCTGGTTTTTAAGCCGGACATTTTTCATTAGCAGAAGACATGTGAATTTTTTCCAGATTGAATTAATTACTAGGCAACGGAAAAATCTCGTTAAGCTACTTCCGCTCGATTAAAGCAAGACTTTTATTGTCTCAAGGTCGTGCTTAAATGGCGTGTATTAGGCATAGATTATCACGTACTTGGGCACATGCTAACCCTGACAGTTGGAATTGGGATTTACGTAACCTAGGAAGATTTCCCCCCGAAATTAAAATAATTCTATCCTGGAGCACGAAATAAAAGGAAAGGGATGAGTTGTAAAAAATGACTGCGTCCAAATTCAGCACAAACACTGATAACATTTATGTTTGTGTTTTATAGAAATAAAAGAAAGCTGTGTTGTTGTGGTATGAGTATGATTTCCAGTAAGGAGTAAAATCGTGAATTTTTACTCCAGTGCGTCTTGTACTCACGACTTAGGTACATGCCCTTGTGAAAATTGTTTACTGCTTTTCAAGGAGCATAGGGTTTTTGATAAACCTTTCAGCGAATGGTGTCATCTTTCTTCACCGTCCTTATACGGCCATGGAGTGTGTTGGTTTAAAAAAATACAACCTATCTTGACCTCGAATTCATGGGTTAGTTATGGGTGGAATGTAGCAATTGTTGACCGAACCAACCATCTCCCACGTACGAACGGTTTTTTTCCGTTACCAAAAAGCTGTGCATTGATGTCTTATCTTCTTTTTACATCTTTACATCACGCCCTGTGGGTCAGTGATAATGGGAAGGCCGGCCATGCTTGTTCCTGTAGTCAGAACTTTGGTTCAAATTAACCCCTTTTGCCTATATGAAACACTGACATTTTTAACTGAAGGTCGTTCCTTTTATCCACATTGTTTATTCCCTAACGGCTACTGTATCTTGAGCATGACCAATGTTAGCAAATTTTTTTTCTCGTCTGACCGTGTACACTTGTCCCAGCTCTACGTGACCTGTAATTATCATTGTTTCTCTCGGCTGAAAAATCACCAGCCAATATAAAAAATTTTCTATAGAAAAAAGGGTAGCTTTTGCCAGGATTGTGTCCCTTCGTGTAGCTTTTCTCAATGTTTCACACAGCGATTTCCTTTTTTCTTGTTTGATTCAGACATGTATTATTAGCACAATTTAAATCCAGGAAAGCGGAGGAAAGTACTTCTCTTGGGTAGGGAGTATTCCACTGAGCTGCGTCCGACTGAAATCCCCAAAAGTCGTTCATGTTTGCAAATCTGGTCTAAAATAGCTGTTTTTAATCAAAGGCTAAGGCAATAGAGGCTGACATCTGGAATTCGTTTCGCAGCAACTAGTGCTTTTTGGAGGGAGTACACGATCGCACTAAGGAAATGAAGGTGCGAAATGAATCCTCTTAATTTAAGCAGAAAAACATTTCAAAGTCTAATATTTGTACTGGAAACAAACGTCAAGTAATTTACACTGATGAAATGTAAGCACTGGTATACCTACATTTTTTAGTATTTTCCTAAAAAAGTGGTGTATTAATAAATAATCTGCAATGTTAACGACAAATAAAACTGGAGATTCCTTTCTCCTAAGTATTTTTTTCTGATTTACTATACGCCCAGAGTAAGCCATAATCCACAAAAAAGCAAAGTCGGAATTAGATAAAGCTGGATTTCTGTCGACCACGTTGAGTGATATCAACGCGTTATACCGAACAGCCAACTGTGGCCCCTTCCCTGGTCTTTTTTAAGCAATGAAAGCAAAATCAAAAGATTAACAAGTCGAATTTCAATCTGCTAACCTTTATTGATACTTTCTGCTTGACACCAAAGGGCTGCTACCTTGGACTAAAACTGACTAATATAATATTTCGACCATATTCAGATACATATACCGTACCTATATGCGAATTATGCAAGCGGAAATAGACATTTTCCGGTTTTTAAACTGTGGCCCAATAGACAATCATTATTCCGAAGGCGTAAGTTAAATGGCCCCAGCTCAATCGGTCCCTGTACGTCCGCTCAGCCAGATCAACAGTCGCTTTGTTCTCACAAATTGCTCAACATTCAGGAAGTGTTCAATTGCCCCGGCGCCGTTCTGTGACAGGATAATTACCTCCCTTCATTGAGTCGTTCGTATCCCGCTAGGATTCGTTCCAATCGCCTGGCTTCCAGTCCCAAATCGCCAGAATCCTTATTTCTTTTCGAACAGGGAGCCAATTGACTGATGTAGTTGCGTAATTTAAGCGTCAAGTCCGACATTCGTATACCACACGTAGACCATGAACGTGTATTCTAAGTCCGTTTTTAAAGGAATGTGGAAGAAATAATTTATCCAAAGTAAATGGTGTAAACCTCATAACATGGAAGAAGGGGGCAGTTGTTAGTTTTCAGTGAAATATGGAAGACAGTCGACATATCGAATTCGTGTCAAATAAATTACAAATTCAACTGGAAGATGATCTCTAAATAACTCTGTTTATTTTTTTTGTCTTATTTCTACACTGCAAGGCTACACGACAAATGTGTTTTTGTCAATCAACTCCTGTGTGAAAGCTTTTATGGGAGTCAGCTAAGTTGGAGATCTTGTCACACAATCCAGCTGACTTTTTGTGTGTGAAGTAAGTTGAAACTACGCCAGGATACTCATATACTCATATAGCACGTGTTTATGTAGAAGAGAAATATTGTTGGAGCATCGTCTGAGATTAATTATCGTCCCTGCGAGCTCCAAAACTACACTCTGTACGGAGCGAAACTCAACAAACAAAAATGGCAAAAATATTGTTTTATTATGTAGTAAAAAATCAGACAAAAGCATTGGCAGACGTTTAAAATACACTGAAAAGTAGTATTTTGTTTATTTATTTGATTGGTGTTTTACATCCTACTCAACAATATATCACTTATACAACGACAGCCAACATTATGGTAGAACCTTCTTACGTATGGCCGGAGAGGAAACAAGCTTGAGTTGGACTTGAACTCACAGGGACTGACGTTCTAACCCCTCAACCTGAACAGTTGTATTGGACCAAAATAAAATATCGCCCAAAGCTGTATTGGTTTTAATATTCAGTTCATCATTCAATAAAACCTCTGAGCACAACATGAACATTTCATCCATTATATAATGTATCGTCTTTACTACAAGAGTTGTCTCCCTTGAAAGGTTGCTAAATGATCGTAAGCCGCCTTTTATGTTTGTTTATATGTTTGTTGCTTAACGCCGACTTCGTCAGCTTTTCTGGGAAAAGGAAACCCGGCAGAGTCAAATCAATCCTCCGCCTCACCAAGCAAGTACGTACCCTCTCAGTTCCTCTGACTTAAAGGAAGAGGTTAACCAAAACAAGTCATGGATACAGTGCATCGGACGTATCAGAGAGAGCTTCGGGTCCTTTAGTGTCTGAATAACTTAATGACTGATATCAGGAAATCGCGGAATATTTTGAAACCATGCTGACGGGTTTCCACTAATACGGACGGGTACTGTTCAGTCCATAAAGAAGCCGCCTGCGGATGGTGGTGTGTTTTCACCCTGGCACAGCCAAGTTTCCTCCCACCATAATCCAGACTGCAATTGTATAAGTGAAATATTCGTGACTACTACCTAAAACACTAAAGAAATCAATAACAAAATCCTCGAAATCGATCACATAAAGAAATCAATAACATCTGTGAAAACTTTTTTTTTGTTGACATATTCACTTTTGTTTTATCTTTTTAACGGGAAAAGTGCATTCAAGTGTTTCAGTTCTGATATTCTAATATTTATTAATTTGATTGGTGTGTTACGCCGCACTCAACAATATTTCACTTCTACAACGGCGGCCAGCATTGTCACGGGAGGAAACCGGGCAGAGTCCACGAACATCCGCAGGTTGTTGGCAGAACTTCCCACGTACTAACGGAGAGGAAGCCAGATTGAGCTGGACCGGACCACACAGCGACCGCATTGGTGAGGGAAATCTGACCGGAACACACAGCGACCGCAATGGTGAGGGACCCCTGGGTCATTGCCTTACATTAGCGAACTAACCACCAGGCCACGGAAGACCCTTTTCAATTCTAAGGTGGATTTTAGGGAACGTATGGCTAAGTACCGATGATTAATCAGTCAACAATGGTGTATACACTAAGAATTATAATAAAAAAAATACACTATGGTTCACGAATCAAGATGCTAAAGCATGTTAAAAATATACCCGTATTTTGACAATGGTGGAGTAAAACAGTACCACCTGGTTACATGTGCCTTCTGTTAGCTAACAATGAAGCCTCACAGCCTCCCCACTTCTCCCCCAGGCACCTTTACAACCCTAGCCGTTCATCCCCACCCCACCTTCTCTCCCACACGTTTCTTTCTTATTCCATGGATTAGCTTTGCTGACATCTCAGAACAACACCTGTTATGCTTGTATAAGGGTTATCAGACAAGATTTGTCAGCGATAACTCAACTAATAAGTAATTTATGTATTGGCGCTCTCGAAATAAAATTCTAATCGGATCAGTTCTTTTAGCGTTCACGTTTGTCACAAGCCTTCGTGAGTGTTTATGGATAATACTTGGCTGTTTGATGTATACGTTCTTTGTAAGGCTTTCAACACAGAAAACAAAAGAATCAGTAAGATAATTCCCAAAAGTAATATGTAAGAGTTAAACTCTACCACACTGGCTTGTCTGATCGCATCATTAATAGGTCGGACGCGTCCGTACCAACATTTGTTTGCTCGAATTGACCAGATCGTTCCTACAGTACATGTTAGTTCTTCCCAGTGATAGTTATTTCCTTATAGACCTGACAATAGCATAACGAATGCCAAGCTGCATGACATCACGCCGGAAACAGGTGTATTCTCGGGTTATGGAATAAACTCGCCCCTGGTTGGTTAAAATTCATATCTTGGCGACGTTTTCGATGGTCACGATTAGTATGATTTTATAAAACATATGCTGCAAATAGGTAACGGCGTAAAACACCAATCAAATAAATAAATAAATCAAATCGGTAAAAGATTGACCGCTCATCCTATTTTGTGGTAGTACGATTCCAGCCAAGACTGAGCATCCAGCTTACAATATTTTGTTTGGTAAAGAAGATTTGGACACAGCCCAAAGTGTGAGAGACAGGTTCCATGAAATGAAGGCGTCTCGATTTGCACCTGTCCCTGTGGATGTGTATATGTCATATTGTATATTGTGCACACTATCTCACGATTGTTGGACATAACCTTCTTACAATTTAAACATTTTTTTAAACATTCGTCAAATCGACGCATCTTCCCGATCATATCTTGGCGACGTCCCACCCCTCAAAGTGTTGAGGGGTGCGATGGTATTTTATTTAGGTCGGTGATTAGCCAGATTAAAGGATTACTGTCAAGAAAATATCTGCTGTGGATTTTAGTCGTGGATAAAAAAAAATCGCCCAGCATGAATGGAGATCGGAACGGAAAGTCTGTCTAGTTAACAGACTTGTGTTGTGTTTATACATGCTCCAGTTTCAAAACCGAAGATCTGGACGTGTGATACAAGCTGCAGAACAGGCTCGATTTTTTACAACAGCTTGTGTTAAATTGATCTCAGCTTGATACCCAACGCCTCGAATCAACCTGCAATGTTTCTCTGACCTTTACCATGGTGTCATCCAGTGTCATTTCCGTAGTTTTACCATTAATGCCGCATAGTTTTAACATCTTCTCACAAGATATTGGTATGAAAATGTGCAAGTCGCACAGTCCATCAATCAGTCTAGCTTGACCCGGGTCTTCTTTCTAACATACCTACATGGTGTAAGATTGATCGATTTACTGATTGCACACGATACCATTTGGAGTATTATGGGATGGAGGTAAGTTGTATAGGTAGGGAAATATAGAGCGTGTGGAAAAAACCACTGCCATCTGACAAGTTACAACGCACGTGCCGGCTTGCAAGCCACATTGATGAGGGACAACTGGTCTTCGTCGAACGTAAGACAGGGCAATCGCTCAACGAGAGCCAGCGACGGCTTTTTGTCACGAAGTTGCCATGAACTGTGAGAGAACGGGAATCTGCAAATTCCCTGTGTAAGGCCTGGGTTATAATAACCCATCGTGTCTGGGTAGAACCTTGCCTTAATTACTGTCACTGTTGTTTAATCGCCACTTCTAAGGGTCAAGACATCTTGACCCAAGGGTTATAAGTGCTATTGTGGGTCATTAGCGAACTGAGCTGATCGTCGGGCCAAGTTTGTCTAGCTAATTCCCCACGGAATGACCACACGTAATTCTAAAACCAGAACAACCTGCCAACCTACGAAGCCTGTCTGCCCAGCATGGCGTAATACCCTAGGAGGCGCCAACGTCTTCACCTCGCTAAGTGCATTACAAGCGTAAACAGTGGGGGTCTTTGAATAAACTCTACGGAGCTGATAACTCAGTGTCCTCCAGACGAAATCCGCAGACGTCCAGATGCTTCAGTCTTTCTTCCCAAGGTCGTTTCCAATTCTGCTTTGCTGACACTAGACAGTAAACACCAGTGCAGCCCACAAGAAACACACAGATCGGAAACGTCCGATTTTAAGTGCTTAGATTTCCCAAAGGGCAGCGATAAATCGATGCGGTAAGTAAACTAGTTACGAATGTTGTTTCTGATCTGACCACTTTGCTGTCTGAACCAGGGATTAAACTTTACCGCGGCCAACCAGCATTCCCAAGTGAGGCTTCAAAAACAATTATAGGTCTACGTCCCTATGAAACCTTAACCCGGATGTATTGTTTGTTCATACCACACGAGAGTTTGAAAGATTCTCTGGCATTCTATACATTCAGTACACAATACTATACAATGGTTATTTAGTCAGGCATTTAATTTCAGACCAATGATGAACATGATAAAAACAAAAGAGATTTTATGTAAGGTGTCCTAGTTTTACAATTACATATATATTGATTCCGTGTTGCAACTCCTTTTCTTTGCTTGTTCGTTCTTGTTGTTTTACCGAGGCATATGACTAGTTTCACAAGGGGATATAGTCTTCCACACGTGCGAGAAACCGACTCCTCAATAGTGAATATGTAATACACAGGAAGGTCAAAGCTTAAATGCTTTGTTTTATTGCATTTCAGTACAATTTGACAGAAACTCAGATTGAGTTGAATCTGCCAAGAAATAATTAATCACAGGTAAAAAGTTGAACGTTCTGATGTGGAGAACAGGCATAAGTAATAAAAAAAGCTAGGTAACCTTCTCAAATTTTTACATCGTTGTATTACAACTGAAGTTTCGAGCTTCCATTCTCATCACGGATACGGTTTCAGCATACATCACTGTTGATTTCGAACTTTCGTTCTCACCAGGTTTCAGCATACATCGATGTTGGTTTCGAACTTCCGTTCTCACCGGGGATACGGTTTCAGCATACATCAATGTTGGTTTCGAACTTTCGTTCTCACCAGGGATACGGTTTCAGCATACATCAATGTTGGTTTCGAACTTTCGTTCTCACTAGTGATACGGTTTCAGCATACATCAATGTTGGTTTCGAACTTTCGTTCTCACCAGGTTTCAGCATACATCAATGTTAGTTTCGAACCTTCGTTCTCACCAGGGGTACGGTTTCAGCATACATCACTGTTGATTTCGAACTTTCGTTCTCACTAGTGATACGGTTTCAGCATACATCAATGTTGGTTTCGAACTTTCGTTCTCACCAGGGATACGGTTTCAGCATAGATCACTGTTGGTTTCGAACTTCCGTTCTCACCAGGGATACGGTTTCAGCATACAACACTGTTTGTTTTAACTTCCGTTCTCACCAGGGATACGACATTCTTGAGTACGGTGTAAAACACCAATCAAATAAATAAATAAATCACCAGGGATACGGTTTCAGCATACATCACTGTTGTTTCTATTTTATCTTGTAACATTGCCTTACAAAACTTTTTCGTCCCTGTTTTTGACTGCAGACATTATATCACATTTAATGCGCAGCATTCTCGATATTTGACTCGAAACAAGGCTCAACGGTATCGGGTCATACAACAAACAGCGCTAAGGCGGTGTTAAACCCTTAAACACTCTTAGAAAGTCCATAATCATCAGGCCGCTGGTTCGAAACCATCGCCTGCAGGCTCGGTTTATTTTGATCTTTTTTGTCTGGCTGTATATACAACATATTCCGGAAGTAACAGTACAGCACCGTACACACCACCGCACATCGCCAGTTTCCAGACATAAAGCCGCAGCCATGCTCTACGGTTTTTTTTTAAACACGCGACAACATTTACCACACAATGCAAAAAGGGGATACCGTGTGTTCAAAAATCCCAGTTTCTTTGTGAAGGCCTCGTGATCGAGACTGAAGGTTATACAAACGCTGGAACTTGATCCAGGATTTGTCTGCGGACTGAAGGGTAACGAGGTCACTGATTGGATAACACTGCCTTAGAAAAGTAAAAAGTTGCTGAAGCACTGTACATTTCTCAGCTGCTATTTTCTACCTAGTTAAAATATATCAGAACTAAAAACTGTTTGCCCACTGTTACTACCCACTAACCTGGAGGTTAAAAAGATGACAAGATGTTATGACTTCAATTTCAGCTATAAGAACTAGAAAATGTCTTTGTGCTTGGTTAATCTTTCATATGCTGTATGGAAAAATGTGAACTGCTCAAGGTGGTATGAGCTGTAACACGCAAACGTTATAGGGGATATATATTTCTGGGGATGTAGTCGGCAAAAATTTACTACAAAAATAGTAAAGAAAATCAGTGTGCTTGCTTGGCCTGAAGTGCGTAGTACACGTGACTTGGCGTTTAGCCAAAACATATCAAATGCCAGCGCCGACAACATGTTGCTGGGGTCACAGTGTAATCGCACTGGTTCTGTAGGATTATGCACAAAGAAAGTCCACCCAGGTGTGGAAATCTAGTTAAGGACAAGCCCCTTAGCTTGTTAAGGCAGTTGATGTATTAAGACGCTGAAGAGCAGGTTCAAATATAACTATACCAGACCATATAACGATTGTTACTGCAAAGTGTTTATTTGACTCGTGTTTCACACCATACTCAATGATTTGTCTTTGTCTATATGTATGTATATACGTATACCTGGTGAGACTTTGGGTAGAAGAAGCAGCGAGCATTTAGCGGGCGATCCTATTTGCCATATTTTCGACGATTGACTTGATATAAATGATACCCAAAGGGTAACACGTGATCCTTTGATCTATTATTGATTATAAGCGTATAATCACCACTCAGCGTCAAGAAAAGCACACAATTCCACTCAGCCCTAGGGGCTGTGTTATTGCGTGTTATATATTCATGGTGCCATTACGTCTGTGCTGGTTTACACGTGGCATAATAGAGTCTGACTTGATTTATAGACTCTTTTTAGCTTAATGTGGCCCGCAGTGGCAATGTACCATTACGAAGGTGTCGGCGAACTTGGCTCCACGAAACGGTCTGTAGAAACATTATTTAGATGAATTTTTTTAAGCTATATAAAAAAAAGATTCATTTCAACCACGGACGTGAAGCTCGTGAATGAGGCAAGTGTATGGGGACCCACTGAGAATACCACATCTTCCAAGATATGACTTTCAGAACGTCCGCCTCAAAGCGAACCAGCGAAAACTGGATTCGAACTCACGACCCCATTAATCATGAATTAATCGTCTTTCGTGACAGTGGGTTTCCCTTGGGCTT
The DNA here is from genome assembly GCF_032854445.1 of Liolophura sinensis. Lineage (NCBI taxonomy): Eukaryota > Metazoa > Mollusca > Polyplacophora > Chitonida > Chitonidae > Liolophura > Liolophura sinensis. The sequence continues at coordinate 1,429,216 of NC_088306.1, read as the reverse complement.
TGCCCGGCTTGTTCTCAAAACAAGGCTGGCAACAATCGTATAGGTGAAATATTCTTGAGTACGGCGTAAGACACCAATCAAATCAATAAATAAATAAACTAGACGTCTTTGCCAGCGAGCGTCGTCATGGTTTTGTATTATTCAAATTTCCGCATAGTCACTTTCAGAATTAGTATCTTCTTGAAGATAAGTTATAAGTCTAGCTTCCGGTTTTACGATTCACATGGTTCTTGTGTACTGGAAAACGTCCTTTAGATCTGTTGTGTTTCATTACCTGAATTAGCCATTACTTCCATGGTATTTATACTCATATTCGTTACACTAAGTATTGTTCCTTTAATTGTTTGGAGAGGCTGACAAGAGTTCATTGTAAGTGTGTAGAATTAAACTTTGCCTTCTTTTCTATATATATCGATTATATTTTTTTAGCTAAACATTTGATTTCTTGTTTCTACCTAAATGTATGGTTGGCTACGACAATGCCACGACCATTTCTTGCAAACAAATTGTGTTTTAATGTGGAAAAGTTATAAAATAATGACCGTTTTTTTATATAAGTGAAATATTCTTGAATACGACATTCATCCTTAATCGAGTAAATATATGAAAAGAATTGTGCTCATAAACCCGTTAAACACTTGGCATGTATGTAACCTGTCCTTCATTCTCTGATTTGAGAACGGTAACTCGTAGACACGTGTCGAACTCATCACCTTAAGGCGAACCTTAACATGACCTCAGAACTCCGATGCTGTCTGCTTTCATACCTAGCCTGGGATTGATCCAATTGAAGATATGTTTATTACAAGTGAGTACTCCATCTAAGCTATCAAATATGTAATCTAGTTTCAAATTAGGGGCCATTGTTCAGTCTGTGAAAAGAAAGAATGAGGTCAACAAATGCTATCTTGAATCGCCATGCACGAGGGTCGCGAACTCCAGCAAAATTTACGGCAGTACTTATCGGGCATTCTGCCAAAAAGTTAAACAGTGGCTTTTATACAGGAAACGTTTTCTCCGAAGAAAACTACAGAAGCTGAACAGGAAAAAGAATGTTCCAAATATTCATGTTTGTTGTATTTATTTGTTCAAAAAGCGCAGTATATAAGCTTATATTAAAGGAAATAAAGTTATATGATATAAAAATTCGTAGAGGAAGAGAAACTATTCCAGACACACAAAAAATAATCAAGCACTTGCTTATCCTTGAGAATCGTAAACACCCCGAAAACTGATTAATTTCATTGATTGTTTCCCGTGAGGCATCGCTGGTATAAGTTCACTTCATTCCAGTGAGGTATCGCTGGTATAAGCACACTTCATTCCCATAAGGCATCGCTGGTATAAGCACACTTCATTCCAGTGAGGCATCGCTGGTATAAGCACACTTCATTCCAGTGAGGCATCGCTGGTATAAGCACACTTCATTCCCGTGAGGTATCGCTGGTATAAGCACACTTCATTCCAGTGAGGCATCGCTGGTATAAGCACACTTCATTCCAGTGAGGTATCGCTGGTATAAACACACTTCATTCCCTTGAGGCATCGCTGTTATAAGCACACTTCATTCCCGTGAGGCATCGCTGGTATAAGCTCACTTCATTCCCGTGAGGCATCGCTGGTATAAGCACACTTCATTCCAGTGAGGCATCGCTGGTATAAGCACACTTCATTCCAGTGAGGCATCGCTTGTATAAGCACACTTCATGTCTCATTGCTGTCTTAGGGAAGGAGTCTTTCGAGTTGTTGATACAAAATCTCCTACAGAACAGTTTACGTTGTGCATGACAACTGCGAAATTTTAGCGGCTTCCAAAAATTGCACGTTATGCAGACCAAATTACAAATAAATAGCGCGTTTACACCCACATTTTCTCAGCACGCGCCGGCATGAATAATCACTGACGTAATTATACTGTAGGACTATTGAATCAGTAGTAATGGATAGGTGCATTCAAAAAGACTTATTGAGCTTAAATTCCCAGTTTTGTCCTGTGTATTATACTATTGGGGCATTGTCTGTGCTAAAGCACTGATCTGTTGTTTACCGTCATACTGTTTCCCTCAAGCGATAGCACTCAGTTTTACAGGAGACGAATACCGGAGTGCCCGACGTAAACCAACGACGTAATTATACTGTAGGACTATTGAATTAGTAGTAATGGATAGGTGCATTCAAAAAGACTTATCGAGCTTAAATGCCCAGTTTTGTCCTGTGTATTATACTATTGGAGCATTGTCTGTGCTAAAGCACTGATCTGTTGTTTACCGTCATACTGTTTCCCTCAAGCGATAGCACTCAGTTTCACAGGAGACGAATACCGGAGTGCCCGACGTAAACCAACGACTTTTAGCAAGTTATAGACGAACTTTTCCACACATGACGTACAGATATGCACCCAGTGTTGGTGGAAAACACGTCGTTTTCAACGAACGTTAGACGGTGCTAACGTCCACACGAGCATCGTAGACCGCTGACTGTCACCAAGGCTACACAAGCAGCTGGAGTAAGGGAGAAGATCATAAAATGCACAGGCTATCGGATTGTAATTATATTCTCTCAAGCCCTGTAGGGCGTAACATAGTTTTTAAATAACACGTGGACACGCACATCATCGCCCGGGGCGGACAGTGAGAATTCTGTCCTCTTTTTATAACCGTCTGTATTTTGCTATTTATTAAATTAATATTATTTTTAATGTACTACTATTTTTGTCGAGCGTACTTTTAAATGAAACTTGCTTTCAAGGTTTTAAAACATCGGTACTTATCTTTTGTCATAGTTACTTAAACTCCACCAGAAGGCAAAGACAATATCGTTAAAATGAAGTATATGTGAGATAAAAGGATAGTTAACACTGTCCAGGAGAATAGTTACGTTTATTATTTTTTGTTTTGTTTTTTTCTTTTTGACATTTTTACAAATCAGTAAAATGATTTTAAAACATCTCGTTTTACCTTAGTTTGTTATCAAGTATCGATGATATCAGATTCATATGTTATGGTTAAAACAGCTCGATGGTTTCATAGCTCTATTTGTACGTAATGCATTTTGCATGTGTATTACGTGGCAAAAAAAAAACGTTGTGACGTCACAGATCAGAGTATGGCCCGAAAAGGCAACAAGTCAGAACGTTGTGACGTCACTGGTCACAGAATGGCCCTCAAAACGTTCCAAATGCATGTGGAAAAATTCAGAAAAGCCTGAAATTTGACAGTGTTGCATGGTCTCTCATTTAACATATACTTCGTGATAGTGTTGTCTTTGATTTTTAAACAGGTCGGACTCAGAAACCTCTCAATGCGGTCGCTTTGAGATCATGTTCGGCTCATGTCGGCTGCGAGTTAAGGTCTTTCCGAAACATACGGATGATCGCGAGTTCGCCCAAATTCCTTCCACCATAATGTTGGCATGAGTGAAAATATTCATGAGTAATGCGCAAAACGTCAATTAAATAAATAAATTTGAAGGACACATCAGTACTTGCAAGCTGGGGTTCAACTCCAGTTCCTATCCATTTTTCTCCAACAGTAGAGAAACCCGCTAATCCATGACTGGATGGAATACGCAGGTATATATATTTATATGCCGTCCGTGTGTGTACTGCGTATATAGGATCGGGTGCCCTACATACATGCATCCAAACACACACTGGTCATCTGATGCTCCGAGGGACGCATGAATGAATATCTGAATCTTGTCCAGATCTATTCTATTTTTATAGCCACGTTCAAAATGACTAATGCTTGACCCTTAAGGGGACTGAGTGACCAGAGGCGAGTCAAACGAATTACTGGGTTTTTTTTAACTCGCAGATATACCGCTCACTATAAAATATACATTTTGAATTATATATATGTATACCACACTCAGAGCAGCTGGATATAAGTCCAGGAGAAATCAAGCGGTATGACGGATTTTCTTGTTTCTTATTTGTGAATTTTGCAAAGCAACACGTCGATTTATTACTGTACGCGAAGACCGGAGTATTTACCGGTATATTAACTATATGTATTTCACATAACCTTAAGGTAAAGGTTTGTATCTATCGTACTTGTCTTACCGATTTGGCAGCAGTTGCAGTTAGACGTGCTGCTTTTTTTCATTTGTTATTTTTTTGTCACACGTATGTTGTGACCGAGTTGAACAGTGTGGAGTGCTTAGTTTGTTCCCTATACTACAGTTTTCCTAACTGTAGATCTAGATCACCAAGCTATGAAAAGTGGGGTCGCATGTTCAAATCCAGGAGTTATAAGTTCGCCACTAAGCTTAACTAAATGATAATATTTTTTTTATCATTTCATGACGTTTTCTTCTCATGACTTTTAGGAGGCAATGGTGCTATGTCTTCGTGGCATTGTTATTACAGTAACGTACTCTACTTTATAGACAACAGACTTGACATCAAATAGACATATAATATGTCACTATAAGTATTGACGTCATGGGTACTGTCTGTCCCAAGGCCTTTTTTCTGTCTTTCATTAAAATTCCTGTCTTCATCAAGACAGAAACTTATCTGGAGACAAATAACTCTTTGCCTACCTGCATAAACGTAAAGTAACAAAAAGATTTTGTACAAAAAAAGGTCGGAAAATACGGGATTCGATCTCTAAAACATAGTGTGAATTATATCAGAAAGAATGCATTTACATGTACTGGCATAAACCCAAGAGAACGCTATTTAAGTTTCGGTGATAAATGTACGAGTTATTAATACTGGCTTATTGACATTATGTACGAGACTTTTCACGTCATAATTAGGGCGAGATAAGCCATGCCATAAATCACAGAGAATTTCATTACATGATGTTAGCTTATGTTCAGTTCATCTTTTCGAGATATGTGATAAACTAATAGCTCCTCTACCCCGCGCTTTCCTCTTTATAGGGAGCGGTATATTATGACTTACATGTATGTCGGAGATTGTATAAATTACTCTGTTTATTTTCACATCAAACAGAAAGATTTTGCACTGACTACGTTGTATGGCTTATGGAAAGCAAGTATGGTATGGTGTCGACTACATTTTATAATTATTTCTTTGTCATGTTTCAGGATTTAATCCTGTATAACCTGTGGGCATTGTACTCTGTAAACATATCAGGTAAGTCAACCCGTCCACATTCATATCCGCACAAATGGGAAATTGTTGATCAGTTATGTTTTAAAGGGATCGTAACGGAACGCCAGATATGCTTCACATTTCCGCTCTTCTTTCTATTCACATTGTTATTAACCGTCACGGGTGATGGTGACGTCACTGCGGAAGATATTCGTGAAAGTCTGATTGGGCTCAGATGAGCCATGTAACAAGAGCACTTAGTGCGAGTTATGTGTTCTGCCTAACCTTGAATACACTAAGTCCATTTTCGTTTGTCAAATTTACATTCCAATATGTGTACGAAACTTCAGTATCATAGAAATATTTGGTTCCGGATTCTAAAGAATCAGACAGGCCCAAACTGAATCAAAATATAACACTATAAAAAGGGTCTCGCTTGAAGTGAAATATCTATAGCGTTTAATCTCGTGAACAGAAGGCATCAGGAAGACCACGGCATCTCCAAGTTGTACTCATTGACCTCGGCAGGCACGTGATTTGGCATTCGGTAATGTAGCCTGTAATATTCAAGATTAAAAGGAAAGAAATATCAGATTTTTTAAAAGTTTAATCGTCCATTTCTTGTTTAGAAAGAGCAGCAAAGGAAATACAAGTACATCAAGCGTTTCTTTCCAATTTGATGACGTTATTTTTTTGTTTTTGTTATTTATGTTTTTTTCATTGGTGTTTTGCGCCGTGATAAATTATATTTCATGCACCTCACATTCGCCAGCTATATAGGCTGTCTCGCTGGCTCAGATGATTAAAGCATTGGGTGTGGGCAGTTACCATCCCTGACCACTGAGGTCAGCTTTCGAATCCAGTTCTCGCTTTTTTCCCCTTTGGTTTTATCTCAAGTGCTTTGTAGGGTACCTGCGGAAGAATGTGGTTCACTCTGTATACCCCAGTGGATGTATCCAACAAATTCGATGTGCGATCAACCCCGTCTCGTGACAACATTAGTTTTCGTTCCATTCCCGGTAAAAGCAGTTGTGGCGTCCTGACGTCAAAGAAAGATTGAACATTTGTAACCAATGTGTGGGACATCCAGTTGATCTATTTGCATCAGTACTTATGATTTTACTTATGATTGGTCAAATGTGTGTTTTTGATTGACAGTTCCGAAAGTTCTTTTTCCTCTACCCATAAACTAGACCACCTTCATATGAATGAAATTTATTGAACAGAGCGTTAACCACCGAACTATCAGTCTTATCAGTTAATCTGAACAGTTTTGCATCTATAGCTCAGAGAGAGTGGCATTTTATCGCTCTACCTTGCGTGGTTCATTTGTTGGGCAGATATTCCAGTTACTGGCGTGCGCCAACTTCAAGAGCTGCTATTTGTGCCACTTCGTTCATCCGTTGCTTCTAAGGCTGGTGTAAAGACCGTGTACATTGAATAAGACTCGCTACAGCCTTCAAAAACTTCTAGATCTCCTTTCGCGCTCATTGTTAGCGGACCGTGTCCAAGTCATAGATGACTGACCCGGGTGTGCGTACTTAATGCTTTTGTAACCAGACAATCATCCACAGGCGCTTCTGCACCTCTGGTAAAGTGTGCTGATTTATTTCGTTGTCATTTTCAACACTGTTTTTCATTCTTTACAGACCAGGCAAACAGGTCTTGTCAATACAATACACAGCAAGACGCACACTGGGATTTGAATACTGAACAAAGAACTTTTTAAACAGTATCACATACACGGTCAATTCGGGATTTTCTCTGTTGGACAAAACCCGGCCCTCAAATCCAAACACTGTTCACAAAACAAACAGCGAGAGATACGGCGTGGATTGGCTTTGAAAGAAAGCAGACAACAGACTCGAAGATCAAAAGATTAAGGATTCCGTCAGTTTTGTATGAGAGTCGGCCAGACTCAGCTTTTGAAAGGGATGTCAACACTTCGCCCAATAAATCTTTTGTCCATCTTGGTTCATCTTTTATTATCACAGGTAAGCCATTTCTAGTCTGCATGATTTGCAACGTAAAGCATGAGGTGTGTGACTGGTTTGTGAGAACATACTATACCTCTTTAAAGTTGTATGTAAATTTTATATGAAGTTTTCATTATAAAACATGACACAGCATAACGGTGTGAAAACACATACGACAGTAAATTATATAAGTTCTCATGTAGTAGCTGTAATATTAGCCAAAAATAGTGCAAAAAAGGAGAGATATTGGCGTTAGTGACAAACTTTCCAGTAGTTTTTTTTGTCCTAAGTTAGCATCATCAGTTTTGGCAGTGTACTCTGAGTTCCTAGTGTTGAGGAATCCAAAAATCTGAGAACCCTTTGTTTCGTTTTTTCAATAAACAAGAAATCCTTAATTTGTATCTGAGGTCTCGGAAGCCTTTTTAGACCGATATATAGGAATATAGCTGATACTTAAGCTTCAATGTGAAACATGTTGCGGGGCCTCCCTGGCCTCTGTGGCAATCGCGGTCGCTGTGTGAGTTCAGCTCCTGCTGGTTTCCCGTCCTGCCGCACGTTAGAAGGCCTGGAGCAGCCCGCGAATGGTCGTGGGTTCCCCTGGGTCTGCCCAATTTCCTGCCACCACTATCCTGGCCACCGTCGTATAAGTAAAACATTCTTCACTATAGCGTAATATACCATTTAAATAAATAAAGAAAATTAGAATTGAAATACTTGAATGCATTTTATTCCGATAAAAACTTAAAACAAAAATGAATATATCACAGAGAAAAGTTTTCACTGGTACGACTGATTTTTTTATGTGATCATTCCGAGGAAAATCTCAGCTCATTGTTATGATTTTTTGGATGTTTTACTCGGTAAATATCAAATAAAATAAAACATTTTGTCGGTAATTGAGAATCCAAAACTTTTACAGTATTAGGTTTGACCGCTGTAAAGTGTTTAGAGATTAAACACTTTACAAAAAAGACCATTCCGCCTTATTAATGTTACAATTCGTGTTGTCTAAGATTCTGTTACATCCTAAAAACAATCATTTACGTTGTGTAACATTAATAGGTTTTGATATGTTTAGCACTTCCATTTTATAGCAATTAACATGGTGTATCATTTAAACATGATTTATCATTTAAACATGTTTCATCACACTTATAAAACTTTGACATTTTAACATTTGCGTTTTAATAGAGTATATTTGTGCCGGTGTGTACATGTGTAAAGCATATATAATTATTTTGTTATTTTTTTCAGACATCGGCATTTTATACCTCTGACACTCTTCCTCTAGAACTAAGTAGGCATGCGCGCCAAACAGGCCTTCTTGAAGGTATTTGTTTTGCCAACTATAGATTGTATTTAAATGTGTCAAATGTTCTGTCCACTCTCATTCTTTCTCGATATGCAAAAGTCGTATTCTGAATACTTTTATACATTTCTTCAGTGGCTATTTAAGTGCACAGCTATTTACCAGTATCATCCGAGCTTCGTAAATGTGTTCAGCTATGATCGATGTGATAACGGAAATATAAGCTATGACAAGCGACTTTTGGGCATTTCTCTTTTAATTTGTCTTTATTCTTTGCGCTTGCTTACTCTCTGGTGTGAAGGCCTATCAACAACCTGCTGATGATCGTGGGCTTCCCTCGGGCTCTAACGGTTCCCTCCCACCATAATTCAGGCCACCATAATTATCGTCGCCGTCGTATTTATAAGTGAAATATTTTTGAGCAGGACTTAAAACACCAATCAAACAAATAAATAAATCTTTATTCATTTCAGATAGTTTTGACGAATTCGATGTCACAACACTCGTTCACAACAGTCAGTTAAAGAGGTAAGCGATGTATATTATGTTAAAATTTTCGACCTAATAATTAATTTCAATAAAATTTGCCAGTGCTTTATGGTTGTGGTAAGTAAATTACAAGTTTTAAGAAATTTACGTGAACTAATTGTTACCAGTAAGCCGTGAATGTCATTTACATTTTAAGGGTTTTCTAGTTTGATTATTTGGAGCTTCTTGTTTTTCTGCACATTTCAGGGAAAGGCATAAGCGAAATAGCCGTTTCCAACACAACAGTCGTGTGGAAATTGCAGCTTTCGGGGAAATCTTCGTTTTGCGCTTGCGTAAAACAAGTAGTGTGCTTCATCCAAGTGCCACTGTACAGTTCAGCAGTGAAGATGAGGTGACGTCACTTCCTCATGTACCACGTGACTGTGAGTGGGTAGCGGAAGTGCTTTCACATGAGGGCTCGGCCGTTTTTTCAACATGTGGCCAGAATGGTCGTGTGGTATGTCATCAACTCACACTTCTATATTACAGTTTGCTGCCCTAGAATAAAGTCTTAAAATTGTCTAAAAACCTCATATGTTTAAACGAAAGCTGTTTAAGGCACAAAGAGCATTTGAGATTTCCACTTGGTTTAATGCGCACAGAGCAATAGAGATTACCACGTGGTTTCAAGATTCAAGACACTTGAGCAGGTTATTATATCAAAATCCAAAAAGTGTTCCACGTGTTGGGTTTTAGTCATTTTTGGTAGTTGTAGATCAGGGAGGTGTAATAAATTGCAATGAACATCAATGCATTTTTTTTACCTAATTTTACTTGAGTCGTAGTGTTAGGGAGTTTCAGCTACTATTATTTAGTAATAAATTCCTTACAGAGGTAAATTGACAAGAGGCCGTATTACTGCGGTTATGTGTGACCATTTGCCAGCTATTACACTGTCGTTGTTACTCTGGTTTTACTCTCTATGCTGTACGTCTTAATTATATTACTATTTCTTCCCAAAGTCCTGTTTCAAACTTGTGCCTTCGAGTATCAAAGATTTGATACTTGGATCGTTGGAAATTCAGAGGTTTCAACTGTGGACTGTTAACTCGATCGGAAAATAATCTATTATGACCCATTCGTCACCAGCACAAATCTTAGCCACAAATTCTCCCACGCTTAATTACAGTCAGGTCAGTCCGCTGTGATCTGTTCCTTCTCTTCCTTTTCAGGTCGGTAATATAGTGACTGGAGAGCACCAGTATCATGTTCAATCTATACCATCACATGACCGACAGAAGCGATCGTCTGCCATCTTTAGCGGATATGACATTATTGTGGCTCGGAAGCCACTCGAAGGCATACCATTGCATGATGAAGGTCAGTTTTTAGTTGTTCACAGCTTGCATTACTTGTCACAAAATTCTTGTTCCCAAAACTCTCATTGTATAATTGATTTATGATAGAATGTAACTCAGATTTGTTTACTCTTGAGCTTGCATAGAAACGAAACAAAACAGAGGGAAGAAATTAAATATACATTTTTATTCGTTTTCTTTACAGACGCAGAAATTGAGCAGCACATACGAATGCGTCGCCAAGCGGCAGGAGAAAAACCAAGGGAGATAACCATTGAAGTCGCCGTCTACCTGGACGAAGACTTCACGTCTACGCTGAAGTCACGTGGAATTACGTCGCCGCAGCAAAAGCTGGATTTCGTTATTTTGAAATGGAATTGGGTAAGCATGGACGCATTGCTGGTTACTGTGGTTAAATGACAGTAGTGTTCCCCTCATAACCTCTGAGACCAAAGTAGTTTTTTGTCTTAACTTTTTCTACTATCGTTATATTCTGAGTAAAGATATGACCGTTGGCGTGGAAGGACTGATCCAACAGGTTAGGTTATAGAATTACTACCAAGGATGAAATCTGCCCGATAAAGTATAGTTCATTATAACGTATCATCATCATCATTTTGTCAGGTGCGGTATAACTGGAACCGACCGGAACTTGGCTACAACGTTGACATCCAAATTAAACTGGTACATTTCTACGAGACAAATCCGGTAAGATATCTTCAGTTTAAATTAGGAGGAGGCCATTCACCTGTATCAGTGAACGTATGTTATACGTCAAGCATTTTGACGGCATTGTCGCACAAACAGCTCTTGTGAGAGACATACTGAGTAAACTTCCTGCTTTTTTTGCAGGACAACACAAACTAAAGGCGATTAGCTATACGGCTTTTGTGATGATTGACAAGCCGAAAGTTTGTATACACATGAGACCGTCTGCACAAATTTTAGACACCGTATCAGCTATCCACATTATATTGCTTTTAAAGGGATACAGAAGCGACGCTGATTGGCCGACAGGGGAGAGAGGGTTTCCTGGGTTAAGCTTCCAGCTTCAAGGTCAAGCTTGTATGAATATGCTATGCCTAAATTCCGCTTATGCTGGACATAGCCTAGACTGGTTTATCTGCCACACCAGTCAATCAGAAACGATTCTATATCCCCTTGAGTTCAGCTCAAAAAATGTACCACAAAAGTTGATACAGTGATCAGCAAACATTGACGCCTCGTTTTCTTGCCTTTCTAGGTCTGGTATGAACGAAGTCAAATCATCAACAAGATGTTGCAAAGTTTCTGCAAGAATCAAAGAAGTGGTCTACCATATGACGTCGTCTTCATACAAACAGGGTATGGCTATGTTGTTTGGGGGCTTCCCCAAGTTTTCGACATTTTTGCATGCGCATGCGCACAAAAAATATGTGGTATATGTATCCACATTATTGAATTTCGGAGAATAAATTTCGGGAATGTTCTTAAATATTTTGAAATCGCCATTTAAAAAAAAATTAATTGCCAACACCAAAAATCCTTTTAAAATATCAAAAAACGTTGAACTTGCGCGAAAAAATGTCGAAGACTACATGATTTATTGTAAGGACATAAATAGGCCTCTATACATACATACATACATACATACATACAGCTTTGGTCCCACTCCGGTCGTACGAAGGAAGGTCTGTCAGAAGCCTGCGGATAGCCTGGTTTCCGCGGTTTTCTCCAACCATAATGCTGGCCGCCGTCGAATAAGTTAAATATTCTTGAGGACGGTGTAACACTCAAATCAAATAAATAAGTAAATCAAAGCTTTAGTCTGTTTTTTTTTTAATTTGTGGACCATATTCAGGTGTCAGGTATCATACACATTACTAAAATTATTAAAATTGCATATAATTGATGACACATAACACCACCAGCTCTACACACTGATATGTTGGGCGTCCATGTTATTGTAAGACAAAATCCAGTTAAAATCCCTTTTTCTAATTCATATTGTAGAGTTCCTTTCTTGAACTTGTTTTTTTATTCAATAAAACAATAGATATTTATAGTTCCATTCATTTGCTTGCCGGGAGTTATCTCCACCTACACACCCGATGGCCGTCATATAAGAGGAAAAGTCCTGAGCACGGCGGTAAACAAACAATATATAAACAAGCATTAACTTTTATTTCCGCAGGGTAAGTCAGCCTGACGTGGGTGGCAGGGCAGCTATAGCCGGGGCCTGCAATCAGAACAGACGCTGTGGGATCACCGCCGATCCCAACTGGGGGGCTGCTTTTCTACTCTCCCACGAGCTCGGCCATTTGTGAGTAGATCATAACCCTGTAGCAAAATGAGGTCTTATAAATGGCACGGGGGCCTCCGTGGCCGCGGGGGATAGCACGCCAGCGTGGTAAAATGGCCCAGGAGCATCTCACCATTGCTGTCGTTGTGAGTTTAAGTCAGATCTGTCCAGATCATGATGGCTTCCTCTCCGGCCATTCGTGGGACGGTCTGCCATCAAATTGCAGACGGTCGTGAGTTTCCTCCCATCATAACACTGGCCTCCGTCGTATAAGTGAAATATTCTTGAGTAAACACCAGTCAAATAAATAAATATAAATAGTACTGTTTGATATAAAATGTCCATAGTATAGCTCTTTGAGCGAAATTCTGCCATTCTCATTGGCCAGCAACTTCCAGCGAGTTGGAGGTACATGTATATACTTAGAGGAAAACGCTACAGAAATTTGAAATCTCAAAGGTAATTAATTTATCCCTTGGGAAGGAATGAGGGTAACCAGATACAGCATTGTATGATATCCAACAACAATACATCGGAACGAGTATTGGGAATGTAGTATCAAAGGTGGAGTCAGAGGTGCATTTTGCGTGATATTTGCCTCTGCGGTGGGACAGAATGTTTGGTCCTTTCACGGCACAACATTTTCTCGTTGTTTTTATCACTTTGCGTGGACCACCTATACAATTAAACTGTTATTCATTTTTCAGATTCAGTATGAAACACACGGACAAGACGCCATGTTTGGCCAATAGATCGGAAGTTGGGGGAATTATGGGAGGTCCAAATCCCGGGTGGTCGCCATGTTCCGTGGCCAGCGCTCACGAGTTCATTCAGTAGGTTATGTCCCTTTAAAATACTAAAGAGCTTTTAGTCAGTTGAAACATACAGCCTTTATCGGTCATGTTAATCATGACCACTGGCAAAGCACTAGATGCTCAACGTTTTCATTTAAACATGTATCAAGATCGGTTTCGAAGGGAAAAAATCACAACACAAACTCAATATAAGCAGCCACGAAATTATGGAGAACAGTCTACCGAAGTTACGAGAGAAGGCCAGCCAGCAATCTGCGGATGCTAGTGGGTTTCCCACGGGCTCTGCTCGGTTCCTCCCACATTATGCTGGTCGCCGTCGTATTAGTGTAATATTATTGAGTACGGCGTAAAACACCAATTAAACAAACAAATAAATAAATAAATAAATCTACCGAAGTGCGCGCAAATGTTTCAAATGAACAGAACACGTTGGAGTATCGCTGTAATCACCTCAACAATGTTTCTTAATCACTTTTTAATTTATTTTACCTCAGTGCGTGATCTATAGCGGGTCACTAGATATTTGCAACCATTTCTGTTTTTGCTCAGATCCGATGGCGGACAGTGCCTGTATGAGGTGAACGTGCCCGTCCTTGAGCCCGGTCAGGAGGTCACAGTTCTAGGCGGACTCCTGCCAGGTATGTTAGGTCACATGGCTGTTATCGCCTGCTGTAAATAGCGCCTCCCCGGTAAAGCAGGTCGTTGAAAAGTGAGGTTGATTGTTCGAATCCATCTCTCTCTGCATCGACTGAAGCTTTAAGTCAGGATGTATCTCATTTGACGAGGGGCGTTGATTTACTCAACTCACCGCCGTCATAAAAAAAAGACTTCCTGAGGTCAGCGTTAACACCAGTTAAAGAGGTAAATAGTAAACTTCCACATATATTTCTTCATTGGAAGACCTGCTGGTAAAAGTTTTCTGGGTTTTTAAGGTCGCGTGAAAGTGAGTGATTCAACAGGATGCCGGAAGTACGCACTGTGAAATCAATCTGAAAATTCAACGTTTCAACAATTAAAACCAGAGTAGAGTGATAGTTGCCAAATGGTCACAAGTAACGGGTGAAATACTGGTTCTTGTGAGTTTAAGATTTTATTCTGTTATGTAAATGTGAATGATTAAATAGTGGCAAAGCAGAATTAGGTAAAAAAAAATTCAGCATTAATGTTAAACGTAATTAACCGCACAACACGTGGGTCGCATACTCTTACGTGGAATCGCTATAGATTCCCGTCCTTCTACGGTTTTCGGAGTCCTGTTGGCAATAAGTGGACGATAGGGTTCCCTTGTGTGGTCTTGCATGAAATCAGCGCTCCACAACCAACAACAGTGTTATGACAGACCTAGAGGAGTCCGTCAGTGGTTTATGATAAAAATGTCCCCCCCTCGCCCCTCATGCATACAAGCAAAAAATTCTCGAGAACGACCTTAAACATCAATATATATATATATATATATATATATATATATATATATATATATATATATATATATATATACTGTTTTCATTTCCAGGAATGTACGAGACGAAAGACGAATCATGTGAAGGACAAGTTGGTGCTGGCTTCCGGTTCTGGGTGTTCCCTCATTTGGCTTCGTTGGTGAGCTTTTAGCCTCTAATTCACCTGCTGTGTGTTCTTAAATACGTGACTTTTATGTCAAAATAGTTTTTAGAATACCAAAAGAACATTTTTTTATCTGATGATAAATTAAAATCAACAGAATGCATATTAAGTATACATGCTATGATGTTTCTTGCATTCACTTTACTGAGTTCGGTCACAGAATGCTACACATTATGAGTGAACAACTGCCATTGGGTTTGGACAAACGTAATCTATGGCTCTTTAAATATCGTCTAGTCTAAAACATCCCTTGAAAGAATAACACGGAGATGTTTGTTCCTCTCATTTACAGGACAGCTGTACCTATCATGTGTGCCTGAACACCAACATAGGTCCACGCTACGGCGAGATGGTGATCCGGCGGAACAACATCCAGGGGATGTACTGTGGCCCCGGCAAGGTCAGTCACCTTCATACGCGAAACAGATTGATGCAGGACATAGCAGGCCGTGAAGCTTCCATAGTTACCTTCTCAGTAGACAGCTGTCTAAAACAAGATTTAGCTTATAACTAGCTTCATAATTCAAATATTAATAAACTATTTTCTTTTCTTTTCTAACAAAAACGACTCTTCGTAGAGGGTATAACGTTCTCAACCAAATAGTATTGATATCCGGACTTCTTCTGTACAAAGGTACCTAATCATTGACGATGGTTTACTCCGGGTCTTCCGGTTTTCTCCTCCAGTAAAATCCATTTCCGCCACATGTGTGATAAATCTTCTTGAATAATTTGTTAATAACCCTTCAGATAAATAAGCACACTCTTCTACAGAGAGATATATGCCATAACCCATTCTTACGAAATTCCTCATTTTTTGTCTGTTTTATTGTCGGGATGGTGCCGACATGGATGATTCACATTCAAAATAAAAGAATGTTTCGCCTACAAGTTTGCTTTTGGAAGAGTGAAAGTCATTATGCATTCTGTTCCCATTGTCTGCAGGCTTGTCTGCGCAGCGCAGGCGGATGCCTGACTTACGAGGAGCTGCACCTTGCCGCTGACCGAGTTCCGATCCAGCAAGGTGGATGGTCCGAGTTTGAGCCGTTCGTGCCTGCCAGTCGCTCGTGTGGAACAGGTGCCAAAGTCTCACGCAGAAAATGTGACAACCCCAAGTGAGTCTACACTGAACCTGCCTATCGCTTGTTTGAGTCGTCAAAATTGATCTACATGGTGCATGTCTAATGCTGGCATTTAATTAATTAACTGTTCGACGTACTCAAGAATGTATCTTAGTGTATGTATATGACGGTGGCCAGGTATATCGGTGGAGAAATCTAGGTCAACCACCTCCCTTTTCCATGTGCCTGACAAACGCCGTGACATAGAGCTGGGGCTGAAGCGGCTAGAGCTGGATTCGACCACACGACCTCTTTGGCAAAGGGCCTGACAGTGGCAGTGTTCCAGCGCTGAACCCCTTTGAGCCATCCAGCGTCCTCTTGACATTTATTATTTGTGTACAGCTTCACTGTTTCGATAGGGGTTCTCGCTGGCAAATTTCGCTAAGGCGTCGGTCTCGCCACGGCCATTTGGTCCATGGGCAATGATGTCGCAGGTTCGAATCCATCTCCCGTAGGTTCAGCTGCGACTTTACGTCTGGAGATTTGTCACGTGGTCCTACCTGCCAACAGGAGGTGGTTTGGTCCTGGATCTACCAATGTCCTCGATCCATGAGCCCGACAGCTTTCTTCTAGTAATAATATTGATGAATGGGACGTTCAGCAATAATGGTCATAAATGCTACCTGGCCTCTTTTTAGCTGACAGTTTGGTTTCTTTACTCACAGACCACTGAATAGCCCAGACTGTGAGGGTGAAGAGTACAGAGCAGAGCTCGCCAACACTCAGGTACGGAAGGCTAGAGTGAAAAAAAAACATCAGTGCCAAAAATATGATGATGTCAGCGAGCGAACAAAGAAGTACTTAAGAACAAGATATATATGAATACTTATACACACTTAATCTGCATTTTTCAGGTCTCTCGTTCCTGTCGTTTCTGAAAAATTAAAACGTCTGAAATTAATTGCGAACATTGTGACAGTAAAAGCACCGTACCGTAGTTCTAGAGCAGCTATAAAGTCCGATATTGCTCTGACTTTAGGTTTGGTAAAAGTTTGTTCGGGCAAGAAGGGCCTCAAACTAACTTCAGAGAATGCTCTAAATACCTGATGCAGTTACCTGCGCTTATCAAATATGTCTAGGCTGTAAGTACAGAGGGGCACTTTGAGAATCACCACGGAATGTCGGGCCCAATCGCTGGAGATAAATCGACAGACGAAAAGATAACGAACACAGGTATCTGCAAACTTCGGGACATGGGGATGTATTTGATGTGTAGATTTTTTGTGACAAACTTCCACACCGACAATGTAAGGCTTTTAAATGAAGCGCTCTTTTAAGTTGGTTTGGAGCCATACCTTATCGAACAAAATTTTTGCCAAACCTAACGTCAGAGCATGTTTGGACAATAAAGGGTCTAGCTATGTATCCCTGTAAAATGCAGAGTTTCTGTCGTTGAAAAGGAATGCTAAATATTGTGAACAACATTTCATGCATATTTTCATGTTTACTTGCATGCAGGACTGTCCAGGTGACGTCAACGACGTCGCCATTCTTAGGAAGCTTCGGGCTGGAGAAGTTTGTCGGAAGTTGTTACGTAACGGGGTCCTGGACAGCAGCATGTTTGCCCCGACAGGGTCCAGTTATCGTGACATTGGTGAGTGACATATCCGTTTGGAAGAAGTTGGAGGGTGTGTGGGTCGTCAGCTTTAGTCTGAAACTTAGTATATTTAGCATCAATTTCTAAAAAAAGCAATGTGATTATTTTTAGCTATTGTTTTCCCTTGTCTTGCATATCCTTCGTCAAAAAATAATAATAGGCCTATCATGTAGTGTGGGTTACGTAACACATTGCAGTTTGAAGAAGGCTAAAGAGAGGAGATGTAGTGGTGTGCTGCTGGCACACTATTAGTACACTTGTAGCAGGGGACAAGCATTCCTGTACTATTCACCTAGCCTTCATTTGCTTAGTGTGCAGACTTACAGCTGTGGTAAGACGTTAAGTGAGCAAAATCCTCTGACACCAGCCACATGCATACCACTTATAAACCCCTGGCGCACTAGAGGCTGTCTCTTGGCTTGCTTGTATTGAACTTTTACCACACGTATAGTATTATAATTACTAAACAGAGCAGTTTTTGTTGGCAGAAATCGAAGTTGGAAGAAGCGCGGGAATGTCAAGGGAATGTTTTTTTTTAAAAGTTGTTGAAAGCTAAATTTAATATCAGTAGGAAGTCTAATTGTCTTTTTACAAAGAGAATATTATTTTTTGTCGTTGTGAATCATAAAATTGACCTCTCCCTCAGGAATCGGTCAGTGCGAGATAAAGTGTGATCGTATAGACGGCGGAAGTAACGGACTCTACACGAAGTGGGGGCTTTACGACGACGGGGTGCCCTGTGATCTGAATATAGAGAGATCTGACTGGCCCAGAGCTGCCGGGCTCAAGGGTCACTGTGTCAGAGGTCATTGTAAGGTAGGTAACTCTGTTTTGTTCAATGACCGAATAATGAACCTAGTTTTAGAGATGTCAAAGAGATGTTGCAAGTTACATTACAACTATTAACAAACTTCTGAAAAAAGTTTCTCAAATTCCCGATTTTGCAGTTCATGCTCATCTATATACTCGTTCAAAATTACTGTTGAATTATATTTTAAGGCTTTTGGTTGTGACGGTAAACTTCCCGGGAAAACATTTGACAGATGCGGAGTTTGTGGCGGGGATGGTTTCAGCTGTGACGCTGTATCCGGAGTGGATGTGCGCTCAGACCCAGGTACGAATGTCTGTTTTTTTTTCTATTTCAAATCAACATCTTGTGTTTGTGGTAGTTAACCACCAATGCGATCGCATCCAGCTTATATTGGTTTCCTCTCCGGTCGTATGTGGGACGCTCTTCCCGATTTACCTTCCATCATATAAACTTGACAGCCATTGTGTTTCCATATTTAATACAAATCATCTGAATAAATTAAATATTTCACTGCTACAGGAAAACGTATAACTGTGATCGACCTTCCTGCCGGATCGTACGACATCGAGATCGCGATGAAGCGACAGAAGGCTCGGGCCCCTAGAATGTACCTGGGTAAGTCATGAATAGAAATCGTGATTGGGGCGTCATGTCTAGTGTGTTCGGCATGGCTTTGCACCAAGAATCATTGGGGTGGAACAGTGAAAATGAGACATGGTCTTGGTATATCCATGACCGAAATGAAAGTTGAAATTGCCATTAAATCTCAATAGAACAAACGACCGGCCCTGATAGTTGGTAGAGCGTCCGCTTCGGGAGCGGTAGATCCAAGCTCAATCCTGGGTCGCGTCACACCTAAGACTTTAGCATGAAGAGGTTAGTGCAACGAATGGTTGACCCATATCAGTATAATGGCTCGGGCGGGGCTGCTCACTTACCTTCAGTAAGTCGTCTCAGTGAAGCAGCACTAGATAAAAGAGCGGTGGAAATCCGTCCTGCAACAAGGAGGTACATTACATACACCCTAAGGATTCCTTCGTCGTCATATGACTGAAAAATTGTTGAGCGTGACGTTAAACCCCAACACTCATTCAATAGAACAAAACAAATCTAACAACGTGACGGGGCTTACCAGTTGGGGATTTGAACCAACGATCTCTGTCTTTAAGCTACCCAAACAACCAGTCATCTCCGAAAGCAGTGTATTCTTTGATTAGGAAAGAAAAGGCTCAAATCGCGCTTGAAATCTCTTTCCATTTTGTCTTAAAGCACGTGAAAATATACCTTAGCAATGTTCGATTATGCCCATAGAACTTTGGACGAAGGATGGCGTAGCGATTTTGGCACAAAGATCAGGGAGTAGCGGCGTGGCGGACACGCTAACGTCAGAGGTCAGTTTTGGCGGCACTGCGTGGCGATACGACAGCCGAGAATATCTGCTGGCCAAAGGACCAATAGACCAGCCTCTCATTGTAAAGGTAGGCGGCATTTGAAATAGTACGACAATTCCGATTGGCTAAGATTTCTTGTGGAAAAAGAGTTTAGCAACGATGTTAGTTTTTACATCGAAACGTCGTCAGCGAATAGATATGAGGATTTATCAATAAAAATCTCTCCCTTTACGTCATTCCCAACTCTTAAATGCCACGGCAAGAATCAGGATCCTGAACAGTATTACGGAGAATCTGACGAGTTGCTTCAGAATTCTCAAGTGTTTAATTATTAATGGTTATATCTTCTGCCGTGAAGTTTTCTCCCCCTTTTCCTCAATTGTGGGTCATTTTTCAGTCTTACGTGCTATTTTCTCTACCGAAAAAGCGATGAATTCAAAATAAATAAAGTAAATATTTTTTTATTTTTTTTAAGGTTTATACTTGTATCACATTTGAACTACACCTCATTTTAGATATTATCAAATTTTATACTCTGTCTGCAGCAAATACTGTGCCTTGTATGAAATTGTTGACATGTCCATGCGCACTGAATGTATGTGGGATTATAAAGCGGTGCCCTTTTGTTTCAGGTTTACCAGACAACAGGTGCAGTCAACAATGGAATAGAGTTTGATTTCTCCATGCCACTTAGCAGTAAGTCCCAAAATTACTACGAACCTGTGGATGGTCGAGCGTTTCCCAGGGGCAAATTAAATGATTAAATTTAAGGGTTTAGAGCATTCCTGGTGTGTTTTAATGGACAACTGTTCAATGCCCGCCATACATGATGTCATTCTAATTTGTTATACACTTTCTTGTATATCTTTGCTGGTTTGTATATATAAAAGTGGTCTTTTTTTCAGATCGCCATTGTAATGGAACTTGTCAAAACGGTGGCACGTGGTGGAACTGCGGATGTCAGTGTCCTCCCGGATTTGGGGGTATGTACCTGCTGATTACAGCGTTTTTGTTAATTACATATCTGGGTCCGTGACTTTTTCCCAGCACAACCTGGTTTTCATCGTTTTGTATTTGTATTATCACCTCCTTGGTCACTTTAATGAGATGTCAGTTTTGGAATTCTTCCCTAAAGATATGGGACGACTTTCACAAAGCATTTGTCATAAGCCTACGATATTTTATACGTCGCTATTAACTTACCATTGTCCTATATGTGCGATATCGTACAAGTATGCACCTTTGTGAAAGTGGCCTCTGGAAAAGAAATCCACTTCTTATTTCTTGTTTTATATTTTGGAGTGTCCTATGGAACCTAATTTCCCTACACTCCATTCAAACACAAAAAACACATAATCTGAATTATCATACAATTTAGAAATAAATATCGCAATTGTTATATTAACGTCACTTAAAACTCTGTTATTTACGTTTCCAATCTGTTGTCCTATACTACGTTTATACGATGAGGAAGGCAAAAACGAATGGAATGTTCTGTCATTTGTGGACAGAGGGTTAAATTTATTTAATTATGAAGAAGTCAGTGTATTACATTGTAAAGTTTAAAAGTTACATGAGACTGTCCAGCTCATGCTGGCTTCCTCTCCAATCCTACGTGATAATGACCTTGACACCCCACCAGGCTGTGCCCAGCTTCCTCTTATCATAATGCTGGCTGCCATTTGAAACTGGATATGGTTTGTTCTTTCAGGTTCTGATTGTAGCTTGACAAGCAGAAAAGTTTGTTTTAATGGGGAATTTATGGACCCAGTAACGGACACATGTCAGTGTAACAACGAACGGGAATTTGGCGACAATTGTAGGTGTCGTCTGCCATTCAAGGGAGATAAATGCCAAACGTGTAAGATAAGCGCCTGTCACAACTGCGGTACTCTGAACACATCCACGTGTCGGTGTGAATGTCCAATTGGATACGGTGGACTACAGTGTGAAAGTAAGTCAGATGCTTTTTGTGAGACGGGTTTTCTCGCAAAAAAAGGAAAGAAAATCACGAGAAATCATATAGTAATGGATATGTATTTCCTGTGCATTTTAATACATTTAAGAGCCGATCATCTGTTTCATTCATTCGAGCACTGCACAAGTATTCAAAATTACCAAATTGTTGAACAATTATTCAGAAGAAACTGTTGAAACTTATCATAAAAATAACCATGACATAACTCTTTAGTTATGACTTATAAATGTGACTCATTAATGGTGACTGTTTAGTTATGACTTATAAATGTGACTCATTAATGGTGACTGTTTAGTTGTGACTCATTAGTTGTGTTTTTTCCCAGGCCTATGTAAGGACAAACTTGCGAACTGTGCAACAAAGAAAGCGAACGGGAAGTGTGAGAGTGATGCGGCCAACATGGAACTTAACTGCGCCAAAAGCTGTGGCTACTGCCGTAAGATTAAAGGGGTCTTAAAGAAAGTCTTAAGTAAATACGGTTTCCTTGAAATCTCTTTGCTGTGCGCATGACTGCATGCCACCAAAAACAGACCTTCTTTCTGTTCAACCCCATTTTGTTACGTCTCCAAACATTGCCTTTTTCCTGTAACAGTCTTCCTTTTGTTGTTGTTCCCCTTTGAACTTGAAGGCTTTCTTGCCTGCGACAGTTAATTCACCAGGCTGATGACCTGTCCTCAAACCTCTAGTTGACACCTTGTCTAGATGGCCATACGGATTTAGGCTACAAAGTAAATTAGAAACACTATTTAATGTATCACACACATGGTTGTCATGGTATTACACTCACATTTTGGATACCTTTAAGTTTTTTAACTATTAAGTTGTATTGTATATTTAAGCATTTAAGTATTTAAATTGACATTATATTAACTCGCTTACTTTTGAAATACCACGTGCAACATCTTCAGGAGAAATGTGTTCCATTTCGTTTACAGAAGCAAGCCCCACTGGCAGCACTCCGCCCGTTCAGTGTAACTCACAAAACATTTCATTGGCTGAGGTAAAACCTTATGTTTCAGTATTGACTTTCAATTGGCCTTCATTCTACTGTTAACTGTATCATATATAACATCGCTTTACGATTCCTTTACATTTTACCTTCACATTCCGGTAGGTGGCATTCTCAACAAACATATGCAACATATGTAAAAGATAAACTGCAACTTTAAGTTTTTGATTTAACGTAAATACAAGATGATAATTGTGTTACATTTGTCAGTTATTTTTTCTGTTTGGGTTTTTCACTTGGACACAAAACTGCTACATTTAGTGACTATGTGACACCACATTTTTGACATTCTAAAAACACTGACAGAAAATGTTATAAAGTTAGTTCACTCTCTGGTTTCCTCCATCACAAACCTTACTGCTGTCATATACGTGAAATGTCGAAATATACAAGCCCATCTTGAAAATTTGTCTTTAACACGAACTCTAACCTTGTCTTCCCACAGTGCACACCTTCAGAGTTCACGTGCGATGACGGCTCGTGTGTCGATCTCCGACTGGTTGATAACGGAGTCGATGACTGCGCAGACGGAAGTGACGAACCCTTCCCAACAACACTTGCGCCGAGCCTCCCCAACCAATCATCAGGTACTGATTTATATTACTTTCTCTCACTTGAGCCTCATGCTGTATTAGGTTCCATTATGATAGAAATATGCGTCTATCATTCGTTTGCTTTGATGTGCGCATGTGAAGGCTTTTCATTTGTCAGTGTTTCAAAAAGCACATGCCGTTTGTAACTTGTTACTATTTACTAATTGTTCTCACCTTTTTTGTTGTCGTGGTTTATTGGCTTGACGAAAATGTTCTTCAAATCGCAAGTGAGATCAAATAGCTTACAACCTTAGGTTATCTGTATCATTTTATACCGTTACTCTATATGATGCAAAAAAAAAAACCTTTTTCTGTTTACATCGGTGCGTATATGCCTCTTAGAATCTAATTATGTATATAGTTTATTAGAATGGAGAATTCTGCTTATGCCCCGGTGTTAGGGAAGTTTAAGTTCCTATTACTTTCAAAATTTACACCCTAACTGAGGTATATTGAGAAAGGGCCGAATTTCACCGGTTAAGTGTTACCATGCATATGCCAATGTTTCAACTATCACGCTGTCGTCACTGCTCTGTTTTTACTCTCAGTGCTGTACAGTCTTTATGTTGTCGTCAGTATCACAAAAGTCGGATCTAATCAGGTCTAGTAACCACTCTCAAAACTGACTTGTCCCTGCCAAGATCTGAGAAAAAGCAAGAATTCGTATACAGCTCGTTTGATGAGCCATCTTTTGGTTGGGGAGGTCAAACCTCAGTACCAGTCAGAATCCTCCTATCAATACACAAATGAATGAAACAGCCGACTTCACTTTCTTTAAGTACAGAAGAAATCTTTTCATTGCACAGACACTGAAAATAGAATTTTTTCAGATCTTGTTAGCGACTAGTTGTTATAGAGAGTGACTACAACAACAGACCTCGGTGAGATAGGCGAAATGGAATCCAGCTCTCACTCGTCCGGCTTCGGCTTGAAGTCAGTAGGTTTGTCAGATACTTGTCGAAGGTCCGTGGTTTACTCCGAACACGCCGGTTCACCCATATTCCTGGCTGCCGTTGTATCTTCAGTACGGCGTTCGACACCAATCAGTAAATAAATAAATATCTGCATCGTGTTCCTATAGGTTGTCTGTCTTAAAATTTGGGAGAGTACAGTACTCTCTGAATCAAAGCGTAAGTACCCGGATGAGGAGCATTCGCTTATTCAAGCAAGTAGTAGGATAGACGCGAATTAACTGCCGTAATATGGTGACGACTTGGGAGTTAAAACCACATGCTTATTGCACTAACACCTTCAATAGATTCAAAATTAAAAAGGTAATTTTGGATCATCTTGTAGCTGAAATAAAATTACGTAAAAATTCAAATTGATTTGGTCAGTGTTCAGTAGGTTGCCCCGTATGTATTTAGGCTTTGCGCTGCAAACGTTGATTTGCTTTTGACACTGTACTGCTGTCAAAGCTGGCAAAGGACACTGGCTGAATAAGGATGTCAAACTTAATATATAAATGCGACAGGAGTAAATGTTGACTTTAAAATTTGTGTCATTTTGGTCACGTCTGTGGTGTTACTTTTAAAGTAAAAGTTTCTATGACTTAGCTTACCACAAATCCATTGTCTATGATTGGAAATGGTTAAAATTTGCATAAGCATGCTTTTTGCTTTATATGGGATAATGTGTTTTCTACATGCTTTGCAAAAATTATGTATTTGCTTTATGCTTCATTATCTGGGGATGCTTTCGCTTGTTGCACAAAACCGTGGCTTTTTGCATGGTTTTTAATTTGTATCGGTCTTTGTCGCAAACAACAAAGACATCTGAATCACCCCTTCATAACCGGGACTAGGCCAGCACTGATGTCATATGAGTCAAATGACTAATATAGTGATCTAGTATGAGCCTCTATCACCTTGTCATTTGACTCAGTATGGCCTCATCACATAAAACCTTAACACTGCACAAAGAAGATTTCTTTAGTATACACTTCGTGTTTCATCACGGTACTGATGTCAGCATGATATGAATACGAATTAACAAAGTTATTCTGTCTATCACAAATCACGAACCTTGGGGGAGGTGGGGGGGGGGGGGGAGTTCTCAGGTAAAAGTGCAATGTCACGTCTGTATTACAAATAACTGTCCTTGCATTGTTGCACATCAGCATAATATAGCTCACCCAGACAAACCAATCAATGTATTTTCCACCATGAAGTCTTGTGCTCTAATCCAGCTCTCACCAATACGGTCGCTGTGAGTTCAAGTCCAGCTCATGTTGGCTTCCTCTCCGGCCGTAAGTGGGAAAGTCTGTCAGCAACCTGCGGATGGTCGTGGGTTTCCCACGGGCTCTGCCCGGTTTCCTTCCATCAAAATGCTGGCCGCCGTCGTATAAGTGAAATATTCTTGAGCACGGCGTAAAACACCAAACAAATAAATAAATAAATAAATCTAATCCAGCTCTCGCAGCTACGACTGCAGCTTTAAGTAAATAGATTTGTCAAGTACCAATAGTGAAGTTCGATTGTTTTCACTCGGGCACTCCGATTTCGTCCGGGCACTCCGGTATCCTCCGGGCTTTTCGATTTCCTCTACACATAAACCTCATCACCGTTACATGAGTAATAATTTGTTGATTACAGCGTTTAATACCAATAAATAAATAAAATCCACCTTTCGAGTGAACAATATTTCTGATCTTCACATTTTCACGTCTTTACATTGGTTTTAAGTTATGAAGAGGTTCTCGTTGGCCAAATCGCTTAAAGTAGGCCTAGGTGTATTCTTCTCGCCGATCGATTCGGCCTTGACCAGTGAGGTCGCAGGTTCGAATCCAGGGACCGTTAGCTCTGCTGCATCGCGACGTTTGTCATATACTTGCCCAAGGATGGTAGCTCACTTAGGACTATTCAGTGTACACCCCCGTTACAGTTCTCAGCCGTCAGAAATGTTCTTGAGTTCTGAGGAAACTGAAGATCTTCGTTCTATACCGTTCAAGTTAGATAAATAATATGACAGTTGGTTTTGGCTTTCAGTTGTATAGATTCACTCCAATCAATTGAAAACGTGGCATAAATTTACACCAGTCAAAACATGTTTAATTGCACTACATCTGTTTGTGTCTTAGACTGGAACTTCTCTCGTCAAAAGGACTTTAAGGGGAAGTTGTTCAGTTTAAGGTGTTTCTGGTGGCATTATGTGCTTTGTGTTTATTTATTTATTTATTCCTTTGTTAATTTAACAGTTTTATTATGCCATTCTACACGACTCCTATATACATGTATTTTGGTGGGCTAGATGAGAAATCACTTTAAAAAGAGTCTTTTTATTTAAATTTTGATCATTGCATATAAATACTTATCGCATGTCTATGTCCCCTTTCCCAGGCTCAGGATCGACGGATTTTGGATGGGCAGCCCGTTTCGGAACGATATCCAGTCTTTACTTCTTCCATTGGTTCTGGAGGCTTGATCGTGGTGGCGAAAATCTCCCCACAATCCCTGCAGTGAGAATGAATAAACCGGAATCGAGCAGTCAAGAAGATTAAAAACGGTGACAGTCGGAGGGGAGATAACTTTTCCATTTGTGCCTGACGTTTAGGATGTACGCGTAGCTTTAACATATGGAACTAGATAGCTCAAACGGGAGTCATCCTATCTTCACTGTGCTCAGTAGTTCGAAATTGTCTGAAACGAGGAAAACTGAAGTGAAATCATAAAGTTTTCTCAATCGTGTTTTCTCAGTAATGTTTTGGGGGGGAAATAGTGCCATGAGATACGTTCTTCTTCATTTTTATATTTCACATGAAATAAGGTTGAAAATTGAAAAAGGCTCACCAGACTGACATCTGAAAATTATGCGGTACAAAAAAACCTTAGTTTATTTTGTCCGACTTTTTAAAGAGTGCTAAACGCATTTAAATGTTTGAATTCTATGATGCCCGTTACAAACAGCTTGGCTTACAGGCGAAAATAAATAAAATCTAAGGCGAATTTAAATATTTGAATGCATGTGTGTTTAAAATGCCTAAAATGTGACTAAAACTACTCCTACATATAATTTTTAACTGTATGCCTAGCGATGCTTACTTCAACTTTAAGCTCTCTTTTCATTTAAGTACGACATCTTGAATCATGCATCCGTATCCTTCACCCGGCTTAATGTCATCGACTTACCATAACCGTGACATAGTCTCTTTGGTAACTTTATAAAATGGGCCGGAATCAGTATGGTAAAATATGCTCAAACTCACGTCCAAAACTTGCTTCAATAACGTTTTTATATATGATTTTGTGTTTGTATTTTTTTTTTAATTTTCTACTTTTGCAAATAAATGTTTAATAAATGTTACCCGTGTGTGTTAGATTTCCTTTACACTCCTCGATACCTGATTTTTCCATTGTCATTTGGGTTTAAAGTTCACATGCATGCAGTCTCGTACAATCTCATCTGTCCTGCGTTTTCTCGTGTTGAGCGGACATCGTTGTACCGAAACCCTTAACAAAGCTCCAATCACAACAACGATAATCAACGGTTCAAAATGATGACGTAAGTGCACTCTGATTGGTTTATTAATTCCCAGTGCGCCATATTGATTACACTGGAAATGCGTCTCAGCGCATGTCACGCTGTTAATCTATGCGAAACATGTCTGCTCTGTGGAAGGGCGGTCCACTGGACGTCACTTAACATGAGAACATTACGAGGTTTTGTGGAACTAAAAGTGACTGGTAAGAGACAGTTTTGCGCGGACGAAACCTCTGGACACCAACAGGTATCTGACAAAACGTTTAACGTGAAAGCTTGGAGGGAACTACACGCTGTCAACAATTGTTTGAGTAGTCCCTTGACGTAAAGCCTGGAGGAAACCACGTGTTCTCAATAATTCTTTGACTAGTTCTGTGACGCCAAGCCTGCAGGAAACGACGTGTTCTTAACAGTTCTTTGAATAATCCCGTGACGTAAAGCCAGGAGAAAACCAAGGGTTCTCAACAGTTCTTTGACTGGTCCTGTGACATTAAGTTTGGAGGAAACCAAGGGTTCTCAACAGTTCTTTGACTGGTCCTGTGACATTAAGTTTGGAGGAAACCAAGTGTTTTCAACAGTTCTTTGACTATTTCCGTGACGTAAAGCCTGGAGGAAACCACGTGTTCTTAACAGTTCTTTGATTAGTTCTGGGACGTAATGTCTGGAGGAAACCACGTGTTCTCAACAGTTCCTTGACTTCTCCCGTAATATAAAGCCCAGAGAAAGTCACGTGTTCTCAACAGTTCTTTGACAAGTCCCGTGACATAAAGCATGGAGGAAACCCTGTGTTCTCAACAGTTCTTTGACTAGTCCCGAGACGTAAAGCCTGGAGAAAGCCACGTGTTTTGAACAGTTCTTTGACTAGTCCCGTGAAATAAAGCCTGGAGGAAACCACGTTTTCCCAACAGTTCTTTGACTAGTCTCTTGACATAAAGCCTGGAGAAAATCATGTGTTGACAAACGTTGACAAACAAAGCACATATTGTTCATTTGTGACGGGCACAAAAACAATAACCGGCGCAATGTAACTGGAGTATTCTGGTGACGGTGTGAAACAAAAGTAAATCAGTCAAAAAGAAAATAAATGAATAATTTGTTTTTATAATTTAATAAATCATTATGGGCTATGGCGTAATTGGAATCAATATTACAGTTGGACTAGGTTTGTAGGCGATAAATGTTTATCTGGATTGAGTATGGCTTGATTTACACATGTAAATAACCTCTGTGCTTGTATATAGTGTGTTACCTGATGTTCAAGGGTAACCGTTTTGTTGTTTTATCAGTGTATTGTCTAACATTACTCATCCCATATCCATGTACTCAGTTTAAACTTAACAATGTTGTATGTTTCTCATTTAGTTGCTTTATCCTTTCTGCAATGCTGTTCATTCTATCTGGAAGTCTGGTACTTTCGCTCTTGGGCTAAGAGTCATTTGACGTCTCTACAATGAGAAAAAAAAGGCAGCACTGATAATTTTACAATGGCTACATTCTACATGTTTAATACGACTTGCTTTTGTGATGTAACGAAGTTACATTACGGCAGGGTGGGATAAATCATTGTAGGTTAGCATGCTTAGAGGCAAAGAACACCCAAAAATAAAGTATATGTCAGATGAAAAATCATTAAAAAATGTCCGACAAAATAGTTCGATTTATTTTTTAGAGTGTTTCCAACTCAGTAAAATGGTTTTAAAACATCAGATTCTAGGGTGGTCTGTAGTGAATCAGACGGTAACAATGACGTCATATCCATACAGTGACGTCACATCCATATGTTTTGCTTGAAATAGCTCGTTTAAAGGTCCACTTGGCGAATGATCCGTGTGTATGTGCATACTGAATGATGAAATGTAGCGGGCTTGGTGTGTTAAGCGTCAAAAATCTCATGTGACATCACTGATCCCAATATTGTCAGAAAAGGATAGCGTAGAATTCAAACTTTCAAATGCATTTCACTAGTTGAAAAAATAAAAAAAAATAAATAGAACTATTTTTATCGTCAGCGTTTGGTTGTCTTTCATCTGACATATACTTCGCGTTAGTGTGTTCTTTGCCTTTAAGTCAAAAAGCATGATGCCCATAAAGGGAGAAATATGATCTCAAGGTCAAAGGAGGAAGTACCAAGGTCACATAACAAGTACCAAGGTTACATGATCAAGTGACGAGATCAAACGATGACCTACAATAGTCATACGATGAACTAATTACCAAGTAAATACTGTCTTCCAAGACAAGTCTGCAAATGATTCTTTCTGAACACATGGGTGAACTGAGTATAGCTTAAAATGTTCGGTTTAAATGTTGGATTGTGGCGTAACCAAACGATGACCATATATATAAGTAAGTAAGTATATGTTTAAACACGAATCACTGGTAAAGCTGAAGCCGACTAGACCAATATGGATCATTTATATAGTTGAAGCCGGCTAGACCAATATGGACACATTTGTAGCTTTACTTTTGGTAGTTTGTGTCCCACATATGATTGGCATAGGGTGTGAGTTCAAACCCGGCCTCGGACAAAGAATTTGTAGATTCTCTCGCTCTCATTGATTCTGAAGCATTGGTGACAATGAGCCTGAATAAGCTCCAGTTCTGAAATAGGGGGATGTCATTTAAATTCTTCTAGACTCAAAATCGAATCTGTTCGTTTTAACAGAAATTCTGTTGTCTGGGTGATGTTAGAATGTGTTCTTCTTTTGCAGCAGGTTGTTCTGTTAAATATAACCAACACATTCTATTAATTCAACATAAAGATTCCAGCAGACGAACAGAATATTAGGCTGAATATGACAGAATATTGTGTTGAAATAACAGAATACATTCTATAGCATCACTCAGACAACAGTCATTCTGTTAAACCTAACAGATTGATGTTTGAGAGTAGAGAGAAAACTATTAACCGTAGTTCAAATACATGCAAATGCCACGGGAAGCACATACCTAGCGATACTATATTACAAAAAGTTAAAAGAACAAACTTCAAAATGCTGACATAATATCCGTGTTATTCTTGCTGTCAAATTTCAAAGCTGCTGCCATTTGCAATTTTCTAGACAACGACAAAAACCACTGTCAGCAAACAATAATTGTGTTATTCCCTGCAAGAACCACCTGTTTCCGGCGTTCGACTTGGAAGCCTAATAAGAATTGTCTTACCACTGGACTCTTCTGGCTCGCACCAGCGCCGTGGGGAGGGGCAGTAACAGTGATCATGTTCAGGCCCGTCCAATGGAGGCACACAGCACACCCTGTCCAGTCCCTGTTTGAAAGACCTCTCACACTGCACCTCCACAGCGGATTCCGGTGGTGTCACGATGAACTTTTTGGTCTGCGCGTTGTACACCTTGTTGCAGCGGTGAGCGTTGACCATGGCATGACAACAGAGCTTCTCAAAGCAACAGTAGTAGCCGGCACCCAGGGACAGGAACTCACAGTCGTCACTGGTTACGCTAGCCCACAGAGACGTGGGCAGGGCGCAGACAATGAGCAGCACGGCGAGGCCGGTCAGCTTTGGAGACATGGTGGCGTCTGTAACAGTCAACAGTTTCACTTTGATGGAGTGAATTTATTGATTTAATTGTTTGCTTGCTTTAGTTGATTTCTTGATTGATTGAATGTTTGATGATTGATTTATGGATTGTTTTTGCTGATTAATTGTTTGGTTTAGTGATTGATTCATTAATCCGTTCATTGAGCTAGTCAGCCAATTTGCCACTCAGTCATTCAGTTATTTATTGCTTAATTTATTCATTCAATCTGTCGTATACTTTTAACACACGGGTTGTTACTTAAGCTTAGCTGACCTCTTCCTCCACATTGAAAACACCCGAAATCTTTAACTTTATGCGAATATTCTGTCCAGCCATAGCTGAGACAGTAGGTCAAAGGAAATTCAAGTTTGCCCCTTTGTTGGTGTCCAGTAGGTTCTACCCTGTTACATTCACCCCATTAGACCTGTCCATTACACCACAAGGATTCCACGTAAATAAAATGTCCACTTCGTAACACTTCTCATCGGAATACATTTTCCCTCAAAATATTAGCGTTTACCGATATCACTTTTACTCTCTTTGGAACGTCTATTTTGACTGACGGCTGGTATAAGTATGTCTGTTCTTTTTACGCCTATGTATTTATGCTGTGGCCTTTTTATATTATTTCTTTATCCGTTTTATGTAAACCATTATAATATAATTACCATTATTGTGTGAATTGTGTATTTAGATAAGAAAATGAGAGATAAGGAAAGATTTTTAAAATCAATCAAAGGACACTGACAAGCGCTTATTTACCTTCTTTGCTTTAAACGTCGTAAGTCATGCCTTTGAATAAAATTTTGTTTAACGTGATCATTTAACATCTTGATGTGACAATTAACCTGCTACAACAAATGAAAACACTCACCTTTGGTTGAAAAAGTCTCCCCAACTGCCTAGCTAATGAGTCCAGGTAGACTGTTCGACATGGAGTGACTTGGTTACAGCTGCCGAGAAAACTTCACTTGAGCATGCGCACAAGTTCTTCCCAGTTGCAATCACCAATAGCAGCCAACGTGGATAGCACTCCAAATTACACGACTCCCAAACGCCCCCCGCCCCCAAGGAAGATGTTAATAAATAAATAAATACAAAAACTAAATTCAGCAACATTGCATGGCAAATATTTTAATCGTATTTTATTTTTCTTTCTGTAAAGTTCGTCTTTCCATAAACAGAACCACCGCAGTATTTAGCAAAATCTTTGAGTCAGTCGCAAAACATTGACCAAATAAATAGATAAATAAATAAATTACTTTATGTTAAGGGGAATCAGAAGAAAGTTCACAAGAAAATGTTGGATATTTCACACGATAATATGTTATTACAAGTATAATATGACATTTGTTATTACGAGTGTAATATCGCGTGTGAAGTTACAGCGTTGTATCAGCTATTATACCAGGAGTTAGTAAATTAGATTTGGTCATTGGTAAACAATATGTATTTGTTAAATTAGTTATTTCTTAAATTGGTTACTTATTAAATGATTCTGAGAGTTCTCGGCCACTCCCACTCCTTCCCAACCGCGCCTTCTTTTGTTGAGAATATATATAGCTGTGTTCAACAAGACTGTTGAAGAACTCATCTCCAGCAAATGGTGAGATGCATTAAGGGTGTCTAATAGGTGTATAGTCGCCTTTATATAGAATCATTATGAGTTCTAACTTTATTTAGTTGCATTATTCTTTCGTTCAGTTTAGAAACTCAATCGTGTTCAGATTTGTGAAAGTGTCAGTTTCTGAATTTAGCAGTTCATGAAATTAGAATAAAAAACATATAGAACATGGCAACCGGAATAAACTTTTGAACTTCTCCTAAATACTGGTTCATTTTTAGTCGACAATTAAATGACATTCTGACAGATAATCGGTAATAAATGACCAAAGTTAACAGCATCTGTGGTAGTCTGCACAATACATCAGTATTGACAGAAGTTTTGGGCAGGCATAATCTCTCAGCGTGAACGGTTTGTTTACAATGACTCCGTGTTTACAAGTATGTATTACACATGCCGTCACAGCGTTATCCCAGTAACAGGTGCGCGCGGATTATCGCCCTTTGGTTATACCAGACAAGAGGGCCTGCAGCGATGGTATTGGTAACAGATTATGTAGAGGATAAACTGAGTGATCAGTTACCTGTTACTGTTTAATTATTTTCACAAATAAACCTACATAGATATGTACGATGCCAATTGATCAGGATTTGAAACTATATGGCAAATATATGTGTATAGCGCAGATAGAGTTTAAAGGGTTTATTCATACTGGTTTTGTGTACCCATTAAAACTTAAAACTGAACGCAAGCGTATAAATGAAATACTCGTGAAGTGTTAAACAACCATGGAAATAAATGACACCGAGTTAGCAAATACTGAAATCATCATCATCATCGTCGTCGTCGTCGTCGTCGTCATCATCATCATCATCATCATTGTTATTATTATTATTAACCATGCATCACTCCTAAATAATAACAATCCGACACATTCACAAAAAATATCCCAATGCTGGTAACTTTTCTATTGTGTTTATTTTTGCATGTTTACATGACGTTGGGATTCATCTGCTTTATTTATGTGGAATACAAAATATTATAGCATCTATAATGACAAAAGTACAACGGGCAACAGAATTAAAATTTACACAGCGACAGAAATTCCGAAATTCGTATTTAAAATTTATTCTTTAAACACAAGTCATTTAAACTGAAGGAATACAAGAGAACATAGAAATCAAATTTACATGGAGGATGGAATTCTGAAATTTGTATTAAAATTTATCTTTTAAACACACAGCTGTGGATTTGATAAGAGATGAACATGGTATCGACGTAATCCAAATAAAATTTACATTTCACCCTGGGTTATGGAATGGTACGTGGTCGGTGGCTAACCGTAGAATTATTTATAATTAGTCTGATTAAACAAGTAAACCAGGGGACCAGTCGTCTTATTTGTGCGTGACAGATGTTGAAGAATAAACACCCTGATTGGTCAATAAAGCAGCTTGGACGATGGAGTCAGTCACGTGACTGTTTCTAGCCAGGCGACAATTTACTTCCATTAGTGGCAGACCTGTGCTGATCACCCTAACCTCGTGAGTTTATCATCTTTTACCGTTTATTAATTTAGTGCTTTCTGTTGTTTGTGTTTTTATTTTGTACGAGCATTTCTTTAGTTTGTTTTATTTATTTATTCGATTGGTGTTTAACACTGTACTCAAGACTATTTCACTTATACGATGGCAACCAGCAATATACTGGAAGAAACTGGACAAAGCCGGGGGAAATCCACGACCATCCACAGGTTGCTGCAGAGCATTTATTTTTTTTACAATCAAGTAATTTAAATTCGAAACGTGTTTAACACTTGTAATTATCCATGCATAAGTATATCTTTCATTGTCCAGGTGTTTTGAACTTTACCAAGGTTTAAACGGTATTTCACAAATTTGATATCGGTCGAACATTATTTGTCTGGATCTAAATTCATTTTGAAGCAAACTGAATGACAAACGTTGAGTATGGAGACTTTTGCTGACTGCTGAGGGCTTGAGCCTAACTACGAAAAATATCGCTTAGTACCGGTACCGGAATTTAGGTTGTATAGCTTTTGGCTGGCCTCTACATATTTACCTTTTACAGCTTTTTGCACAGTGAAGTAGTTTGTCAAAGGTAGGTTGTTTATACCGGGTACCCCGTTTTCCTCCATCCGTGAAACTGACCACCTCCATAAAACTAACCTCCATCAGTGAAACTGACCACCCCTATCAAACTAACCTCCATCTGTGAAACTAACCACCTCCATCAAACTAACCTCCATCAGTGAAACTGACCACCTCCAAAAAACTAACCTCCATCCGTGAATCTGACCACCTCCATCAAACTAACCTCCGTCTGTGAAACTGGCTACCTTCATCAAACTAACCTCCATCCGTGAAACTGACCACCTCAATAAAACTAACCTCCATTCGTGAAACTGACCATTTCCATAAAACTAACCTCCATCCGTGAAACAGACCACCTCCATAAAATTAACCTCCATCCGTGAAACTGACCACCTCCATAAAACTAACCTCCATCTGTGAAACTGACCACCTCCATCAAACTAACCTCCATCCGTGAAACAGACCACCTCAATAAAACTAACCTCCATTCGTGAAACTGACCATTTCCATAAAACTAACCTCCATCTGTGAATCTGACCACCTCCATCAAACTAACCTCCATCCGTGAAACTGATCACCTCCATCAAACTAACCTCCATCCGTGAAACTGACCACCTCCATCAAACTAACCTCCATCCGTGAAACTGACCACCTCCATCAAACTAACCTCCATCCGTGAAACAGACCACCTCAATAAAACTAACCTCCATTCGTGAAACTGACCATTTCCATAAAACTAACCTCCATCTGTGAATCTGACCACCTTCATCAAACTAACCTCCATCTGTGAATCTGACCACCTCCATCAAACTAACCTCCATCCGTGAATCTGACCACCTCTATCAAACTAACCTCCATCTGTGAAACTGACCACCTTCATCAAACTAACCTCCATCTGTGAATCTGACCACCTCCATCAAACTAACCTCCATCCGTGAAACTGACCATCTCCATAAAACTAACCTCCATCCGTGAATCTAACCATCTTCATAAATCTAACCTCCATCCGTGAAACTAACCACCTCCATAAAACTAACCTCCATCCGTGAATCTGACCACCTCCATCAAACTAACCTCCATCCGTGAATCTGACCATCTCCATAAAACTAACCTCCATCTGTGAAACTGACCACCTCCATCAAACTAACCTCCATCCGTGAATCTAACCATCTTCATAAATCTAACCTCCATCCGTGAAACTAGCCACCTCCATCAAACTAACCTCCATCCGTGAATCTGACCACCTCCATCAAACTAACCTCCATCCGTGAATCTGACCACCTCCATCAAACTAACCTCCATCCGTGAAACTGACCACCTCCATCAAACTAACCTCCATCCGTGAATCTGACCACCTCCATCAAACTAACCTCCATCCGTGAATCTGACCACCTCCATCAAACTAACCTCCATCCGTGAAACTGACCATCTCCATAAAACTAACCTCCATCCGTGAATCTGACCACCTCCATCAAACTAACCTCCATCCGTGAAACTGACCATCTCCATAAAACTAACCTCCATCCGTGAATCTAACCATCTTCATAAAACTAACCTCCATCCGTGAAACTAACCACCTCCATAAAACTAACCTCCATCCGTGAATCTGACCACCTCCATCCGTGAATCTGACCACCTCCATCAAACTAACCTCCATCAGTGAATCTGACCATCTCCATAAAACTAACCTCCATCCGTGAATCTGACCATCTCCATAAAACTAACCTCCATCCGTGAATCTGACCAACTCCATCAAACTAACCTCCATCCGTGAATCTGACCATCTTCATAAAACTAACCTCCATCCGTGAATCTGACCACCTCCATCAAACTAACCTCCATCCGTGAATCTGACCATCTTCATAAATCTAACCCCCATCCGTGAAACTAACCACCTCCATAAAACTAACCTCCATCCGTGAATCTGACCACCTCCATCAAACTAACCTCCATTCGTGAAACAGACCACCTCAATAAAACTAACCTCCATTCGTGAAACAGACCACCTCAATAAAACTAACCTCCATCCGTGAATCTGACCATCTCCATAAATCTAACCTCCATCCGTGAATCTGACCATCTCCATAAATCTAACCTCCATCCGTGAATCTGACCATCTCCATAAATCTAACCTCCATCCGTGAAACTGACCATCTTCATAAATCTAACCTCCATCCGTTAAAACTAGCCACCATCATAAAATTAACCTGTATGAAATTATTGAGTATGTACTTACACAACAATCATTTCGTCAATCAATCATCTTTCAAAGCGCATGATCAAAGACTTGTTCAGGTGCTCGGGGATGCACGCGCATGCTGTCGGATAGACAAAGTCAATCACGGCAAAGCAGCGATAAGTGATGTTTGATACCCAATAATTTCTTACCCAGCATTTGAGCTATTCTAGCCGAGTAACATTTTGTATTCAATCAAAATGCTTGAATTATTTTGACCTAATTCTCTGTAAGCCATGGCAATGGTCCACCTCCTTAATGTATTTGTCATAAACCCCAGGTTACCGAAGCCAGTCAATGGTTACGTACGTCAGTCAGTGGTTACGAAAGCCAGTGAGTGTTTACTGAAGT
The DNA here is from genome assembly GCF_032854445.1 of Liolophura sinensis. NCBI lineage: Eukaryota > Metazoa > Mollusca > Polyplacophora > Chitonida > Chitonidae > Liolophura > Liolophura sinensis. The sequence continues at coordinate 1,391,538 of NC_088306.1, read as the reverse complement.
CAGTCAGTGGTTACGTAAGTCAGTCAGTGATTACGAAAGCCAGTGAGTGGTTACGGAAACCAGTCAGTGATTACGTAAGTCAGTCAGTTGTTACGGAAGCCAGTCAGTCGTTAATGGAGGCCAGTCAGTGATTACGTAAGTCAGTCAGTGGTTTCGAAAGCCAGTCAGTGGTAAAGTAAGTCAGTAAGTGGTTACGAAAGTTAGTCAGTGGTTAAGAAAGCGGGTCAGTGGTTACGTAAGTCAGTCAGTGGTTACGAAAGCCAGTCAGTGATTACGTAAGTCAGTCAGTGGTTACAAAAGCCAGTCAGTGGTTACGTAAGTAAGTCAGTGGTTACGAAAGTCAGTCAGTGGTGAAGTAAGTCAGTCAGTGGTTAGGAAAGGCAGTCAGTCGTTACGGAAACCAGTCTGTGGTGGCGAAAGCCATTGAGGGCCAAACATCAAATATTTTCTTACCAATAACTGTTGTAATTACATGATAGTTTTCTCGTAATGGCCAACCTGTGCACGCAATGTGTTCAGTTCAGTCTCTACGATCGATGACCGTGTAAAATCTTAGAGTTGCCCTGTGATGGGTTCGGTGCATTCTTTCTTACGATGCTATTTCTTGTGTATTTAACAACTACTTTTCCCACATATATTATGTAGTCCCATTTATATTTTTTAAATAACCCGAAAGGCTTTATAAAATTAAAAACTTGGCATTATTAATAGTTCTTATTCATAAATAATTTCAAACACTGCTGATAAGTATTTAAAATGCAACATGTTTTCTTGCAGGATGTGTAAGTATATGAAAATGTGTGAAGCTTCTGTTCCCGTTTTTACCACTTCAGGTGTCTATTTCATTTTTGTCTGGAGGCATTAGCCGTCATGAAGACCAGCCACGTCATCGCTGTTACATGTGCCGTGCTCGTTGCCATGACAACCTTCGTGTCGGCGAGAAACATGTGTGAACATCTGACGATGAATATTCACGGGAAAAAAATCTTTTGCTGCTTCAACGAAATATGTTGTCATGACTACGAGACCATGTGTAGAAAGGTATGACACATTCATTACATCTGGTAACAATAATTTTGTTATTTATTTAGTCATTTATTTGATTGTTATTTTAAGCCATACACGCTTTTTCCGCTTCCACGGTTTTGACTGCGCATGACAAATCCGTGTCTGAGAGGGTGATAGCAAACAATACACAACTCCGCAAAGTTTGCGCGTTTTATGTTGATCTTCTGACACAAACTATACTGTGCGGTCTCCATCGTAATTTCAATCAAAAACTTAAAAAAAATACACACAGGAAACTAGAATTGAACTGAATCCTGGCTGGACTGTTACCAAAGTCTTCAACGTTGTAACATGTGCTTAAATCGCCATGTGCTTTTATCTGTCCGTTGTATGAGCTGTTCTGCTCATGCGTGGTCGTACTGAAGTGCACCGGTCGAAACTGCTTCCTGGCATATTATAACACTTATATTTATCGTTTTGATTACCTTTCTAAAAAAGATTTCTTAGCCAAAAGTTATATTTTTCATTACTTTATACTAAAATCTTCTTCAAAGCCTATAATTTACCTGAGTTAAGTTCGCTTCGTTTGGACCCCAGTTCTCTAGTCACGTGACCAAAGAGTGTGCTGATGATTCGCTCAGAGCAGCTACGACATCACAAACATGTGATCCCATTTGTAAAAAACAAGATGTCTTCCCCGACACAGGTCGGTCCACCAGCACAGGTTCCCACATTTTATATGCATGTATATTAATCTTTACATGGGCCTTTAAAATTTTCACTTTTGACCCAGCAAGTTATCCTTCGTGGATAGCATATTCCACCTTGTAGCATTTGTTCATCCTGTGTATTTCAATCCACGTTGAAATCATAGCGTAGCTGAGGTACATATTTTGATTATCGCCATCTTATAAACTGAACTATTGTACACATATTGAATACTGATTTCACTCATAATCCTGGAACATACCTTACGTCTTTCCAACGTCACTGAAAACTGTTCACTGCTTCTCTTTGTGTGAATCCGTATTTATTTCGAACCTCATATGCATCCTAAGCTCTTCTGTGGTTTGTGTTGAATGTTGTTTTGGAAATTGGCGTTACGATTATTGACCTTGGACGGCTTTTATACGAATGTCCCTTTTGATCCCTGCATTTCCCCTGTTGTCTCGTTAGGTGGAGATGAGTGAAGGCCGTTTTGAAATCGTTCCCGTAGAAGCCTCCTTCGTGGCCTGTGCCATTGTGCAAAAGAAGGATCACGTGTGCTGTGACAACCTGAGCAGTTCCTGTGATTGCCCGGATGGTTACACCATGTGTCAAGAAGAAATGTAAAGGATGAGTTTTGGAAGGTAAGATTGGTGACCCTCAACACTATAAATCAACACGATATTTTGTTTTTTCGTTAATATAAGTAATATTATCTTTTATCAGTTGTATTTTTCTATTTTTGTTCTTTTTCCTCTAATCTTAATGCTGTTGTTATAGTATCATTATAGCTCAGAGGGCAAAAGACTTAGCTTGCTGTGACTGTCAGACAACTGATCAGAGAGTTCGTAAGTTAAACCACTGGCTTGATGTGACTATCAGACAACTGATCAGTGAGTTCGTTGGTTAAAGCACTGGCTTGATGTGACTATCAGACAACTGATCAGTGAGTTCGCCATCTAAAGCCCTGGCTCGCTGTAACTATCAGACAACTGATCAGTGAGTTCACCAGCTAAAGTCCTGGCTTGATGTGACTATCAGACAACTGATCAGTGAGTTCGTAAGTTAAAGCACTGCCTTGATGTGACTATCAGACAACTGATCAGAGAGTTCGTTGGTTAAAGCCCTGGCTTGATGTAACTATCAGACAACTGACCAGTGAGTTCGCCAGCTAAAGTCCTGGCTTGATGTGACTATCAGACAACTGATCGGAGAGTTCACCAGCTAAAGTCCTGGCTTGATGTGACTATCAGACAACTGATCAGAGAGTTCGTTGGCTAAAGCCCTGGCTTGATGTAACTATCAGACAACTGATCAGTGAGTTCACCAGCTAAAGCCCTGGCTCGCTGTAACTATCAGACAACTGATCAGTGAGTTCACCAGCTAAAGTCTTGGCTTGATGTGACTATCAGACAACTGATCAGAGAGTTCGTTGGTTAAAGTCCTGGCTTGATGTAACTATCAGACAACTGATCAGTGAGTTCGCCAGCTAAAGTCCTGGCTTGATGTGATTATCAGACAACTGATCAGTGAGTTGGCGGGCAAAAGCCCTAGTTCGCTGTAATTATCAGACAGCTGACCAATGAATTCGCTGGTAAAAGTTGTGGCTTGCTGTGATTATCAGACAACTGATCACTGAGTTCGTTGGTTAAAGCCCTGGATTGATGTAACTATCAGACAACTGATCAGTGAGTTCGCCATCTAAAGCCCTGACTTGATGTGACTATCAGACAACTGATCAGTGAGTTCACCAACTAAAGCCCTGGCTCGCTGTAACTATCAGGCAACTGACCAATGAATTCGCTGGTTAAAGTTGTGGCTTGCTGTGATTATCAGACAACTGATCACTGAGTTCACCAGCTAAAGCCTTGGCTTGCTGTGACTGTCAGACAACTGATCAGAGAGTTCACCAGCTAAAGCCCTGGCTCGCTGTAACTATCAGACAACTGATCAGTGAGTTCACCAGCTAAAGCCCTGGCTTGCTGTGACTATCAGACAACTGACCAATGTGTTCGCTGGTTAAAGTTGAGGCTTGTTGTGACTATCAGAACAACTGACCAGTGAGTTCACCAGCTAATGCCCTAGCTCGCTGTAACTATCAGACAACTGACCAATGTGTTCACTGGTTAAGGTTGTGGCTTGCTGTGATTATCAGACAACTGATCAGTGAGTTCACCAGCTAAAGCCCTGGCTTGAAGTAACTATCAGACAACTGATCAGTGAGTTCACCAGCTAAAGCCCTGGCTTGCTCTGACTGTCAGACAACTGATCAGTGAGTTCACCAGCTAAAGCCCTGGCTTGCTGTGACTGTCAGACAACTGACCAATGTGTTCGCCATCTAAAGCCCTGGCTTGATGTGACTATCAGACAACTGATCAGTGAGTTCACCAGCTAAAGCTCTAGCTCGGTGTAACTATCAGACAACTGACCAATGTATTCACTGGTTAAGGTTGTGGCTTGCTGTGATTATCAGACAACTGATCAGTGAGTTCACCGGCTAAAGCCCTGGCTCGGTGTAACTATCAGACAACTGACCAATGTGTTTGCTGGTTAAAACTGTGGCTTGCTGTGACTTTCAAACAACTGGTCAGTGAGTTCGACGGCTAAAGCTCTAGCTCGGTGTAACTATCAGACGTGACCAGTGAGTTCGCTGGTTAAAGTTGTGGCTTGCTGTGATTATCAGACAACTGACAAGTGAGTTGGCCAGCTAAAGCTCTGGCTTGCTGTGACTATCAGACAACTGACCAGTGAGTTCGCCAGCTAAAGCCCTGGCTTGCTGTGACTGTCAGACAACTTATTAGTGACATTGCGAGCAGAAGGCCTGGCTTGCTATGACTATCATACAACTGATAGAAGTGGAAATTCTTGAGCACACGTTTAAACACGAATCAAATCGAATCAATGATATTAGTATTTCCATTTTGCTTGTTGTTGTCGTTTCAGGTCCAAGTCGACAAATGAACAGCGAACTTTCCCCAAATCCAGCAGTATTTTCTGTTACAAAATCTCACATGACGCACATGCTGTGACAGCATTATTTATAACTTGTGCAATGCTGAATGACCATATGTACCAGTCATAGGACAAAATAATACTCCGTTGACGAATAAAACAATCCGTAAGGGGTCATTTTTTTTGACTTTTTTTGTTCATTTATTTTTTCATTGATGTTTTACGCCATACTCATGAATATTTCACTTAGACGATGGTGGCCAGCATTATGGTGGAGGGAAACGGGGCAGAGCCCGGGAGAAACCTACGACCATCACCAGGTTGTTTAAAGGGGAAGAGAATTTAAATATAAATCAAATACCATTGAAAAGAGTATGCTTTTCCTCGCAGGTGCATGCAATAAAAAATTCTAATATGTACCTCATGTTGATAAATTATAAATAAAGTCAGCGCCAAAATCCGCTGTGAGCGACTCCATTTTCCTTAAGAACTAGTCCTGAAGTCTTCTGTGTTAGGAGGAGAATTGCCGTCGGAAACCGCCGAGGTACAGTTCGTATATTTCCGGTAGAACTCTTCTTCCCAGAAGGTAACGAACAGTACCGTTCGTTTTCCACTTGATCATCGGGAAACCGGAATGTTGGACGTAGGTTCCAAGTTTACACGAACAAGCCAGCAGTTTTAACGACTCTCGTTGGCTGAGAGGCAACACACACCCAGCATAAATTACAGGGTGTTAAAGGTGTAGGACGCGATAGATTCAGGGATTTATGCCAGCTTCGCTGTTTTCAGGCTTTACGTATATGGCGAGGAAAAATCGCAAAATTTTGCAGCAGATAGAAAAAAATGTGCTCTTTTCAGCCTATAGTGTTATGTTTTTAAGTTTTCTTCTTCATTAAGACCTTCGGACGTACCGCCGCAGAGAAAGCTAACATGAACTGAACTGAACTCACAGCGACCGCTTAGGTAAGAGGCTTCTGGGTCATTGTGCCACGCTGGATTGCTAACACCTCGGTCACAGAGGCCCCCTGTTTTGTCTTTGTCTTAGACTAAGTTATACTGTATTTTTGCTACACAGTTTGAACCGTGTGTTTCTCAGTTCCATCATAAGTGTATAAATGTTAAAATCTCCTTTAACTTCGATCAACCACACGCTCAACCATTGCACACATACATGTGTCTCTAGTAACGTTATTTATGAACAAATCCTTTACCTAAAATGTTGGACATTGACTTGCTGATGCTGAAATAAAGATAGGATCGACATTTCATCTTCCTACACTAAAAACGTTTTAACAGAAAGAATTATTCTGTTATTACAACATAATATTGTATTATATTCAACACATTATCCTATTCTCAGTTGGTTAGCGCGCTAGCGCAGCCTAATGACCCTGGAGTCTCTCACCAATGCGGTCGCTGTGAGTTCAAGTCCTGCTCATGCTGGCTTCCTCTCCGGCCGTATGTGTCGTATAAGTGAACTATTCTTGAGTACGGCGCAAAACACCAATCAAATAAATAAATAAACATTATCCCATTTCTATAATACAATCTATATGTTGAGTTAATGTAATGTGAGTGCTATATTTAACAGAATAATCTTGCACAATAACAGAATACTCCTCCACAATAACAGAATACTCCTCCATAGTAACAGAATTCTCTTCCACAAAATCAGAATAATCTACCACAATAAAACAATACTTTCTAGTATCACTCAAACAACACTTTCCGTTAAATTTAACGGTTTATTTTTTTTGAGTGTTGATCTATTTTCACCCGCAAAACTGTTGATTGGTATAGCCTTCACACCCACTCACCCGACCATCCATGGACGGCCAGACAAACAATTTCTAAAAGAAGAAGATTCAATCACAAGATTGTATGTTGAAGGAAAATCAACACGAACTGGACTATGACAGAATATTAAAGACTTACAGCACAGAAAGTAAAACAGCTCAAGTACGGCCTCTTATCTATTTACCTCAGTTAGGGTTTTTATTCTGTCTTGTAAATGCATAAATAGTAGCAATTTACCCGCCCATGACATGCAGAATTAGGTAAAAATATTCCTTGATGTTAGTCGCAATTTATTAGACCTTAGGGGGTCAAAATTACTCAAAAGTCAAACTATTTTAAAGGTAAACTCGTGTGGCGTGCCACTGGCGTCTAATCTTTCTCTCTCAACCACGCTCTATTAACCACAAAACAACAGCACGGGTAATTTTGTATGCTCCATCGAGTCAAGCGTAACTAATCTAAATTTATGACATTAAGGAGAAAAAATCATGTATCTTTTTCAACGAGGTCGTTTCTAACTAGGCCTCTAGAGCTTAGAGTGTACAACAGACTTCACCGGGAGCGGACTGCAGAGATTGCAGTGTAGTATCGCTCTCAAACAGGTAGACAGGTAAGTGTATGGACATACGTGCATTCAGCTTACTTGCACAGACCTGACAGTCTGTTGTTCGAGTGATGCTAGAAGTTATTCGGTTATTGCAGCAGATTGTTCTGTTAAATACGGCACATACATTATGTTATAATAACAGAATACATTCTAGTACCACTCAGACAACATACTTTCTGTTAAATTAAACACATCATTTTTTAATGAATGCATGACTTACTAAGGACGGAGCAGTCTTCTTTTATTGAAGCTACACTATACTTTTCTTCTGTAATAATCTAGTGGCGGGGGTAGTTAGCCTGCCAGTGACCCAGGAGCCTCTCTCCAATGTGATCGCAGTGAGTTCAAGTCCAGATCATGCTGGAACGCGGAAATGTCTGACAGCGACGTGCGGGTGGTCGTGGGTTTCTCCCACAACGGCGAGTGCGGCCAAAAATACTAATCAAATAAACAATTACATAATAAATAAATTAACACCATTGGTTATATTGTAACACTGAACACACCGCTTTAACACCATTGTTTGAATTGTAGCACTGAACAGATCGCTTAACACCATTGTGTGAATTGTAGCACTGAACAGGTCGCTTAACACCATTGTGTGAACTGTAGCACTGAACAGGTCGCTTAACACCATTGTTTGAATTGTAGCACTGAAAAGATCCCTTAACACCATTGCTTGAATTGTAGCACTGAACAGATAGCTTAACACCATTGTTTGAATTGTAGCACTGAAAAGATCCCTTAAGACCATTGTTTGAATTGTAGCACCGAACAGACCGCTTAACACCATTGTGTGAATTGTAGCACTGAAAAGATCGCTTAACACCATTGTGTGAATTGTAGCACTGAAAAGATCGCTTAACACCATTGTGTGAACTGTAGCACTTCACAGATCGCTTAACACCACTGTTTGAATTGTAGCACTGAACAGACCGCTTAACTTCATTGTGTGAATTGTAGCACTGGACAGATCGCTTAACACCATTGCGTGAATCGTTTCTGAATTAAACTACCATGTTCATTCATTTTTAAGTAGTCCACAAGTAGTATTACAGAGTTGCACAGTCGCTTCCAAAACGAACGGATGGAGTTTTTCTTTCCGTCTATGAACAAATATATTAACTCTAGCGGTTGAACTTATGAACTCTCGGCGAGACAAAGAATTAAGATGCGTGTCTGTTAGATAAACTGTGCGTATACTCAAATGGACTTCACTCAGCCGTGACCGATGAATGACATAAATCGGATGTTTATTTCACCTGAGGGTATGGGAACATTGGTAACAGTGCATAGGCTATAGTACGCAGGTTACCGTAGACAGCCTACATTGGATACAGTCCATCATGGGGGCGTGGTGTGCGTCTAGCCTACATTGGATACAGTCCATCATGGGTCAAGGGGCGTGATGTGCGTCTAGCCTACATTGGATACAGTCCATCATGGGTCAGGGGGCGTCATGTGCGTCTATTTTCACTATTAGTCATGTTCCATGAGGCAGTCATCTTATAAACTCGATGTTAAAGTCTATACTCACCTGTCAACCGCCGGGTAACTTTGAAGTTACGGTCAAGTGTTCACCCCACCCCTTACGAACACCGGCCCACCCCCCACCCTGCCCCTTGTTTTCCTCTACTCTCAATACAACAATCTCTTAAATTTAACGGTAAGTCTGTTGACTGAGGGATGTTAAAATATACTGTAAATGCCTTTGTATTCGCGTGGAACTAACATTCGCCGATTTCGCGACAAACGCATTTCCGCGAAAATAAGTGCCGTCGAATATAAACCCATGTAATTTATTAATGTAGCATGCGTCACAGTTATAAATTTGCTATCAAGCACTACAGTTCTAATATTTTTTCAAAAACCTTTGTAAGGAGGCTTAGCTCTGTCTAAGTATCGCCACAATGCGACATTGTTGTTGATTCACTGCCGGGGTTAGAGACATACAAATCGATAATGTGTACTGGGCGTGTGTACGTGATATACATACGATGAGAGAGACTGCCTTCCGCACGGGTGTTTCCGCACTTCAAACTTCCTTTTCACAATGATGATTTCTGAGAAATTTACTCAAATCTGTCACAGTTTACTTAAAGTTTCACTCACACACTGCTGGTACATGAAAACTAAACAGTGGGATTTGTTTTTAATGCATTTAATCCTTCGTCGTCTCCCGGAGTGAGTGACACGAATATTTGCTCATACAGTAGGTAATGGCATCGTCTTATAAAGATTAACAGTCTTCAAAAGATTAAAAGCTTAGGAGTATTGACTTTCTTTGTCTAGTTAAGTTACCGTATTGTATAGAATTTTTTGTCCCATCTTACAGGTACAAACAAGTTTAAATGACAACATTGTTACTTGAATGCTTGAGTTGTTTTTTACTTGACGTTTCTGTATTGAAGTTGATCAGTTGTGCAAAAATTGAGTTGTTTTATTGCTTGACGTTTCTGTGTTGATGTTTGATCAGTTGTGCAAAAATTGAGTTGTTTTATTACTTGACGTTTCTGTGTTGAAGTTTGATCAGTTGTGCAAAAATTGAGTTGTTTTATTACTTGACGCTTTTGTGTTGAAGTTTGATCAGTTGTGCAAAAATTGAGCTGTTTTATAACTTGACGTTTCTGTATTGAAGTTTGATCAGTTGTGCAAAAAGTCAGTTATTATCAGCGAAAGCTGATTCCCGCGAATTTGTCTTCTTACCAAATCCGCAAAGTTTATGCCCACAAATAAAAAGGCATTTACAGTATTCCGTCATTGATTATGGTATTCTGTTAAATATACCACACATATTTTGTAAATTCAACACAAAAATTGTATTCGACTAAGAAAACAGAATATGTTCAACATGAAACAGTATTATGCTACAATAGAAGAATACATTCTGTTCATCAATCAGATAGCAGACTATTTTTCGAGCAGGGGTGGGGGGGGGGGGGGGGCTCCGTGGCTCAGTGGTTAGCGCACTAGCACAGCGTAATGACCCAGAAACCTCTCACCAATGAGGTCGGCTGTGAGTTCAAGTCCAGATCATGCGGACTTCCTCTCCCGCCGTACGTGGGAAGGTCTGTGGCGGATGGTCGTGGGTTTCCCCCTGGCTCTGCCCGGTTTCCATCCACCATAATGCTGGCCGCCATAGTATTCAACCTAGTGCTCCGTTGATGAGTTATGGGAGGGACGCATCACGACATATAGTCTCGGCTTCACTCAAAACATTTGTATGTTAATTAGATAGAGGTTAGATCAGTTGTCCAGAGGTTGATCAGTGATGACGTGAAGTTTGAGTATAACGGGCTAATGTTTCTTGAGTATAACGGGCTAATGTTCTCACATCTGAACCCATGGATAAAATTCAAATATTTATATTCAACTTGTCAACTACTGGGAAAGATCGATGACATAGACTACCACAGTGTACGCCACTTTCATACGCCCATGAATCCCTTCGTATAAATAAAAAAAAGAATCGAATTCAAACAAATTCAGTGTACTAATTTCTGTGTTTTCTCTACAGACATTCCAGCATACCATAATGGCCGACCTCAGCGAATTCCTGAAAAGAAATATCGGATGTTTTTCCGTTACTTAGACAGAAACAAAGATGGTATCCTCTACCGTAAAGACATCCTGGGTAGAGTCGACAAAATGGCCGCCATGATGTCCGCCAACGAGGAAGAGTCGAAATACACCCGCCAGTGCTGGATGCGATTTTGCGACAGGGCTTTCCCTCTGATCGACGCACAGAAGGGCGTCCACCGAAGACGGCTTTGTCGACATCTGTCGATATTTCCGATCAAACGGTCTGATGCTCGAGACCACAAAGCCATCTATGAGGCGTTGTTTGACCGACTGGACGCCAATAGAGACGGACACATATCACGTGACGAGCTGAAGGCGTACTACCAGGCAATAGGGAAAGCAGACGACAGCTTTATTGATCGACTGTTCCGGAAGTTGGATGAGAACCAGGACGGTCTGGTGAGCAAAGAGGAGTTTGTCAAAGCCAGGGCTTGCTTTCTGGTTAAGCGAAGACGTGAACTCTGGCTACGAAATAATGTACGACGTTGACTAAGTCTTATTTAGACAAGCAACAAAAATGATTACCTCAGCTGTAGCTAATCTGTACTGTCGTCTCATGCAAGGCATACGTGTAGTAGTTCTCTTAATTTATATACTGCTGATCTACTGGGTGAAACCTGCAGATATTTGACTATCCATAATGAGGCATGCGTATATGAGGCTGTGGTGACTAACTACACCTTGAAAGGCTTCACAAGGCAAAGCTTTCTTGAAACATGAGTTTTTCTTGAACAGAACGCCTTTACTTTTATTCTGATATGCTTAGCCAAGGATCAGGGGCCGATGCCTCAAGGCCATTCTGACTTAAGTCCAAATTTGAAATGTGATCTTAAAGCTTATTATTCGGTTTTGGAATTAATGTTCTGTCCGCCTGACCAATGTTATCTTCAGACAAATATGTCCAAATTGCAACTCCCAGGATCAAAAAACTAAAACATTCTGAAGGTTTTAAATTTTGACTTAAGTCAGAAATGGCTTTCCTAAATTGGCCTCTGTCCCTTAACATCTAGTTACCCGCCCAAATTCGTTAGCTTTCAGTCTTAGTTCTCCACACAACAGTATATAAAATCAAGGAGCTACAGTACGATATCGAAGTAATAGTGAAATGAAATTAAATCCAGAAACACCAAACCCATGTATACAGGCCAGCCTTAAAATTTGTCATTAAACATCTATCAAGCATTGTTGTGAATGTTAATTTCTCAATTTATACTATTTACAGTGTTTAGTATAGCTAGAACAACGGGCGCCTAGTCCCGTTTGATCTATGTTACATATTTACAGTGTTTGGTATAGCTAGAACAATGGGCGCCTGGTTCTCTCTGATCTTTGTTACATATTTAGTGTTTAGTATAACTAGAGCAACGGGCGCCTAGTCCCGTCTGATCTTTGTTACATATTTACAGTGTTTAGTATAACTAGAACAACATGCCGTAAACACCGTATATATAAAGTAGGCCAACGTATATATATGTTTTGTTTACTGTTTTACATCGTACTCAAGAATATGTCACTCATACAACGGCGGAAAGAATTACGGAGGGAGGAAACCGGACAGAACCCTGGGTAATCCTACGACCATCCGCAGCTTTCACTTCTACATAACATATCAACAAATCAACCCATCTTAATTAGTGTAAGGGTATTTTGTCACTTTGGTAACTTTCAGATACTATGTACCAAGCTTGTGCAGAGAGTTTTCAGTTCTATACAATATATTATTATATTATAAACATTATAACTTATAATGTCTCCACAATTAGAACGTATGTGTGACCACTTCGGTGACCCAATGGTTAGAGCTTCGATCTCGAAGCCTGGAGACCGGAGATTAAACCTGGCTTTGGAAATACCAGACATAAAGAAATGGCGATTGGGGCTAGAGCAAGGAAATATGACGCCCCACCCAGTCACAATATACTGACACCGGGCCACCCAGTCAGGTCTGGTGTCTTCGGCATAATATTTCAGTGACGGCAGCTGTTTAGCGGCATGGACTCGTCCTGCCACAAGCGGCTAACATCATTCCGTTTGACAGTTACAGTCGCGAACATCACCTCGTTTGGCCAATTACAGGGGCTAACATCATTGCGTTTGACAGTTACAGTCGCGAACATCACCTCGTTGGCAGTTACAGGGGCTAACATCATTCCGTTTGGACAGTTACAGTCGCGAACATCACCTCGTTTGGCAGTTACAGGGGCTAACATTATTACGTTTGACAGTTACAGTCACGAAAAATCATCTCGTTTGACAGTTACAGTTGTGAACATCATAACACTTGACAGCTGTAGTCGCAAACATTATCAGGTTTGACAGTTACAGTCGCGAACATCATCATATTTGACAGTTACAGTCACTAACATCACATTTAAAAGTTACAGTTGCGAACATCATCACGTTAGATAGTTTACAGTCGCGAACATCATCCTATTCGACAGTTGCAGGCAAAACAAACCAAACACCATCGGCATCCACGTGGGTGTTTCAGTTAGAGACAGATTAGTCATATTGATTTGATATCAAAGTAATATACATATCAGTTTTGGGAGCCTCCGTGGCTCAGTCGGTTAGCGCTCTAGCGCAGCGTAATGACACAGAAGCCTCTCACCAATGCGGTCGCTGTGAGTTCAAGTCCAGCCCATGCTGGCTTCCTCTCCGGCCGTAAGTGGGAAAGTCTTCCAGCAACCTGCGGATGATCGTGGGTTTCCCTGGGCTGTGCCCGGTTTCACCTACCATAATGCTGACCGCCGTCGTATAAGTGAAATATTCTTGAGTACGGCGTAAAACACCAATCAAATAAATAAATAAATAAACATATCAGCTTTAATTTAAGACTTACAGCATAGAGAGTAAAACCAGAGCAGTGACGAAAATGTGACAGCTGACAAATGGTCGCACGTAACCGGTGAAATACGGCCTCTTGTCCAGTTTACCTCAGTTAAAGTTTTCTTCTAAGTGTTCATGTAAATGCATATATAGTAGCAAATTACACGCCCCATAGCCCCACGGCTTAAGGAGAACTATGTAAAAATCAGTGATGTTAATTGCAATATATTAGGCGTCACTGACCTACAATTACTCATAATGTTCTGTTGTCATCACAGTTAACATACAATCACATTAAAACAACACAAAAAGCCCATGCCTCGGGGATGCTTAGTCCACTAGTAGAATCCCGGTTTATGCAGGAATACAGCGACGACAGTGTGATAACTGGCAAATGGGTCACACGTAACCGGTGAGACGCTGCCTCTTGTCCAATTTACCTCAGTCAGGGTTTATTTAAACTATTCATGTAAATGCACAAGTAGTGGCAATCTACACGTGCCTAGCACCATGGCTTAAGCAGAATTAAGTATCAAACTTCATACACACAGTAGCTCTCCATTACAACTAATACTGACGAAATTATACAATAGCCACTTGAAAGACGGTCGATACTTCACAACAAACTATGGTTTGACGTACAACTAAAGCAGTACACATTTTTACACAAACTGTGTAAGCTCTGTCCAGATTTATCAGAACAAAACATCAAGCACTTCTCGTAGAGTACAGTACACAATTTCACACAGACCGTGTAAGCCTTATCCAGATTGTCGTAACAAAACAAAACATTTCACGTAGAGCACAGTACACAATTTCACACAAACTAAGAGTTAAGGCAAGATTTCTCAGAGAAAAGGCTAGGAATGAAGTATGAGTCATGAACTGTGAAATGGCCACATGATTTGTATCAGAATGCAATAATGTATTGAATATAACTGTCATGTCCGACATTCATATACCATTCATAGTCCGTAAAGGGCGTTCCAAGTCGATAATCGCAAGATCCATTTCCAAAAAAAACGTTTAACACTAGGCTCCCAAAGACAAAGGTATGTAAGAAATTGTACAAATAAGAAATAAAGCCGGTAACGCGCAAGAGAGAAGTGGACATCAGTTTTCAATGATGCCGGGCAAACAGCGGATATTCCAGACACACGCGTGGCATCACGTGGCAGCTTTGAAACTGGGAATCAGTAATAGATGTATATAGAAACATACTGAGTAGTGTTATGATTAATTGAGCCAGGCTCAGCTAAAACAGCAGGTAGTCAATTACTGACCGATGGTCGATTACTTCATACATTTTTTATTCAGTCGTTTATGTAGAGAGCCAGAATGCAACCAAAATATTCAGCTGAAAGCTTCACAGATGTTTTCCGGTAAAAGCAGGACAATGACAAAGACAATGCCAGGCAAGATTAAAAATTCAACATACCATAAAGTCAAAATTTCCATTGTGCGATAACAAAATCACAATATGACTGGAGGCCTACCTTCATGAAGTAGCCAAAACTAACAGCGTATGTTTACGCTAAGACCCATACAGTTTAACAGACATATGAATAAGTTGTCATATATCACACAACAATGATCACAGTAAACCAAAAATGTGGACAGTTTATGCTCATTTCCGGGAGGACTACAACTCCAAATCTCCTTCTCCAAGACTGTCTCTTCTCCGAAGTCTCTTTTCACTGCACGTCATCCAGCCCTGCCCTTTTGCCCCGGTGATACGCCAGTGTGGGCATGGACACGCTCTCCAGCTCCGGTATGAGCCTCCTTATGGAAATGTCCAACAGGACTAGGCTGAGGCCCCAGACATCAGACAGGAAGCTCGATGGAACGCCTAGTTTCACCTCTGGGGCGCTGGGTATCTACCCATGTCTACAGTGGTGAAACTGCTCTTCATCCCTCGCCGGTATGTAGACAGCCCGGCGTCCGATGAATCTCGCCAGGGGCGAAGAGCTCAGACACGAGGTAAACCTGGGAGCGGTCCTGTTGACTGTACACCATCCCATAAATTTGGGGAAGACCCCGTGTCTGACAGGAAGACCTTCATCTTAGCCTCCCGGATGAAAGCGTCCAGACCCTCCTGCAGATGTTTCCTCACGGCCACTTCCGGACGGGCCCCTCGGGAGACTGGTTGTACGCCCCAGCCTCTGAGCTCTCCCTCCGTCGTTCCCAATCTGCCATTCCATGTTCTCCATTCGAACTACGGGCAATCTCACATTAGGGATGGTGTAGCCTTGGTTGTCTGTGTACAGACTGGGGATTTCGGGGAAGTTTGCAAAGCACCGCTTCATCCGGTTGAAGGCTGGGCCATTAAATCTTTCTGGGAGTTCAACTGACGACGCCAAACAAGTCAGGACGGCTGCATTACTTCCCTGTTCCAGCAGGAGTTGCGCGAATTCCCGGAATTGCCTACCTTGTTGGCGGATACTTGCAGACACGACAGTGTCTCTGTTTGCACTGATCAATCTCTGATTAAATCTTTCTGGGAGTTCAACTGGCGACCCCAAACAACTCAGGACGGCTGCATTACTTCCCTGTTCCAGCAAGAGTTGTGCAAATTCCTAGAATTGCCTACCTTGTTGGCCGATACTTGCAGCCAAGACAGTGTCCCTGTTTGCACTGATCACTCTGAATGAGACGATGCCAGGATCCTGTGTGGGACACCGAGCCTGCCCTGACTGACTTGCAGGGCACTGATACTTTCGGATCTAAATCTTTCAAGGCTGACTAGGAGGACAATCGTTGCCTCCACATTTTCCACGGTGGCACGTCCTGTGTCCAGACTGACCCTTACAGAACTGACGCTGACCTCCATAGCGCTGTCTGTGATGTCATCTTGGGGGTTATTACTGGCGCTTTCACTCTCCATACAGGCAACGGAGTCATCATTTGTAAGAGCTTTAAACAAGCCATTCGAGTGATGTTGTGAGAGGGCTGCTTGTTGTTTCGCTCTGCCTGATAATTGCCTTGGTTATTGCCTTGAACTAGGTGGTCATTTTGGTCAGTCTCGCTTTGCCACAGACATCCACGGGCGCATGCGCACATCTGTGGATGAATCGCAGGCATCCATGATCAGGAACTCACTGTAAAGAATATAAGAAAATATAGTGAGGTATAGACAAGCAGGGTGAAGGAAATCTATCCGCCTTCACTGGATTTAAAGGAGACAACAGATAGTCTTGATGGTACATCTTATTTGGATCTATATCTGTACAAAGACGAACAAGGTCTGCTTTTGCATATGGCGAATACATATCTCCTCTTGAGCATTTGTCAGAAATTGTGATGGCTTTAATCTGTGTCACAAGTTGTTAGTTCAAAAGCTAGTTTGTCAAGGATAGCCTTGGTTGTCTGTGTACAAAATGGGGCAAGATTACACATTCATCATAACATAAAATCAAAGTTTTAATTGAGCGATAATAAAATCACGCTATCACTGGAGGCCTACCTTCATTAAATAGACAAAATTGAAAGCGTATGTTTACGCTAAGACCCATCCAGTTAAACAGGCATATGAATAATCCTGTCATGAAATGACAGCTGTCAATGAAGTTGTCATATATCACATAAAAATGATCACAGTAGACCAAAAATGACAGCTTACACTTACTTCCCAAATCTCCTTCTCCAAGACTCTCCACCGAAGTTTGTTTTCATTGATATGGAGAGTCGTAGAAGCGGACGTTGATCCAGTCAAACCACTTCCCGCGAATTTGGCGTCATAATCGACGCCTCCAAAAGATGTCGAACAACTTTTCGTTAGGTTTACAATACGACACGCTTTAGTGTAGTGTGTACAGTTTTGAGTCGCGTGAACAAAGATAAAGCTGACTGTTCAACCAAATCTGCATTTATCGAACATCATAAACTGATAACATCCGTAAAAAATATACAAAAATTACTAATTATACTGTCCCAAATGTCCATTTTTTTGACCACATTTTGCATTCTAAATGGTACAGAAATTATACATAAATCAAATAATAATGTCGTATTTGACGTCAGCTGTGCTTCCAAATTCGACCTCTTTTTTATTTCCGTGCATTTCATTCGTGACACAGAGTTGAAATGTTTATCATGTTGCTGCTGAAACAGCTTGAGCCTGGAGGGAATCTTTCACATGCAAGTTTCCATGTCTTCCAAGAAGACCGCGTCAATAGAAAACACGTTACAATATATAACGATCGTGTTGTTAACACGTGCCTATGAATACAAAAGTGCTTCCAATCTCCCCCCCCCCCCCCCAATCAACCTGGGTAAAATGCTCCATCTTATTTACTTCATAACGTATAGTCTGTATCTAGCTTAGTTTCGCGGCAAAGCGCATACATTTTCCTTCAAGTAAACAAGAGAGCTATAATTCAACCGTCAGAGCACCCATAGCAATACGTGCGAACAGACAGACTTCGACAATGTTAGTACACATACAATATACTGTATACACTAACAACTTAGCGAGGCTTAAAGTGTGTGGATCACTTTATTTCGGGAAAATGAGAAAAAAGTGACGTATCTAAAACGAAGAAACAGGTTTGTCGATCCTAGGAGTGAAATACTATTCCCGCCAGTTACATTTTAATGCAATTTAATTCTATTCATAGTCCGTTTTTTGCAGCAGTTTTGGTACTTCACTTTTTTATATAGACTTATTTACATGTAAATGGAGAATAAACAAATCAAAATCAGTAAGGTATTTACTCGCCACAGACATTTCTTTCATTTATGGCATTTGTTTGTTTGTTTCTTTCTTTCTTTAAGAGACACCGGCCCGGATAGCACAGTTGGTAGAGCGTCCGCTTCGGGACCGGTAGATCAAGGATCAATCCTTGATCGAGTCACACCTAAGACTTTAAAAGGAGGAAGTTGTAACTTCCTCGCTTGGCGTTCAGCATGAAGGGGATAGTGCAACGACTGGTTGACCCGTATCAGTATAATGGCTCGGGCGGGGCCGCTTACTTGCCTTCGGTAAGTCGTCTCAGTGAAGCAGCACTAAATAAAAGAGCGGTGGAAATCCGTCCTGCATCAAGGAGGCACATTACACGTACATGCACCCTAATGATTCCTTCGTCGTCATATGACTGAAAAATTGTTGAGTACGACGTTAAACCCCAAGCACTCACTCACTCACTTTAAGAGATTGAACATCCTTTTCAACATTATTTCGGTCATCATATCACGATAGTGTCTCCTTTAAGCAGCCCAGGGCCCTAACGCGATGGCTATATCAAAGAAACGTTCAAACGGAGAGGATATAAGTCTCACAATTTTCTCTTATCATCGCTGTGATCTCAGTAACCTTAGCCTGTTGACAACTTTTGTGATAAACAAAATATTTGCTAGCCGTTACAGTGATTTTATGCGCGCTAATGGGCATGCGCTATTGAATGACAAGTTATAACAGTTTACGTGCAGCTATGTCGAGATTACCGAAAGCTTCTTCACTCGGCATTAAGCATTTAATTCAATGACAGGGAAAAGACGGTTGTCCCGCTGTAAACACCTAATAAAGAAGTAAGGTAAGTTGATGCATAACGATAGACACAGTGTGACCTAAATACTTTCAGCTGTTATGCTGGCGTGATTAATAATGAAGTCTACTCCATTAAAAACAGTCTGATTTTACGGAGAATACCTCTCCTGTCTTTCAATCGCGCGGAATAGGCGTGTTTGACTGACATTCGACTGATGTTTCCGCCACAATCTTCTGTATAGAGCATATAAGGCTTGTAAAACCCGTTCATGTCGAGTCAAAGGCCAAGACCCCATGAGATTTAGAAGGATATATTCGCTCTACGTGCAATATTAGTACCCCTGTTTATCACATTATTTATTTATTTAAATCTTGTTTCACGTCGCATTCAAGAATATTTCACTCATACTACAAAATCCTTTGTAATGTTATAGTATAGGCATAAATGGCCACATGCTTTTGTTTATTCAGTCATCTTCCCTTAACTTAACAGATCAGCCAACCCAGCCATGTCTGATCTCAGCGAGTATGTTCAAAAGAAATACCGGATATTCTTACGGTAATAACATAATCAAACATAACCCTTCTTAATAAAAATCCTTTAAATGTCACCTGAAACAATGTTGCGCTTACACTGTATAAAACTGAATGTTTACATATCATATATATTGATTGTTGTTTAACTCAAGTGTTTTCCATTTACGCGATTGTCGTATCAAAACAAGGGCAAAACAGAGTGGATGTGTCTCATCACTCTACATTGTGACATCAGTAATCTTGGCCCGATTCAAGGCTTTTGTTTAAAAAAACTCACAAAAAGTTTTAAAAAACACACACACACAGCTGGTAGCGCTGACAGCGATCTAATGCTCGCTGCTTAGCGCATGCGCTATTTGTGAGTCGCTCCGATTGACTAACAATCCATAACCACTCATTCCATTCCTCAGTGTAAAATCTGACAACTGTCGGTTGGCTTACGTCCACATGTGCAAATTGTGATAATATCATTGAGAGCTATTGTCACTCGGCATTCAGCACTTAGACATTCACTAACATCAAGATAAGACAGCTGAACCCCTGTAGATGCCCAGCTAACGCGCACGGTAGCTTAAGCGCAGAACGAGACACGGTGCGACCTTTACACTTTCTGGTGTTATAGTGGCGTAACTGACGGCACAATGTCTTCTGTTCAAGACCACCTAAGTTTTCGGAGAATATGTCTCCTGTCTTTCAATCGAAGGGATTTTTAAACAAAAGAAAAAAAAAACATTGAGTTTTTATACTAGGGAAGAAGGTTAAGTTAATGTATCAGATGGCTGGATTGCTGATAAAAAGCTGTTTTCTCCATGCCATGCTGGCTAGATCTGAATAGAGCATTTAGGGAGTAATCAGGGCATATCGAGTCGAAAGCTAAGGTCCCGTGCCTGGGATTTAGAACGACCTCCAAACTTCGTACAGTGTTAGCATTATTGTTTGTTATACCAACTTCGTGCTTCTATGAACAGCCATAATCAAAGCGTGAGTGAGATATCTATGTCTGTAGTACACCTAGGAATTATTCACGTGAAATCTGAACTGGATGTCATGACAACTGCCTATATCGTTCATTATCTTCCATGTGTCATTAAAAACTGTTGGCTGCTTCTCTCTTACATGTTACCCGCTTTATTTACTATATATATATATATATATATATATATATATATATATATATATATATATATATATATATATATATATATATATATATAAATATTACTATTTCGCAAGCCCCGAAACGGACATGTGGTGATGGCTTCTTCCGACCGGCCCCAATAGCACAGTTGGTAGAGCGTCCGTTTCGGGAAGGGTAGATCCAGGGTCAATCCTGAGTCGAGTCACACCTAAGACTTCAAAAGAGGAGTGGCTCAGTCGGTTAGCGCGCTAGCGCAGCGTAATGACCTAGGAGCCTCTCACCAATGCGGTCGCTGTGAGTTCAAGTCCAGCTCATGCTGGCTTCCTCTCCGGCCGTAAGTGGGAAGGTCTGCCAGCAACCTGCGGATGGTCGTGGGTTTCCCCGGGCTCTGCCCGGTTTCCACCCACCATAATGCTGGCCGCCGTCGTATAAGTGAAATATTCTTGAGTACGGCGTAAAACACCAATCAAATAAATAAATAAATCAAAAGAGGAAGTTGTAACTAAACTTCCTCGTTTGGCGTTCAGCCTAAAGGGAACAGTGCAACAACTGGTTGACCCGTGTCAGTATAATGACTCGGGCGGGGCGGCTTATTTGCCTTCGGTAAGTCGTC
The DNA here is from genome assembly GCF_032854445.1 of Liolophura sinensis. Taxonomy (NCBI): domain Eukaryota; kingdom Metazoa; phylum Mollusca; class Polyplacophora; order Chitonida; family Chitonidae; genus Liolophura; species Liolophura sinensis. The sequence continues at coordinate 1,370,285 of NC_088306.1, read as the reverse complement.
TCAGTGAAGCAGCACTAGATAAAAGAGCGGTGGAAATTTGTCCTGCAACAGGGAGGCACATTACATTCAGTCCGGCCGTCCTGCTCAAATTTATGCGAGTCATACCTCAGCTACTATTTGACATACGATTCTCAAATTCACGTAAGGTCTGCAAAATAACCCGAAGTTGTGCACTGTAAGGTTACTTTTTTCAGATTTCAGATATTTTTAGAAACTGTCTGTCTGTAACTCATATTTTCCGGAGCATGGATACTTCAGGGGAAATGTGTGGGGAGCGATATCTCACCTATTGTTTAGCCGAGGATTCTCAAAGTCGCACAAAGTGTGCAAAATGACCTGCAGTTGTACACAGTCCGCTTACTTTTTCCACATTTTCGTCGGTGTTTGCAGTTGTCCGCCCTTGTGCTTTTTCGGTTCACTGATTAGCAAATTTGTGCTGCACCGATGTTGACTTTTATATGGGACATAACTCTGGTATCACTTCATGTGTTTCTTAAACTCACACAATTAACTGTAGCACACACACAAATTAATGTGTGCCCTGCAATCCACATCTTAAAGACGCAATTAAAGACCTACAACGTATAGAGAGTAAAAACCAGAGCATCGACGCCTGTTTGATAGCAATGTATTAAATGTCACTGGTCTAGATTTGCTCAAAATGCTGTAAAGTACTCAAAATAACACTGAACGTACAATCTCATCAATCAGTCCATGGAAAGGAGTCGCCATGTAAACTAATATATGTATGTAATCGCATTGAACAATGCAAAGGGACCAGGCCTTGGGGATGCTTTGTGCCTAAACACTTAAAGTGTGCACGAAACTGTGTACGTATAATACACATGTTGTTTACACCAGCAGCTAAGGAATCGTACGCTTACAAAACAATTCATGTTTGTTTTTTGGATGGGGGTGGGGGGTAATGGGGAGATAATCAGTAATTCAGACCTCTCTTTTTCCTTTATAGTTCACCAATCGCCGTCATGTCCAACCTCGGGGAGTATATTGAGAAGAAATATCGGGTGTTTTTCCGCTATTTAGACCGAAACCACGACGGCGTTCTCCACCGTAGCGACCTTATGAAGCGTGTGGATACTATGTCTCACATGAATGTCGCCAACCAATCGGAGTCCATCTATACCCGTCAGTGCTGGTTGCGATGGTGTGACAAGGTGTTCCCGCCCAAAGATGGCAAGAAGGGCGTCACCGAGGATGACTTCGTGGAAAAGTTTCGCCACTTTCGCTCAACTGGGGAGATAGATGAGGTCAACGCTGCCAGTGAGGGCATCTACAACGTACTGTTTGACAGACTGGACGCCAACAGAGACGGACACCTGTCACGTGACGAGCTTAAGGCGTTCTACCAGGCACTGGGGAAAGCAGACGACACTTTCATCGATCGACTGTTCCGGAAGTTGGACGTCAACCATGACGGTCTGGTGAGCAAAAGCGAACTTGTGGAAGCTGGGGTGGCTTTCTGGACCAGTGAAGACGTGAACTCTGGATACGAGATAATGTACGAGATTAACTAATCACCTGGCCATTTTGTGACCGTAACAATGAGAAACAGTTCCCAGTACGCCACACACTACAATCAATTTCCCATTTACTTACATGTTAACGTTTGGTCCCACAGCCCTGTCCCTAAATCTGCGAGCCCCGAACGCTCCGGGTCTCATTCCTGTCAAATTCCTGATAGGGGTTGACCGATGAAATTTTCCCAAATTTGACAAACAGCTGAAAGGTTTCAATCCCACTCAGGCAGAGGCCGGGGAACCAGGACTTCTCACATATTTTTGCAAAGTGGGTATCCGCCACCAATTTCTGAATAAACACACAAATTTATAACCAAGAATGAAACTTTGAAGCCTTTGCTACAAAATGATACCACTCAACAAGTACAGAAAAAAAAGAGCAGCCCGGAGGAGCAAAAGAAAATATATCTAAAAATAACAGAAGATTCCATTGTGGAGTGAAGCCAGTTATGGCCCATGACAAGATATGCATAGCGCCATCTGGGTGGTGCCCAAGGGAAGATAACACACTGGTATAATTCAATGGATAATCTCACTGAGTTATCCTTCCTTAGAAAGCATCGAGATGGCGATATGCTTAACTTGTAGTCGTAAGTATTTCACGAGTGTTAGGACAGCAACGTGTATGCTAAAATACGTGCTCTAATAAAACCGGTGCTATATATATATATATATATATATATATATATATATATATATATATATATATATATATATATATATATATATATATTTGACATTTGTCTCAGTACTGCCACATAGCTCTTGACCGAGAAACAGGGTATTTCTGTTCAGACTTACGCAATCTTTGATTGCAGCCTACCGGTAGTTGGGCTGTTACACTTACGCCTCCATTTTTACAAGTCATGTGACGGAACAGATTATTTTGTCCAGTTAGAATAAGTGTCTGTTCCTGTCTGTAGTTAACTCCGGATGTGGCGTAAAACGCGAGTTCCACAGTATCCAGTGTGTGACAGATTTGATTTCTTTTAATTGTTGTTTAAACCAAGTCAGATGAATTATCAAGAACTTTTCACTACAGTGAGTGATTGAGTGCTTGGGGTTTAACGTCGTACGTAACAATTTTTCAGTCATATGACGACGTTGCAGGACGGATTTCCACCGTGCTTTTATCTAGTGCTGCTTCACTGAGATGCCTTACGAAAGCTAGTAACCCACCTCACCCGAGCCATTATACTGATACAAGTCAACCAGCCGTTGTACTGTACCCTTCATGCTGAACACCAAGCGAGGAAGTTACAACTTCCCCTTTGAAGTCTTAGGTGTGACTCGACCCAGGATTGACCCTGGATCCATCGCTCTCAAAGCGGACGCTCTACCAACCGTGCTAACGGGGTGGTTCTTTTTTTCACTAAACGAACAGCCATCATTTACCTTGCCCTTGATGGCTTAAGTTCAACGTGAAAACATGACAGACGTTCGTTCGATTTGTTCGATTAAAATGTTCTAATTTCCTTATAAATAATGGTTCAGCGATGTTGGCTGTGGCGTAACTTGACTTTGGATGACTCAGGGAATAAGTCCATACCAAATTATAAGGAAAGGTTAGAGCTATTATTTTTGTGAAACTGTCCGTGTGGACCAAGGATATACCGAAGGTGGGCGTTTCATCGTCGGGTGTAGGGTGTGAAGTGAGGTCGAGCTGAATTTGTGCGCCAAAACAGACATTTGTATACCATCAGCAATAATGTTCTGTGTCAGCAATCGCAAGGTCTATTCCAAAGACAACGTTAATCATAAAGCACAGAAGACTAAGAAGTTGGGAAGTAAGCGGTTTCATGCAAACAGACACAGTGAACACTTTTCAGTTATGTTGAAAAGACGCAAGGTATATTATGGGCGAATAAATTGAATCAGTGCCACGTATCGTATACCAAAAAGTTGTCGATAATAAAATATGTGTCTCAGTTGCGCTTGATTGCAGCTAGTCATATAAAGCGCTTGTTCGAAACCAGCAGTCGCCGGTTCCGTTGTGGTCTTTTCCACCCACCATAATGCTGGCCGCCGTCGTATAAGTGAAATATTCTTGAGTACGGCGTAAAACACCAATCAAAAAAAAAAATCAATGAACTACTAGTACGGTAACACGAAATTTTAACATTATTAAACCTCAATTTGAAATGTGCAATCATTGTCATGGGAAAATACATTTATTAACATTTGGCTCGTGATCATATATGACGTGGACTTCTCGTTGTGTTTACTAGAAAGTTCACTTCCCCCCATATCGGAGAAGTGGAAACATTTATGTCAGTAGAATCATTTTAACAAACGGACTGACACCTTTAAAGTAACATTATCACAAGATTCACTTTGACTTACCTGAAAACAATATTACTAACTATTCAAACAATTATTCCACATATTGCAGTGCAGGGATGCGCATCACAACTGAATAGTTCGCGCCAGTAACTTTAACAATATAGACCTGGCATCGCTGCATAAAACTTGTTTAACAGGATTGATCAAAATACAACAACAAAACACTGTTCGTTATACTCGCCTTAATTCGACCTACTATTATCAAAGTTGTGAAACACATTTTATGACATCAACATATCTGCAAAAAGGGTTTATTTACAGAATAAACCCGGCGGGCGACACAGTATCGTCGCCCTCGGCCACACGTGTTTTGGTTACGGTCGACACACTAACCCGCTCAAGCTACATGGTAGTGACCCAAAATACGAAAATCGGACTTTCGCCGGTAACATTTCTTTGAAAAGTGAAAAAGTATCAACAGTCTGTTACACATAGGCCTACTCAATAGTTTGCCGTGTTTTACGACAGAGAAATTAACACATACACAATATTTTGCTGTGCTTTACGAGAAATCATAGTGCGTCAATATAATTGCTGTACAAACACGAGTAACAGCTGTAGATTTAATAACATACTATAGTATCGAATTACATAGACCCCTATACTCATTTCAACTGTAAATAGCTATAAAAGATGGTATGTATATAATTTAGTATTGGTGTATATCTGACTGGCGTGTATGTACTCTTCGAAGTACTTTGGCTGTACAAAAAGGTTAAATTAAGCGATGCTGTCGTTTTCCAGTTTACCTCACCTGATGCTTACTTATATATAGGCCTATGTAACTACGCAACTGATTGCAAATTGACAGTTAACAGATAGCTGTTTATTTACCGAGAAATTCTCTGGTTCCCAGGCAGACTCTCATTCTCTGTTCCGTTTCCCAGGCAGACTCACATTCTCTGTTCCGGCTCCCAGGCAGACTCACATTCTCTGTTCTGGTTCCCAGGCAGACTCACATTTTCTGTTCCAGTTCCCAGGCAGGCTCACATTCTCTGTCCTGGTTCCCAGGTAGACTCACATTCAGACTCACATTCTCTGTTCCTGTTCCCAGGCAGACTCACATTCTCTGTTCGGGTTCCCAGGCAGACTCACATTCTCTGTTCGGGTTCCCAGGCAGACGCTTGTCCTCGGTTCCGGTTCCCAGGCAGACTCTCATTCTCTGTTCTGGTTCCCAGGCAGACTCACGTTCTCTGTTCCTGTTCCCAGGCAGACTCACATTCTCTGTTCGGGTTCCCAGGCAGACTCACATTCAGACCCACATTCTCTGTTCCTGTTCCCAGGCAGACTCACATTCTCTGTTCGGGTTCCCAGGCAGACTCACTTCCTCTGTTCCGGTTCCCAGGCAGACTCACATTCTCTGTTCTGGTGCCCAGGCAGACTCACTTCCTCTGTTCCAGTTCCCAGGCAGACTCACATTCTCTGTTCCAGCATGTCCCTCCGAGCAGTTTTATTATGCTATCCACTTTTCCACTATTTACACACTATAGCCCAAACTGTGAACTAACTATACCCTAAAACGGTGTAACTATTTGTTATGCTATTAAAATGCTCGAACTTGTGTCTATGTGATAACATGTAAATCTGGTGATTCGACTGCCGACATCGAAAGGCAATGGCCATACATCCTGTCTTACAGATGCGGCCGAAACAGCAACAGCTGGATTCGACTTCGCAACCGACATCTTTCAATTTGTAAAATATACTCCCGAGCGTTTTATGACGTGGGATGCAAATATAAACAAGCAAAAAAAAAAAAAACAAGGGCAAACATCTATGGCTCTTGCAATACATCTTTCAGGACACAATTAAGTATGTCTCCCCGGGTAAAGTCCGTTTTCCGTTCATTTTGACTAGATCGGCAATTTTATCTCCATCCGCTGTCGTTTTCATTTTCTAAGTTTGCTATTTAAATACAACCTGGCCTTTGTTACTTTTTCTGTGCGGGAAAATAACTTTGAAGGGTTTTTGGACATTTCTTTTCTTTCATTCGTCTCATAAACGTTCTACTGGTATTTACTAGTTCAGACAGATATGCCAGACAACCGTGATCAATATCTCATGAAAATTGTCGGCCCAGAACCTTTATGAGTATTGTTTGACATCGTCGTTGTTGTTGTAAGTGGCTTTTCTCTGCTGAGCAGTGAGCTACATGTAGATGCCTTCAGGGCCCCTCATCATTTCCTAATGAATGACTGTTTAAACCAGTATACTGTCCATATCCCCAAGATATTGTATGCGATGCTAATGCACACGGAGTCCATTTAGATGGACTAGTAACTGTTATAAGGCTAATGCAAGAATAAGCCCAATCAGCGTTTTATGGGTGTCGCGAGTTCAAGCAGATATCAGCGAGACGGGTGAAAGCTCTCGCAAACTACCGCAGCTAAAAAGACATGATTTTACATTAGATGCAAACAGCGCCGTCGAATCGACAGACAGATGTATTCAATCTAGCAACTACCGTAAAATATCATCTTTATATCCACGTTAGTTTGCGAGAGCCCCCTACCTTCTCTCACCGATACCTATGTGAGGTTGCGAGATGCCTGAAACACTAGTTGGGCTTATTGTGCTGTAATGTGCAGTTTAAATGTATCTGTCAAGGGGTTTCAGCATTCACATGTATAGTAGTTCCTGGGAACTGGAGCATGTAACTGTGTAATGAATCAACCTGTATATGCCCCCTTTTTTACAGACGTGAGGCCATGTGGCCCCTCCTTCTGGACATGACTCGTGAAGAGTCTAAGCGGGTGCTGAGACGCCTGGAACTGGAGGCCTACTCCTCAGTTATCTCTGTCTTCAGGGCTCAAGGGGATCTCACCAAGGAGAAGAAAAAACAGCTCCAGGAGTTACAGAACACACTGAGGTTATTTTTGACCCCTAGGTTAACATTGATCTTAGTCCTGTTGTGCACTGATTTTGTCATTCCTAAAATGAAAAAAACAACTTCATACTGCTACAGAGCCTTAGCCATTCAAAGTTTTATCAAGGACATTGTGAAACAAAAACCTTAAAAAAACTCAGAACTCACTTCTTAGTGAGATATATCTTGGAATGGTGGAGTAAAATATGAATAGATGTACCCAGCAGCATTCCGGTTTAATTGTTGATCTTTTACGCTCTATTTGAAATATTTTGGGAGGATGAGACAATGAGACTAACACATCATCAGTCTTTAGGAATGGATTTGAACCTGAAAGTTTTAATCTCATTGATCAGTGTGTAACTAACTGACCTAAGGCATTTGACTAATGGGTGCACTTCATTTCAGGTATGAGCTTATTTTGTAATTTCAGCATATCTACTGAACGTCACAGAGCTGAGGTGAGAAGAGCGGTGAATGATGAGAAACTGTGCACCATTGCTGACAAGTAAGCTGCCTGTCACTGCACTCAGATTTATGGTAGAAATAGTTCTCTGGGATTTAAAGGGCTACACTCTTCCTAAAAGTATAGTTTGTTTTACGAAACACAATTATGAATTCAACTTGTTAAAGTTTTGTAGTCTGTTTCATATTGTAAACAGTTTAATAAACCCATAGAATTTTTAACTTATAAATATTATAGCCTTCAATGTGTAGATGAAGGAAACCAGAGTGCCTGGAGTATGCCAGCGACGTGTGCCAGGTACCCGAGGTACCTGCTAACATCTGGTGCTAGAGCTGGGAAGATACAACTGCAGTGGTCAGGGTCTAACGCTTGCAGAGATCCAGACAAATAAACCAGCGAGGTGGCCAATGGAAAGAAATTGAAGCTTCTCAAATCAACCCATGAAATAATAAAGGTTTCACATTTTTATTGCAGCACATTTGGCCCTGACACAAGTTCAGAATGGCTGATAGAAGGGAGGCGATTGGTGCCATTGATGCCCCGCCTTGTTCCCCAGACAGCCTTCACGCTGACAGCTAATCAGGCGGCTAACATGCAGGCAGAGCTTAATGCCTCTTTACCCACACCATCAGAGACGGGCAACAAAGATTGTGAGTAGCTTTAAAAATTTCAACAAATTTGCAAAATTAGTGTCTTGCATAAGAGTTGGCCCGCAAGTGTTGTGAGGCAGGCAGCAGTTTGGGAGCAGACACGGGAATTAACACATTTCTAGCTCTGTCTGACACTCATTTGTTCAGGCATACCAAGGCTTCAGAAGTGTCAACAAATAAGTGAAATTAGTATTTTGTACAAAAGTTAGACAGGGTTCTGAGACAGAGAAAAAAGATTTGGAGAAGAAATGGGAATTGAAGCATTTGCTGACATCAGTCCTGAGTTAAGCCATATGAAACATTTGTAAAATTTGTGAATTTCTAACTCAAGTGAGCTGGGGATTCAAGTTCTATTTTTGGATAGAGAATTTGTGAATTGGTCTGCTCTCATTGCCATGACTGTTTGTGAGCCCTAATAGTGACTATAAGTGGTTGAAGAAGCATTTTAACATTAAACTACTATATCCTCAAAATCTGAAACATAATCAATATATTAGATGTATAAATTGTCTGGAAAGTTGACCTTGAACATGCAAAAAGAATCAAGAAATAAACTAATATGAAACGGATTGCTTTGACATTTTTCATGGTTCTTGGGACATGTTACAGAAAGCAGCTGATTTCCACAATCTAATGTTTGCTTATGACAGCTTTTCATCTATCCATGGAGGTATATATAGACATTGGTCTACCTATGGGTGTAAATATAGATATTGGTCTTCCCATGGAGGTATATATAGACATTGGTCTACCCATGGAGGTAAATATAGACATTGGTCTTCCCATGGAGGTAAATATAGACATTGGTCTTCCTTTATAGGTAGATACAGACATTTGTCTATCCATGGAGGTATATATAGACATTGGTCTTCCCATGGAGGTAAATATAGACATTGGTCTTCCTTTATAGGTAGATATAGACATTGGTCTACCCATGGAGGTAAATGTAGACATTGGTCTTCCCATGGAGGTAAATATAGACATTGGTCTTCCTTTATAGGTAGATACAGACATTTGTCTATCCTCCATGGATAGACAAATGTCTGTATCTACCTATAAAGGAAGACCGCCTGATTAGCTGTCAGCGTGAAGGCTGTCTGGGGAACAAGGCGGGGCATCAATGGCACCAATCGCCTCCCTTCTATCAGCCATTCTGAACTTGTGTCAGGGCCAAATGTGCTGCAATAAAAATGTGAAACCTTTATTATTTCATGGGTTGATTTGAGAAGCTTCAATTTCTTTCCATTGGCCACCTCGCTGGTTTATTTGTCTGGATCTCTGCAAGCGTTAGACCCTGACCACTGCAGTTGTATCTTCCCAGCTCTAGCACCAGATGTTAGCAGGTACCTCGGGTACCTGGCACACGTCGCTGGCATACTCCAGGCACTCTGGTTTCCTTCATCTACACATTGAAGGCTATAATATTTATAAGTTAAAAATTCTATGGGTTTATTAAACTGTTTACAATATGAAACAGACTACAAAACTTTAACAAGTTGAATTCATAATTGTGTTCTATATATAGAAGGAGGAACACCTCGGGCTGACTGGGTGGGTTGTTCCTGCTTCCATATACACCTCCATGGTCTACCAATATGGCGTACATCCGTATATGTATGTCAGACGTTCATCAGAAAACTGACCACCATTGTGAATAGGAAAAATTCTCCACTATGGCGTCAGACGACAGTTATATGATAAATGAACTTGTGTGAAAATTATGGCTCTTATGTTTCAGTGAGTTCCCCACCAGTTGTGACCACGCCTACTATGACACCGACAGCCGTTGCAAAAATGCCACGCCCAGGAAGTCCATCAAACGTTGTGGTTCTGCCCAGTGGATTCTCAGTACACATCAAGGGTAGGTCAAACAAAGAACATCAGTGGTACGGTAAGTGCTGTAAAATTTTATCCAGAAATTTGTATTTTTGGAGGCAAATAAATGTCAGAAACTGTCACTTTGATGCTGAAGATTTCATTTTTCGCTTAGAATATCATCCTACCGTCCAGCAATTCTAAAAATACCTTTCTAAGATCAACAGAACACTCAGAATCTGGCAAAATGTGGAAATTGGTAGCTTCTCTTTACAGACGAAGTAGAGGAAGTGCAGAGCAGGAAGCGTAAGAGGAGCCAGTCTGCGGAGGGTGCGGCATTAGGAGGCGACTTGGCTCCTGTGCCCCACCCCAGAGTCAGCTACACCACCCAGACCTCCCACTCCCCTTCCCCGATGAAGATCACCATCAGTAAGAGTCCGCAGACAAAGACGCACAACTCTGTCACCACGACACCCCCACAGAAGGTAGGTGTTACCAGGCCATGGGGAGAAGAGCTGGGGAGAAGAGCTATCATAGGCAAGATAAAAATCAAATTCTAGGGGCCGTTTCCACAAAGACATGTTAAATGTTTAGTTTTTGGAATGCAAGTTGAAATTGAAATGTTGACGTGTTTGTCTTAAGACAACATTGATGATGGGATGAAAATCTTGATTTAAAGGGCTCAAAAATTAGCCCTAAAATCATGTTTCAAATTTTGATTGAAATCCAGACTGGCTTTGTGAAGTCGGCTGCAGGTCAGAGTTATAGGGGTAATGCTAAAGTTTTCTCATCCAAAGTAAAGTTTGACTGAAAGTCTGTGTAGTATCTTGTTCACTCCTGGGTTTATGATGGTGATTTGTAACCAAAAGTTCTGGTAACGTGGTATGCCTGTATTACAATAGAACAGCAGTCAACCTGGCTTGTACCTGAGCCACTGAGGCATGGGAAAGGGTAGCCCACTGTGGAAGGGGGTAACCCCTGATAAGATGTAATCCTGTATAAATTGTCCAGTTGATAAGATAACCTGGTTCTGTATAATCAGTCAGAAGGAACCAACAAGTCATGCAGAAAAATGTAAGCTGGGGCTCTGTCATTGCTAAAAAAATTAGAACTTTACCCAGACATGTGAGCACTCCGCATTGTCCCAGGAGTCCAGCTCATAGTGGCTTCCACTCTGGATGTATCTGGGAAGGTCTGATGGCAACTTGCAGGTGGTCGTGTGTTTTCTCAGGCCCTGCCCGATTTCCTCCCACAATAAGTGAAATATTCTAGAGTACAACATAATACATCAATCAAATAAATAAATAATCCAGGTTAATTAGATGGTCTGGGGCAGGTTTTCAGGAAGCGCACAATTCAGTAAGCCCTTAACTACCATGGCAGTGTATGTTGTAGAGATATAAAGTGCACTTAGCTGAGGGCTACTTAACTCTCATTACGTATCAGGAAACCGTCGCCTGATTCTGTGTATTCAGTAAGATGATTTGATGTATGTAAATTATGGGTAGTATAAAGACAGCAGAAAAACCATATGCCAGTGTTTTGTTGTTTTTTTTTTTTGTTTTTTGTTTTTTTTTATCATTTTTTTAAGCTTTCATTTGTCTTTTCCTTGGACAGGTTATATTACTGTCAAGCTCTGGCCAATCCACAGCTGCTAACATCTTACAGAAGTCAGTGTCCGTGCCCGTCATGCGAACTGGGTCTAGCTCTCACACAACCTACACCTCTGGCGTCCCCAAAACCTCCATTGTTTACCCAGGATCCTCCTCTTCCCCAGCATCCAATGGAAATTTAGGAAACATTGTCACTGTGGCGACAACATCAGCTCTGCAGAATGTGTCAACCACTGGAGGTAATTGGCTTTTTTGAACTCGCAATCAAGAACAGGCATTTGTCCAGTCATAAACAATACTGTTGCAAGTAGGTCAAGCTCATGCCCCACACATTTGGTACAAATGTTCTGTCCTTCTGTGACGGGTTTTCACGGAATGAAAAGTGACGCTGTGATTGGAAGGGGTGGTGGGGACATCCGATATTGTGGATACAGCCATTCTGTTGTACTTTGACATGATCTGTGCCTACAGTTCATTAGTTACCCTTTTTTTATCAATTCTTTGTCTTTTTTTCCAGACTCTTATGAAAATAAAAATTTCTAGCTGAATAAACTTTGATAAAGGAATACATTTCCAGACCACCCATTTGCTGAGGCGATAATAGTATACAAAATGTTGCACAGCAGACGTAAAAATGAAGAAGTCCTGGCATCGCCTCATAAATTTTAAAGAGTACAATTTTATGAATTGGTTATCAAAAATTTCCTTATCATATCATAAATATTTTTGAATATATTTGTCATAGAAATTACCGTGAGAAGATAACCCACCATTTTGCTGTTCTTAAATCTGCTAATGCTACCAGTCAATGTTTCTATGTTTTCAGCCCCGTCACAGGTGTTTTCCCAGCAGCAGGGAGGGTCTGTAGGGTTTGCCACACCCACTGGAGCTCTGACAAAACCACGCATGAAAACTGTCACCCGACAACGACTGACACATGTGAGTGAGGAAAAAAATGTGCCAATAAAGTGTGGTGTTTTTTTTTTTGTCTGCAAATGCAGGTCATAAAATATTGGTTTTGGTGCTGAAACTTGTATCTTCCTTCCTTCTGAAAGAGACGTCAAACTGAAATCAGAGATCAATAGAACTCTCAAAATGAAGCAAAATGAGAAACTTTGTAAGGAGCCCCAGCCTAACTTGATAGCTCTGATATTGGAAAGATGATGCTACATGTAGATGTCCTAATTTGTGAGTTTAAAAGAATACAGTTGTCAATTGTGTTTCTTCTGTTTCCAGAGCGGAGTGACCTCCCTTACAGGACAGCGCCCTGGCCTAGTGGTGCCGATGTCCCCACAGTCTGTTCACGGTGTACCCCATTCTGGTCACATGAAAACTGTGGGCAAACCTACAATACAGATTAAACAGGAGGGGGGTAAGTCATTATACGTATACACGGCAGGTGTTTTAAATTATACCTTCAAAGTTCAAAGGGAGAGGGCACAAAGAATCAGGAACCTCTCAACAGTGCTGTAACTGTGAGTTCAATTCATGTCTTACTGGCTTCTCAGTTGTCGTATGTGGGAAGGTCTGCCACGGGGTCGTGGATTTCCTCCTGGGCTCTGCCTGGGTTGCTCCCAGCATAGTAAAAGTGAAGTATTCTTCAGTAGGGGGTAAAACACCAATCCCCAAACTAAGTAAATAAGATTGCATGTTCAAGTCCAGCTTCTGCTGGCAAAGGGCAGTGGGTTACTTCAGGTGCCTCGGTTTCCTCTAAACCAAAACCTTGGTACCATCAGTATAATCAAGTGCAAAACTAAATTTTTGAGAGCACTTTCAGCCTAGAAGGCTGATGCTGATGTAAATTTTGTTGGGTTTATTTACTGCACTGGACCTTGATGCATCCCTGTTGACGCGGCTGTCGGCTAGAGGATACAGTCGTAAACCTAACCGGTGTCATACAACTAAATACATATTTAACTCACATCCCTGAAGCCCCTCCTCCTTCCTAAACTCTGCTGTCAATCACTCATGTACTTGTTCTGGAATGGTCATTATCCAGCAGCTTCCCACCTTCCCTAAGCCTCTCCTTCTTCTTAAACACTGCTGTCAATCACTCATGTACTTGTTCTGGAATGGTCATTATCCAGAAGCCTCCCACCTCCCCTAAGCCCATCCTCCTTCCTAAGCGCTGCTGTCAATCACTCATGTACTTGATCTGGAATGGTCATTATCCAGCAGCTTCCCACCTCCCCTAAGCCCCTCCTCCTTCCTAAACACGGCTGTCAATCACTCATGTACTTGTTCTGGAATGGTCATTATCCAGCAGCTTCCCACCTCCCCTAAGCCCCGTCCTTCCTAAACACTGGTGTCAATCACTCATGTGCTTGTTCTGGAATGGTCATTATCCAGAAGCCTCCCACCTCCCCTAAGCCCCTCCTCATTCCTAAACACTGGTGTCAATCACTCGTACTTGTTCTGGAATGGTCATTATCCAGAAGCCTCCCACCTCCCCTAAGCCCCTCCTTCTTCCTAAACACTGGTGTCAATCACTCATGCACTTGTTCTGGAATGGTCATTATCCAGAAGCCCCCCCACCTCCCCTAAGCCCCTCCTCCTTCCTAAACACTGGTGTCAATCACTCGTACTTGTTCTGGAATGGTCATTATCCACAAGCCTCCCACCTCCCCTAAGCCCCTCCTCATTCCTGAACACTGGTGTCAATCACACAAGTACTTGTTCTGGAATGGTCATTATACAGACGACTGCTTCAGTGGAATAATGGTTTAGTGTATCTGCCTTGAAGTCAGGAGGCCTGGGATCAATCCCAGGTCTGGTCATACCAAAGACCTTGAAGATGACAATTGCTGCTGTCTCACTTGGCACTCGGCACTGAGAGGTTAGAGCAAGGAAACAGGACAGGTTGGTCAAGTGTCAGTATAATGTGACTGGGTGGCAAGAGCACTTTGACGTCATCGGCTTGCCCTGCCACAAGAAGATACAGTAGAAGTACACACACTTAATGACTCCTCAGTGTCATATGGCACCTTTTAGTACGATGTGAAACCCTAATCATACATACATACTGTACATACCTTATCCAGACTCTGCCCACCTCCCCTAAGCCGCTCCTCATTGCCTAACACCTCTGTCACTCACTCATGTACTTCTCTGTTCAGGAATGAAGATCATCACCCAGACCCTGCCCACTTCCTCTAAGCTCCTCCCCAAACCATCAGCCTTGGGCTCATCGGGCACACCCATTGTGGTCGTCAGCAGTAGCTCACAAACGCACACGTCAGGCTCAGTCACTATGGTAACTAGACCTGTGACCTCATCAGGGGGTAAGTGTGATATAACATTAAGGAATAACATGGCCAGGAATTTGTCTTTCTGCAAGTGTGTATTTCCTCATGCCAAACACATCCTAAGCTTCCATGGATACAAAGTCTGAGGCCTGTTGCTCAAAAGTGTGTTAAAGCTACTAGAAATCTTAATATCAGTCTCATCCCAATACAAAGTAAATGGCACTGTAGTCTGGAAAGTTCCGACTTACGTGTGAACAACTGGGCTCATGACAACTGAGCTAACCACTGAGACTCTGTTTGACAGGTTCTAAGCATTGTTCTAGACATTTTCATAAAAGCTAATCTAAATTTTGACTACTTGTGGAATTGCATACATATAGCCTTATACATGAATCTGATGAAAGTGAAAGTGATGTCTTATTATCTCCCCTTCCTTCATGTCTTATTATCTCCCCTTGTTTAGTTGCAGCATCTCTTGGGAGCAAAATTCTCAACATCACAACCCAGGGAGGAAAGGTCATTGCCACGACGAACAAATCCCCAAATGTGGTGACGGTGAATCCCAAGACATTACATCTGACAGCGGTGAAAACCGCAGCGGGAGTGGCGGGTATGTCACGCAGGCCTGTGACAAGGATAGTAGAAGCTGTCTGCATTCCTGAAAGGAAAGACTAGATCAAACTATAAAAAACATACCTTTCTGTTTTTGTGATGTTGATTAGGAGATATATCAGAGTCCAAAGTAAGTGAAAATTCTCACATCAAGAAAATAAAAAAACGCTGCCTTGTTATCAACTTTTACTAATCAGATGAGAGTTTTTTTCTATAAACGAAGCAGGTAATTGTTTCCAGTGTGACTTCATTTGAACCCTGCCATACCTTGTGCCATATAGAGACTGAAGAATGTACTTCTGAATCTGTACTTCCTTGTTCTTCCTTGTTCAGGTGGCAAACCCAACGTGATTGTTGTTCAGAAGAGTCAGGGGAAGAAGCTGATTGGTCAGGGGACTACCATGGTTACCACAAAGGCAGGAACTTCATTACCATTTGAGAAGGTGAGATATGCATGTATTTTATGTTGAATATATTGAATATAATTTTGGGATATTGAAAATAATTAATACCTACAGAATAGAGAGTAAAACCAGAGCAGCGACGGCGGTGTTATAAAGCTGGCAAATGGTCAGATTACCAGGTGAAATACGGCCTCATGTAAATTTACCTCAGTTAGGACTGTTCAGGTAAATGCATATAGCATAGCAACTTAGACACCCCCTAGCATCATAGCTAAAAGGATTAGTGTCCAGATTTAATTACTTGTCCTAATTATAATGATTATAATCTTTTTAACAGTGTGTTACCAGGAGGGCCTCTGAGAAATGTAATTTTGACTTTAAATCCACCCAAAACAATAGATTTGTTACCCTGTCCGATGTGCAGCCGGTCGCCCGGTAAAGCTCAGCGGGTGACATCATAGGTAGCCATCCCAAGTCTAGCTGGCCTATATAACCTGGGAATTTGTATGAAAGCGATGTCATTCGAGATGGATTCTAGCTACACAGAAGCAAATATATCAATTTGAACCAATAGTGGACGATGTGGAAGTTCCGGTCAGACTTCAGATTCCGAGTTTTCAGACGTTGAATCAGAATTATGTCCAGGCATTTCCAACCTCAGTGGCAATACAGACTGCTGTATAGCTTTATCCTGTGTTACACCGTAGCTCTACATTCCGTGTGTATATCAGATTTAATATTTAGTACTCATTCCTTCTGTCCGCTTCACAGTAAATATAATTCTATCCCCCGAGTTGATTTACTTTAAAAATGCGTCCTTGGGAATGAATTTTGTGCATTTAATCAAGGCTATACTGAAGAAAAATTGTTACTACTGTTTAATTTTCCTAGTTATATGATGGGGGGAGTGTCGCTAACCCTCGTGATCTGGATCAGATATTAAAACAATGGAGGATGGATTATCACTGTTTTAGATTACTTTCGTACCTACCTTGACTAGTTTTCAGAGAGATGTCACTTGTTTTCACACTTTTGATGCCTAATTTTAAAGGCTTTGTTTTACATTCACCAAGCCCTATCACTACGGTGTTTATACATATATTCAGAGCCGAATTTTTCCTCCCTGCTGTTAAAATTTCTTATCCCAACTCCTGCCAGCCCGGCTTGTGCTGTGAATCCACGCTTTCCTGAGGGCCAAATCGTCTGGAAACACCAGGGTTCGCGGACGGCCTGTTTTTACAACCGTATGCAGAACAGCAAACCATTTCATGGAGAAATTCAGTATGCTTGTTGACACTTATGTAGCTCTTGAACACTGAGCTAAATGGCGAGGCTCTGACAGCTTATGAACACTGAGCTAAATGGCGAGGCTCTGACAGCTTATGAACACTGAGCTAAATGACGAGGCTCTGACAGCTTATGAACACTGAGCTAAATGGCGAGGCTCTGACAGCTCTTGAACACTGAGCTAAATGGCGAGGCTCTGACAGCTTATGAACACTGAGCTGAATGGCGAAGCTCTGACAGCTTATGAACACTGAGCTGAATGGCGAGGCTCTGACAGCTTCTGAACACTGAGCTGAATGGCGAGGCTCTGACAGCTTCTGAACACTGAGCTAAATGGCGAAGCTCTTACAGCTTATGAACACTGAGCTGAATGGTGAAGCTCTGACAGCTTATGAACACTGAACTAAATGGCGTTCAAGGTTAGACTTGTGTAACATCATACGTCGAAGACTACCAAGTGTTGGCGAAAAAAAAACCATAAACCCAGCCTCTTTGTCCAGTGAGTTTAGCGCGATATTACTCAGATTACTTTCTTCCAATATTTTTTTACACTCAACTTAAAAATATATACAGGGGTAGCTAATTATGAAAATATAAACAATCTGGACACTAATCCTTGAAGCAGAATTAGGTAAATGAACTGCGGTGAAGACTCACACTACACACTGGGTTGTCTCCCCTTGAACCAGCCAACTGTGCATTAGGCTGTTTGTCTGGTGTCTTATTAATGTCATATTCAGTGTTACTTCCGTTATATCGCTATGATATCGCATTGTACATGTAACTTATGTTTCTCATGTACAAAATGTTGCCTTACTAGTGTGACTAATCAATTGACAAGGAAGGATTGTTTTTGTTTTGTGTTTTCGGATGCTCCAATACTTTGGTTGCATGTTTATATTTCATGCCTTTTACTTTAAGAGACATTTTAGAGGGAAAAGAACAAAGCATCAAGTGGAAAGGCTTATCTACAAATATTTAAAACGAAACTATCAACATTTTTGAATTTGAGTTACTTGTAGTTTTGGGCTCTTTTGTCTGTGTTTTAGGAGCTTGTAAGTTTTATCCAGAAACATGACCCACAGAAAATAGTCACGGCCAAAACCCTGGACAACAAAGTTATCCTCACAACCAGTGCTCATGACTTCCGTGCTCTAAAGGTAAGATCACAGCGTAGGCCAGCATAATCACACAGAGCTCACTAGTTCAGTGCTCTAGAGGTAGGATCACAGCGTAGGCCAGCATAATCACACAGAGCTCACTAGTTCAGTGCTCTAAAGGTAAAGATCACAGCGTATGCCAGCATAATCACACAGTGCTCACTAGTTCAGTGCCCTAGAGGTAAGAGCCCAGCGTAGGCCAGCGTAATCACACAGTGCTCACTAGTTCAGTGCTCTAAAGGTAGGATCACAGCGTAGGCCAGCATAATCACACAGAACTCACTGGTTCAGTGCTCTAAAGGTAAAGATCACAGCGTATGCCAGCATAATCACACAGAGCTCACTAGTTCAGTGCTGTAAAGGTAAGAGCCCAGCGTAGGCCAGCGTAATCACACAGTGCTCACTAGTTCAGTGCTCTAAAGGTAGGATCACAGCGTAGGCCAGCATAATCACACAGAACTCACTAGCTCAGTGCTCTAAAGGTAAAGATCACAGCGTAGGCCAGCATAATCACACAGAGCTCACTAGTTCAGTGCTCTAAAGGTAAGATCCCAGCGTAGGCCAGCATAATCACACAGAGCTCACTAGTTCAGTGCTCTAAAGGTAAGATCCCAGCGTAGGCCAGCATAATCACACAGAGCTCACTAGTTCAGTGCTCTAGAGGTAGGATCACAGCGTAGGCCAGCATAATCACACAGAGCTCACTAGTTCAGTGCTGTAAAGGTAAAGATCACAGCGTAGGCCAGCATAATCACACAGTGCTCACTAGTTCAGTGCTGTAAAGGTAAGAGCCCAGCGTAGGCCAGCGTAATCACACAGTGCTCACTAGTTCAGTGCTCTAAAGGTAGGATCACAGCGTATGCCAGCATAATCACACAGAACTCACTAGCTCAGTGCTCTAAAGGTAAAGATCACAGCGTATGCCAGCATAATCACACAGAGCTCACTAGTTCAGTGCTCTAAAGGTAAGATCCCAGCGTAGGCCAGCATAATCACACAGAGCTCACTAGTTCAGTGCTCTAGAGGTAGGATCACAGCGTAGGCCAGCATAATCACACAGAGCTCACTAGTTCAGTGCTCTAAAGGTAAAGATCACAGCGTAGGCCAGCATAATCACACACAGCTCACTAGTTCAGTGCTCTAAAGGTAAGATCACAGCGTATGCCAGCATAATCACACAGAGCTCACTAGTTCAGTGCTCTAAAGGTAAGATCCCAGCGTATGCCAGCGTAATCACACAGTGCTCACTAGTTCAGTGCTCTAAAGGTAAGATCACAGCGTAGGCCAGCATAATCACACAGAGCTCACTAGTTCAGTGCTCTAGAGGTAGGATCCCAGGGTATGCCAGCATAATCACACAGAGCTCACTAGTTCAGTGCTCTAGAGGTAGGATCCCAGCGTATGCCAGCATAATCGCACAGAGCTCACTAGTTCAGTGGCCTAGAGGTAGGATCACAGCGTAGGCCAGCATAATCACACAGAGCTCACTAGCTCAGTGATCTAAAGATAGGATCACAGCGTATGCCAGCATAATCACACAGAGCTCACTAGTTCAGTGCTCTAAAGGTAGGATCACAGCGTAGGCAAGCATTATCACACAGAGCTCTCTAGTTCAGTGCTCTAGAGGTAGGATCACAGCGTAGGCCAGCATAATCACACAGAGCTCACTAGTTCAGTGCTCTAGAGGTAGGATCACAGCGTAGGCCAGCATAATCACACAGAGCTCACTAGCTCAGTGATCTAAAGGTAGGATCACAGCGTATGCCAGCACAATCACACAGAGCTCACTAGTTCAGTGCTGTAAAGGTAAAGATCACAGCGTATGCCAGCATAATCACACAGAGCTCTCTGGTTCAGTGCTCTAAAGGTAAAGATCACAGCGTAGGCCAGCATAATCACACAGAGCTCACTAGTTCAGTGCTCTAAAGGTAAAGATCACAGCGTATGCCAGCATAATCACACAGTGCTCACTAGTTCAGTGCTGTAAAGGTAAGATCACAGCGTATGCCAGCATAATCACACAGTGCTCACTAGTTCAGTGCCCTAGAGGTAGGATCACAGCGTATGCCAGTATAATCACACAGTGCTCACTAGTTCAGTGCTCTAAAGGTAAGAGCCCAGCGTAGGCCAGCGTAATCACACAGAGCTCACTAGTTCAGTGCTCTAAAGGTAGGATCACAGCGTAGGCCAGCATAATCACACAGAACTCACTAGCTCAGTGCTCTAAAGGTAAAGATCACAGCGTAGGCCAGCATAATCACACAGAGCTCACTAGTTCAGTGCTCTAAAGGTAAGATCCCAGCGTAGGCCAGGGTAATCACACAGAGCTCACTAGTTCAGTGCTCTAAAGGTAGGATCACAGCGTATGCCAGCATAATCACACAGTGCTCACTAGTTCAGTGCTCTAAAGGTAAGATCCCAACGTAGGCCAGCGTAATCACACAGAGCTCACTAGTTCAGTGCTCTAAAGGTAGGATCACAGCGTATGCCAGCATAATCACACAGTGCTCACTAGTTCAGTGCTCTAAAGGTAAGATCCCAGCGTAGGCCAGCATAATCACACAGAGCTCACTAGCTCAGTGCTCTAAAGGTAAGATCACAGCGTAGGCCAGCATAATCACACAGAGCTCACTAGTTCAGTGCTCTAGAGGTAAGATCCCAGCGTATGCCAGCATAATCACACAGAGCTCACTAGTTCAGTGGTCTAGAGGTAGGATCACAGCGTATGCCAGCATAATCACACAGAGCTCACTAGTTCAGTGCTCTAAAGGTAAGATCACAGTGTAGGCCAGCATAATCACACAGAGCTCACTAGTTCCAAAGTGTATCAGCAGTTGAGCTCAGTATTAACTGTAGTTCGGACTAATATCCCGTTTATTTTTGCATTAGAACAAGACGTGTGATTTAAGCCTGGCTTAAGTTTCAGTACACATTTGAACAACTGGCTTCATGAGCCTGTCATGCAATAGTTCTATCAATGCGATTGCTGTGTGTTCAAGTCCTGTTAATGCTGGCTTCCTCTCGGGTCGTACATGGGAAGGTCTGCAGGCGACCTGTAGCTGGTCATCGATTCCCTCGCACCATAATGCTGGCTTTTGTTGTACAAGTGAATTATTCTTGAGTATGGCATATAAATCCAATCAAAGTAATAAACAAATAAGTTGTAATGATGGATGTACATGTTTTTTATCTCATTGGTGTTTAACACTGGGGTCAGCAATGTGTAGAAATGTCCAAATCAGGTCAGGTACTGCTCTGCCATCGACATATGTATATGAACGCTATCATGAAGACAGGTTACACTACAGACATTGACTGTTTACCCGTATTGCATTTTCAGAAATCTCGCCCAGAGGCTGATGGGAAGACGTCGTTGTTGGCAGAGCTAATACAGGCTGCTGGCATGAGCTCAGACTCACCCGGTTCATCTTCCGTGACTTCCTCACCCATTATAATAGAGGAGAGCACCCCAGCAGGGGAGATAACCACCACACAGTCCAGTTTACCCATTAAAGGTAGCTGTGCCGGTAGAATGTGCCTGTGTGTGAAGACCATGTTCTGGTGTTGGTAATCTTGTGGAAATTTATATGCTGATACAGGTAGTCTGGTGACAGATCAAATGCTTGAACAATCTGCATGAGTAATACATGTACTAATGAGGAAGGGAACATTTCCTGACATGATTGCAGTGGTTTTGTCATTCTGCCAAGTATGAGGTTAATCAAGTAGGTAAAATATGAGGTAGGTTTTGAAAGACTACAGGGCTTCTAATCTTGGTCGTTATTTAGGTTGAAATTGTCTTCCTGGGAAGAGCTTATCTTTGGAACATTTGACCAGAGATGAGGTGCTGCTAGCATTTGGTAATCATTAGATACTCATTTAGCAAAATGTGATCATTACATCAAGAGAGTTGTGAGATTTTTTGTTTTCTGAATTCATTTTCCTCCATGTATGGAACTAAAAACAGCTGGGTATAAACGAAACAGTGTTGATGATAGCCACAAATGGAAGCAAATTATGAAATACATTAATAAAAAAAGACATACATTTAATTGCTGTATTCCAATTAACAATTATGAATATACCGTCTTTTCTCTTCTCACAGCGGTAACGCCAGCCCTGCCCCCGAACTTGGCCAACGAATGGTTTGAGTATGATGTCACAGATGATGTCCAATCAGGTTCCCCGGCTTCCCAGCCTAAACCAGGGTACGTCACACGCATGATGTATCACCACCACTTCTCTTTGATAAGGAGATCCCGTGTCAGGGTGAATAGAGTGCTAGTGCAGTGCAATGACCCAGGAGTCTTTCGCCAATGTGGTTGCAGTGAGTTCAAGTCTGACTCATGCTGGCTTCCTCTCCTGTCATACATGGAAAAGTCATGCAGAAACCTGCAGATGGTTGTGGGTTTCCCTTGGACTTTGTCCGGTTTCCTCTCACCATAATGCTGGCTGTGGTTGTATAAGTAAAGAGTTCTTGAGTGCGGCGTAAAGCACTTACTAAATAAATAGATAAATAAATCTGTTGGGTGAGTTTTCATTCCCTTCTTGGTGAAAACAGTTGTGAAGTACCAGAAGGATTGCATGTTTTTTAGTGACAATTCTGAAGGGTACATTATTGTTCGAATCCTTTTTCAAAGTGATTGCATTTTTACAATCAGTGCGTGCTTTGGAGGATGACATATAGGTGATAATATTTTTCTGGGCCCATTGTCACGAAACTTCTAAAGTTTTTTTGCTTAAGCTACATGATATTATACTTAGGAAGCGAGATAGGATTTTCAGGTTAAACCTTACAGCCATGATTCAATAAATCTGCCATACCTGAGATTCATCTTAGGACAGGCATAGCCTGGGGTTGCCATTCTCTCACAACAGCCAATCAGAGTCGACTCAATGTACTAAGCAATATACTGGACTTGATAAGGTCTGTGTAATCAAGGGCCAATTCGGCAAAGCCAGTTTTGACTTAAATCAAAAATTTGAAATATGACTTTAGAGCTTGTTTCTGAGCCCTGTAAATTAAAATTTGGACCACCTCATATATGTTATCTTAAGACAGATATGTCAAAATTTCATCTTCCATTAAACTTTCACAAACTAAACATTGTGACAACTAAATTTTGATTTAAGTCAGAAAGGCCTTCGTGGAATCTGCCCCAGGCTTAGTTATTCCACTACTGTCAGAAGAACTCATCTAGTCACCCGGTGCTAAAATATTGTCTAGTAGTCTAATTGATTTTGTATCAGACCAAGACTGGTATTAAGATTTAAGGCTGACATACAGCTGTATCTTTTAATACACTTTTGAACAACTTGCCCCAGAAAGATATTCTGTTTTCATTCAGCCTGTTGTTGTTACAGGCAGCCAGCCTCAGACCTGAGCCAGGATTCCAGTGGTGATCCATTATCACAAGACCAATTCTACACACTGGGTATCTGATGGTCTTTTTCTTTACTCATCTGTCTGTCTTACTGTTCCTGTGACTGTTAGTCTGTCTGTGGGTTGTTTCTGTCTGTGCTTAAAAACGACTGTGGTCTGACTGTGTCAGCTTTGGTTTCAATACTACTTTAATCTTTTAGATAACAATGTCTGATTTATATTTGGTGGTGGTGTGATATTCTGTTTATATGGAGGAAAAAAACAGAAAATGGAAAAGTAAAACTATGTTCAAAAATTTTTTTATTTTTTTCCTTTTTTTGTGTTTTAATAACCACAGAAGTTCAGTTTTGTTATGCTATTAAACTGCTTCCTTGTGTCAACAGAACAAGCTATGAGTATGGTGAACCCAGTCCCTCAGACGAAGGGCGTGGCTGAGACAGAGGGGGTCACAGTAGAGGGGGTGGGGACAACAACGATGACGGACCCAGCCAGCATCAACCAATCACAACAGGTGGGTGTAAAGTACATATACCGAGGCAGTCCCTACCAAGTGTTCGCTGTGCACCTGTGCATTGACCTCTGTAAGCTCGTAATGGGCTAAAGGCTAAAGTGCTAACTCGCTGCCCTTGGCCCGTTAGTTGGGAAGGGGACACTGTGGCGGAGGGTATTAGTACGCCAGCGCAGTGTAAAGACCCAAGTCGCTGTGAGTCCAGCTCTTGTTGACTTCCGCAGGTTGCTGACATGCCTTCCCATGTATGGCTGTGGGTTTCCATGAGGCCCTGCATGGTTTCCTTCCAACATAATGCTCACCGTCGTCGTATAAGTGAAATATTCTTGAGTACGGCGTGAAACACCAATCAAATAAATAAATACATGTAAATAAAAGTTTTATTCGAAAAGTGATGTAAGCAATCACACATTTATCCTGCTTAAGAAATGATCATAACAGATGAAAAAAGGAGTACTGTTTTTTCTCTTGATGTTCAGATCGCCCAAGGCAAGACCCCAGCTGAGGCAGAAATGAAAGACAGCTTCACAAAACTAGGGTCATTGACCTCAGTAGTTCCCAGTCTGAACCCTGACCTCTTACCTGGTGACCTTGATCCTCAGACGGGCATCTTCCACTCCACGGGGTCTAGTGTACATGTGGGCAGTTCCGGGGAAGACACAAACAAACCAGCCAGCAGCCAGTCAATGGACTTACTGAGCACATCGCTGGCTCAGGCTCAAATTGACCTTGACCCTTATGAGTTCATGGAGGAGGACATGGTGGCCTTGACCTCATTGTCTGGTCAGGATGTCAAGGTCCCACCCCAGGCAACTGACCTTGAACCAACGAAGCCTGTGGGTCAAAAGGCACAGAAGGAAGCACTGGTCAGCATTTTGACGGGGAATGTTGTTCAGGACACTGGACAGTCGACGGCTGGGAAAGGTCAGGTCATCCGTGACCTCCCCTCTAGCGCCTCACAAGATGGGAGTGAGGCTCCAGCCAGAGCTACATCTAGTTTCATTCCTCTGGAGGAATTGAGCAACAAAGCCTCTGGAGCCTCAATAAACATTACAACTCAGGTAAATCTCAGTTGACTGTTTCTTTTTTTTTTCCCCTCCTTTTATAATCAGGTAACCGTCATTGGCAAAACCCATCTTGCAGTTTTCTCTGAGACGAAAAGTGCGTGGCAAAGAGGAACTTGTAAGGAACTCTTTCCTGACATCAACAGAACGATCCAAAGTTATGTATACTGTTTTTGTTCTGTTCTGCAGAACTGTGTATCACTCTTGTGTGTGCTTGTAAGGCTCTTAGGTGGTGTTACACCAGAAAACGGTAGGCTTTCAAAACTAGGATCCTAAACTAAGCATTGAAATCAATTATCACATTTTGACTTTTTAAGTGAATACCTGCTTTCTGGATACAGACCCAGATCTCCTGGCGCCATTCAGTGGTCAGCTTACATAAGCTGGTGAACTATTTCTGCGCAATGGCATAAAACACCAATCAAATCAAATCTCAAATGGAAATTTTCAACGAGAATGGCTTTGGGTTCATTTTCCACCCCAAAAATAATTTAATTTTAAGCTGGAGCAAAAAGTGCCATGTGGTGGGTTATTTTCCAGTGCTTGAATAAGCTTTTCACCTGTAAATCATCTTTCATGGTACATGTCTACAATTTTTGACACACTGTACTTCACCTAAAGTTTATCATTTTTTAACTGACACATTTCGTTGATTCTGATTGATTCATCCACCTTATAGAACTAATAAGAGGGGGTTTTTTGAGGAAGTTTGATGAACTTCTTATCAGAAAACTTAAGTGTCGGCATCAGAAGTGTCATTTTAAGGCTTTCATGTACTTCTGAATGTGCATTTCTACATACAAAACTTAAGGTGAATTAAGGATATTTATATATGAGCACATACCCACTCATAACTTGTCTTCACAGGCACCTGGTTTGTCAGGAGGAGATAACTCTAGTGTGACTGTGACCATGTTACCCAAAGCTGTGGACCCCGGAGCTTTGACGTTAGATGAGCTGACGAGCCAGAGACTGGAAGCCAGCGATGAAGTTTTGTCTGCTCCTTCCCCAGAAATTGACCTCAGTAAGTAAACTATACACAAATCACTTGTGATTTTAGGTTTAATCATTAGGGCATCTACCATGTAAATAGAAAATTCTAGTTTAGCTCTGTGTCAGGTCAGTTGTAGGACTTTAATAGGTGCAATATTTGGGTCTTAAATCAGATCAAGTAGCCACTGAATTGCTTCTTATTAGATATCAAGTAGTGTGTGGGAAGGTCTGCCAAAGCTGTGGATGATGACCTCACAGCATAAGGCTGTTTGCCGTCTTATAAGTGAAATATTCTTGAGAATAGCGTAAGCACTAGTCAAATAAATAAAATAGTATCCTGTAATACCTTTTTCATAATCCATCTGCTGCTCTGCTCAGATTTTTGCTTCCGTAGTTTGAGAAATGGACAAGGCTTTTCACTTCATTTAAAATTGTGCCTTTGTCGCTTGTTTTCCACCGTTACCCCTGTTTAATACTCATATGTAGGAAAGTTTCTTTGTAAAAAGGCTGGTTATTTACGCTGGGCTCTCCAGTTTCCTGCACCTGTAAACTATCAGCCATTGGGTGGCTTTAAATCCGCGAAAATTCGTTCCACGTGAAAATTAAGTACTTGACAGTATTGTGTTAAACAGGAGCCAAGCATTCTTCTGGCTGAAGCCTGAAGTCGGGCAGTTTGTAAGGTACATACCTTAGTCAAATACCAATGAGATATAAACTGACTTCTGCTCATCTTATTCTAGCCCCCTGTGAGTCCTCTGAGGTTGTAGGGTCGCAGAGCACCAGTGAATTCTGTAGTCAGAGTGCCCTATTCGGGGACCAGGGGAGCCTTAGCGAGCCTGGGAACATCAGTGATGGAGGTCAGTCCGACTCCAGCCTCACCCGTGCCAGCAAACGGCGTCGTAAACCACCCACGTCTTTCGACGAAAGCCCCACTCCCTCCTCAACAGGCAGCTGGGTTAGGGCTGCACTGGGGTAAGAGCTCTTCCCCCATAGGAGGCTAGTCACACAATCTAAGCTTCTGGGCATGTGGAACTTCAGTTTTAAGATCCTCTCAGTAAAAAATCTAATAAGTTTAAAACCATTCTATTTCATGTGAAAAATGCATTAGTCAAGATAGCCTTAGGTATATTCAGACATTTTCAGGGAAACTCATTATCATTCTTATAAATTTCTAACTGTTTGAGATATGCATTTACAAAGTTAGCTTTAGATGCTTAGCTGTTGATGGTATGAAGGTATTCTATCTCAGACTTACAAGCAGTTTTAGAGATTAACGAAAAAAGGTCTTTGTTTTTAGGCGTTCAAAATTGGAATTAATGCTTATACTGGTTTTGCATGGAAACTGTTTATTTTATTGTTTTAAGTGAACTGTACTTGTATTTTTGTCTTTATGTCATTATCTTCAGAATATTGAGCAAAGTATCCAAGGTACGAGGATCAAACAAGGACAAGTCCGATTTTGATGCATCTTCATGGTTCCTTTATCCAGGTAAGTTTAACGTTTGTTCAAATGATCATGACTTTTTATTCTTGTCTTTAATACTGTATTTCATTATTTGTAACTTGTAAACACTCTTATAGTGGAAAACTGAACATGGTAAGGCCTACCAAAAACCTGCGAATGGGGGTGGGATTCCCCCAGGCAATTCCAGCCACCAAAATGCTGGCCGTCTTGGTATACGTGAAATATTCTTGAGTACGACATCAAACACCAATCAGTTACAATATGAAACTCTTCCTAACGTACTTCTGAACTGCTTCATTGGCCTAGTGGTCAGAGCATCTGCCTCAAAGTCAGGAAATCTGGGATCAAACTCGAGTGGGGTGTCATATCTGGTGTCTTTGGCATGATACTTCACTGGCAGCAGCACTTTGGCAGCATGGACTCACCCAGTATGACTGAAAGACATTGTCAACTACTGAAACTCTTCAACCTTTTCGCATGTTAGCAAGGTGTTGTTTCAATTATATTCAGAAGGCATTCAGGGTTTTTATTTGGAATTGGAGGAGGAGGTCAGAGTTCAAAAGTAGATCGCTGAATTGAAAGTAATTATGTCACAATTACTGTTGATTTAAATAGTAAGAATATTCAAAGTAGGCGGCTACGGGAACAGCAGGAGACAGCTACCTCCAGCGTGCTACTTTTTGAACACCCAGGGTACCATTTGTGTAGACGCATAAAATCACACTTTTTGTGAAGCCCCGAAATTGGCCAGTGTAGTTCTAACACCAAAAAGAAATCATAAATGTGCATTAATTGCATTGAAGGTTGCTTTTTCATATGAGAAAAGGTTGAGGAATTAGGGTACAATGTAAATTCTCAAATATGCATATATACACACCAGTACATCAGCAGTTGACAAAGGTGTGGTCACAGTCGTGATAGGAGAACATCCTCTGATCAGTCAGACCTCACGCACAGATTCCATGTTTGGTGGTTTAACTTGACGCTTCCCATGTATACCTGGTGAATACCATAAGTTTTGTCCATGACTAAGTTGTTAATTTTTCCTCATTCTGAGAATTCTATTTATCTTTGAAATGTGTTTTGAGGTCTGTTTGGAAGGCATAATGATATCCTGTTAGAAAGATGTATGGCTCATCATCCAAAGTATTATTTTACGACATATATTTGCACTTTTGGGGGGCAAAATTGTAGGCTGCTTCTTAGCTTACTCAGAGGTTCCTGGTTCCAAACTTGGTGTGCCAAATTTTGTGCACTAAAATCCATGTGTGTTATTTGTTAATCCCAAATGACAATATCAAACTCAGTTACTAGGACCATGTGCTTTCTTAATTTTCCACCAAAAATGTAACCACCAATCTGACAAATAATTGAAAGTAAAGGTTGCCAGGAAGTTGTTGTACAAAGCTGTATTCAGTTGTTTCTGTGTTATTTATCCTTACAGTTGATCCTGAGGATGCCCCAGATTATTTCCACATCATCCAAAACCCCATGGACTTTAGCACCATCAAGAGGAAACTAGAGGTAGTTTCATGTAGTTATGAAATATGTGGAGAACTGTGACCGTGTGTAGTTGTGGCCAGCCACATTGGTGGCTTTCATACACCGGACAGAAAAAATGTACACCACATATAGTATATCAATCACGACTTCCTCAATTCCTCCTCCACATGTGTATACATTAGTGTGTGAAATAGTTTGATACATAAACAACCAGTGCTACCTGTGGTAAAGAAACAAGGAAATGCGGCCTTCAGTAACTGTCACAATGGTCAACAACTTATAGGTTAGATGGGTTAAGTCGGCCATGATTCTTTCAACCAATGTACCAGACTGCCATTGTGTAAGTGGAAAATTCTGGCATGGAGCTCTTATGACACATCGAATAAACAAGCCTTGTTAGTTTTGTTCTGCTTTACTGACTGCTATAGTGAGCTGGCTTGTGAAATGTAGTGATTTACCTGTACCCTCAGCCACCCATAAAACATCGTTTACATGTACCCTCAGCCACCCATACAACATCGTTTACATGTACCCTCAGCCACCCATAAAACATCGTTTACATGTACCCTCAGCCACCCGTACAACATCGTTTACATGTACCCTCAGCCACCCATAAAACATCGTTTACATGTACCCTCAGTCACCCATACGACATGTTCACATGTACCCTCAGCCACCCATACAACATCGTTCACATATACCCTCAGCCACCCATACAACATCGTTCACATGTACCTCTCAGTCACCCATAAAACATCGTTCACATGTACCCTCAGTCACCTGTACAACATCGTTCACATGTAACCTCAGTCACCCATAAAACATCGTTCACATGTAACCTCAGTCACCCATGCAACATGGTTTACATGTAAGCTCAGTGACTGATACTACATTGTTTACTTGTTTCTTTTCTCATTACCCATGGTTTGCCATTTTAACATGATGTGGTACCTGTACATGTGTATAGAGCACGGAAAACTAATTTAACAGGACCAGATTAGTCTTTTTAAAATTATGTGGTGCTGTTGGACGCAAAAAAAGAACAGCAAAACAT
Source organism: Liolophura sinensis (assembly GCF_032854445.1). Lineage (NCBI taxonomy): Eukaryota > Metazoa > Mollusca > Polyplacophora > Chitonida > Chitonidae > Liolophura > Liolophura sinensis. The sequence goes on along the minus strand of NC_088306.1, from coordinate 1,340,316 downwards.
GATATTCTGCCTTTTAGTTTAATCCAAATGGGAATGCTGCCATGTTAATGCTGAAATACACCCTATTTATTTTTCGGCTCTATGGGGGGAAGGTCTGCAGTAACCTGCGGATGGTCATGGGTTTCCCCCATGCTATGCCCGGTTTCCTCCCACCATAATGCTGGCCACCGTTGCATAAGGGAAATATTCTTGAGTACAGTGTGAAACACCAATCAGTTAAATAAATACATAAGTCATTTTTCCTTGACTTTAGGGTACATGTAGCTCATCTTATATTTTGTGACAGACTTGCAAATATGTAATATTATAATACTGCCTGTTTACCCGACATAGTGGAGGACCCCTATAAAAATTTCAATGACCTTGGCCATTTTATTCAAGGTCATCAAGGTTGATACTTGTAAGTTGTGTGTCTGATTCTGTATTTCAGGCTGAGGAGCACTCAGGTGTTGATGTGTTGTTTGCAAATCTTGTGTTTCAGTCGTCTCAGTACTCAGATTTTGACGAGTTTCACGCGGACATGATGCTTGTGTGTGAAAACTGTAACACGTACAATCCCCCCGGTCATCAGGCCAGACAGGACTGCCAGGAGGTGTTTGGTATCTACCATCAGGAATACAGCAGACTCATGGACAAGTGGCAGAAGGTACTGTACACATTCAGACTTGTTTGTGTGTCTTCATTGGCTGTGTGGTCATAAGCACACGTACAAGAAAGCTTGTCTGAATCCAGAGAATTTGATCTCTTCCATATTTTTGGCGCCCTAAACACAAGATGTGGATTCAGTCTCGACCTTGGGCAGGGATTTTGAGCTCTTGCCTGTTTGTGGGGCATTTGTGACAGTACATGTCAGTGGTTGACAGTGTTTGTTTGGCATATGTGGAAAGGTCTGGCAGCAACTGGCGGATGGTTGTGGACTTTCCCAGGGCTCTACCCGATTTCTTCCCACCATAATGCTGTCCACTGCATATAAGTGAAATATTCTTGACCAGTGAAAACATCAATCAAATAGATAAATTAAAAAATGCTCGTTTGGCAATTTGCACCATCTAACATTCATTCAAGACCACTGGTCTTCCACTGGCGTGGTGTGCATGTAGGTACGTCACCAGTGACGACCGCTGGTCTCCCACCAGTGTGGTGCGCGTGCCTGTAGGTCACCAGTGACAACCACTGGACTTCCCCCAGTGTGGTGCGCTTGGTCTCCCACCGGTGTGGCGTGCGTGCCTGTACGTCACCAGTGACGACCGCTGGTCTCCCACCAGTGTTGTGCGCGTGCCTGTAGGTCACCAGTGACAACCACTGGACTTCCCCCAGTGTGGTGCGCTTGGTCTCCCACCGGTGTGGCGTGCGTGCCTGTACGTCACCAGTGACGACCGCTGGTCTCCCACCAGTGGGGTGCGCGTGCCTGTAGGTCACCAGTGACAACCGCTGGACTTCCCCCAGTGTGGTGCGCGTGGTCTCCCACCGGTGTGGCGTGCGTGCCTGTACGTCACCAGTGACGACCACTGGTCTCCCACCGGTGTGGCGTGTGTGTCTGTACATCACCAGTCTCGTCCGCTGGTCTCCCACCGGTGTGGCGTGTGTGTCTGTACATCACCAGTCTCGTCCGCTGGTCTCCCACCGGTGTGGCGTGTGTGTCTGTACGTCACCAGTGACGTCCGCTGGTCTCCCACCGGTGTGGCGGGTGTGTCTGAATGTCACCAGTGACGACCGCTGGTCTCCCACCGGTGTGGCGTGTGTGCCTGTACATCACCAGTGACGTCCGCTGGTCTCCCAGCGGTGTGGTACGTGTGCCTGTACGTCACCAGTGACGTCCACTGGTCTCCCACCGGTGTGGCTTGTGTGTCCGTATGTCACGAGTGATGATCGCTGGTCTCCCACCGGTGTGGCGTGCATGCCTGTACATCACCAGTGACGTCTGCTGGTCTCCCACCGGTGTGGCGTGCATGCCTGTACATCACCAGTGACGTCTGCTGGTCTCCCACCGGTGTGGCGTGCGTGCCTGTACATCACCAGTCACATCCGCTGGTCTCCCACCGGTGTGGCGTGCATGCCTGTACATCACCAGTGACGTCTGCTGGTCTCCCACCGGTGTGGCGTGCGTGTCTGTACATCACCAGTGACGTCCGCTGGTCTCCCACTGGTGTGGCGTGTGTGTCTGTACGTCACCAGTGACGTCCGCTGGTCTCCCACCGGTGTGGCGTGTGTGTCTGTATGTCACCAGTGATGTCCGCTGGTCTCCCACCGGTGTGGCGTGTGTGTCTGTACGTCACCAGTGACGTCTGCTGGTCTCCCACCGGTGTGGCGTGCATGCCTGTACATCACCAGTGACGTCTGCTGGTCTCCCACCGGTGTGGCGCACGCATGCCTGTACGTCACCAGTGACGACCGCTGGTCTCCCACCGGTGTGGCACACGCGTCTGTTCGTCACCAGTGATGACCGCTGGTCTCCCACCGGTGTGGCGTGCGCGTCTGTTCGTCATGTGTTGGAAAATTTGTCAGTAACTTGCCAGTTGTTAGTAATTTACTGCAGGCACTTTTGTTTCGTCCTGCACCTGTCTTTTTGTTAAATCAAAAAGTGAAAAGTCACGCAGAAGAGGATTGAGTTCATGAAAACCTTACTTAAGGTTGTCTGTCGTTAGAGAAGAAATCATGAGTTGACATACATCGTTAAGAAGTCATGAATTGATGTACATCGTCAGTGAAGAAGTAATGGATTGACGTACATTGTCAGTGAAGACGTCGTGAATGGACAACAGATTGTTAAACTTCCTTAGTTTTTTTCAAGCTCCCGGTAAATACCTTATAAAATATCAAACTTTTCTTCCCAAACTGTTCAAATTGTTAATTTATTTCTTTCAGCCAGGGTTCTTATTTCAATCCTAAATTAATACAACATCCGCTAGTTAGAAAAAATTAATAATTTATATTGATCTCTATTTCTTTTTTTCAGACGCACATCTCTTCTCCAGTTGCCAAGAAATTAAAGCTGGACAAAAGTCCAGGGAAGTCATGATAAAAGTGATGTAAATGTTGGAGAAACAATGAGGATGTGTGGTCATCAGTATAGATGTTCATATACAGCTTTGAATCCAGGTCAAGAATTCAAAATATTTCATAGAGCCACCTGATCCATGGTTACCTAGGCCATCTGGAGATTATCAAGACTGTGTGAATCCAACCATATACTCCAGGGTTGTAAATCCAACCGTTTGATCCAGGTTTGGCTGAAGACCATGTGAATCCAAGCATTTGATCCTGGGTTAGCTGAAAACCATGCGAATCCAGGGTTGGCTGAAGATCATTTGAATGCAACCCTTTGATCCAGCGCTAGCTGAGAACATGTGGATCTAGCCATCTGATCCAGTGTTAGCTAAAAACCATGTGAATCTAACCATCTGATCCAAGACCAGCTGAAGACCGTGTGAATCCAACCATCTGATCCAAGGCTGGCTGAGACCATGTGGATCTAGCCATCTGATCCCGGGTTAGCTGAGGCCATGTGAATCTGGCCAGTCAAAGATCATGTGACTCTGGCCAGCTGAAGACCATGTGAATCCAAACATCTGAACCTGGGTTGGCTGAAGACCATGTGAATCCAAACATCTGAACCTGGGTTGGCTGAAGACCATGTGAATCCAAACATCTGAACCTGGGTTGGCTGAAGACCATGTGAATCCAAACATCTGAACCTGGGTTGGCTGAAGACCATGTGAATCCAAACATCTGAACCTGGGTTGGCTGAAGACCATGTGAATCTAACCATCAGAACCTGGGTTGGCTGAAGACCATGTGAATCCAAACATCAGAACCTGGGTTGGCTGAAGACCATGTGAATCCAACCATCTGAACCTGGGTTGGCTGAAGATTGTAGGAACACAACCATATGGCCAAGTGGAAATGAAAGTGTTTAGATTCAGTCAAAGTCATCATGTGTGAATAACTTAGAATTGTGAAACAATCAAATCAAAAAACTTTACCTGTATCATGAGGGGTACATGGTAGCCCATGTAAAATCCCCAAAATGGCGGTAAACTCGCTTTGAGCAGCAGTCACAAAGGTATGCTTTAATGTGCTACATCAGTAGTTTGCATCGCGATAGTAAATTGGGGATGGATTTACATGGATGGACCTTCATTTAGCTTGACGGATTGTGGACGAGGATTGAAATTTAGCGTTTTCATACAATAGGGTTGAATGATCAAAGCATTCAGTACAAGTCAACATAGTCCTTTCCTTGTTAAGGTTTTCATGCAGAAATGTGAGTATTTACAACATAAGTCAGCTTAATAATCTTAATCGAGGAGAGTTTATCCCAAATTTTTGTGCTATTCAAGAGAGACGTTCATCTTTGATCACACAAAGTGATTTAAAACAAAGAGTTGTGTTTAACAGGAATCTTTTATTTAGTTCACTTGGAGTTTATAAACTGTCCTAGCTGTTGAATCTGCCGTCTTGAGCACAACGCAACACATCAGTGAAATGAACGAAAGTAAACCTTAGCTCTTCAGAGACAACAGCAATCAATCATACACTCAATCAATCAGAATTACCCACAGCTGCATCAACGTCTACATCAGTGGAAGTTTTTTGACTGAGGAACGGAACGTATATGCCATGTTAACATGTTTGGGGGGAAGCTAACTTACTTGTTTTAGACAGATTTTTTTAGAAATTCTAGGACTGGCCATTGTAATCTTGTGCATAAATAGCACTTCTTTATCTTCATGATATTGTGTGGTGCTCACAATGCATCTTCAACAGTTGTCTCTATATATTTGGTCGTTTTTCTGTACCTATTGATCTATTGGGGTTTTTTTTGTGTGGGAATTTTGTACCTAAAAGACCATTTGTAAAGTTACTGATACCCGAGTAGCAAATGTAGGAGGAGTCTTGAGAGCTTGTTGCCATGACTACCTGTTATGACATTGTGTACCTGTTGGCATGGGACTTTGAGTCCCTGTTATAGCAGATATTCAGATTCTATCTGAAGTAGTTTGTGAAGGAAAACTGAACTTCTCTCCATAAACCTTGAGGAAGAGGGAGAAAACTCACTAAGATTGGGGTAGACAGTCAGGGAGGTGTACATTTTTCACTTTTTGAGCAATCATTTGTAGATTGTATCATGTTACAGAAAACAGTATGGCAAACCAACATGTACATGTAAGTCTGTTCCACTCTGAATCTGAGGTTTACAGGCGAAGAAAACACCAATATAAAACATATATAGTATATATAATATATATATATATATCAGATGAAAGACCATTAAACACTGTCCTGGAAAATAGTTTGATTTATTTTTTTTTTTTTTTAGAATTTTTCCAACCAAGTAAAATGGTTTAAAACATGAGATTCTGTGATGGTCTGTAGTTACCCGGGGCATCAGGGGCGTTCTATCCATACCTTTTCCATGAAATAGTTTCTTCCAGCGCCCAGAGATTTCCTTCATACATCTATGTCATGTTCGTGCTCATGCATTGTGAAGTCCAAAATGGCCTCATGGACGGCATTCAGGCTGAGGATATCGTGTGCATGGAATACTTAATGGATGTGGAGCTCAAAAGTACAGAAAATCACCTATGATTTCATGCAATGTTCTATGAATCAAACTTGCTGTACAAATTTGGTTAAAAATCATGTGAAATTTTATGTGAATGACAGTAAATTTGTCCCTATTAATCCTTGTAGCTTTTCACTGGCTATTCACGTACTTGTACTAAAATGTATGGCAGGTAAAGGTATGAAAACACCTGTGCTTATAGTTAAAGGATTTAGTAAATTTGAGAGAGTGCTCACTGTTTATAGGAATATGTCTCATATTTTGAGTGATATTTGTTCCATCCTTTTTTTTATGTAGTGCAATAGGCATGAAACATTAGCTCATTTTATTACTTTTTGTCTCATCCCTTTGGATACATTATACCATTTTAACACGATAGTCAGTTCTACAGTTCTGCAGCCAGATTGCACATCCTGTATTTAATTAAGTATTAATGCAGGTTTGCGTGCATTTACTCTGGAAAAGTCATCCCTTCTGAACCAACGAAAGTGTACTTTTCATGGAGATCTATCAATCTGGGCCAACCCAACCAATGACTGTTAATTTCACAGAATGTTAAGTTCTTCAGCACACTTATTTCATGTTGAGTGGTTTACTGGCCGATGTGAAATGCAGGACAAATGTTGTGAGATGAGAGGTTAAGTACCAGGTATGTAAAATGATAGGAACACAGCTAACAACCGTGGCCAAGTCTGTTATGTTAAGCATTTATTCTTGTAAATATATGTATAGTATATTTGAAGATTTCATATGTTTTAAAACTTCTGTCATTCCTAGGAGTAGGCGCAGGAGTGAGTGAGTGCGTGCTTGGGGTTTAACATCATTCTTAGCAATTTTTCAGCCATATGACGACAAAGGAATCCTAAGAGTGCATGTAATGTACCTCCTTGTTGCAGGACAGATTTCCATTGCTCTTTTATCTAGTGCTGCTTCACTGAGACGACTTGCCGAAGGCAAGTAAGGCGCTTCACCCCGAGCCATTATACTGATATGGGTCAGCCAGTCGTTGCACTATTCCCTTCATGCTGAACGCCAAGCAAGGAAGTTACAATTTCCTCTGTTAAAGTCTTAGGCGTGACTCGACCCAGGATTGACTCTGGATCTACTGTTCTCGGAGCGGATGTTCGACCAACTGTGCTATCGGGGCCGGTCAGTAGTCCCAGGAAAAACGTGTGCTGTATTTCAGCTGAAGTTTTGCGTTTTTCAAGAAACACATTTTGCTTGATTCTTATTCCTCCACCTTGTGGAGAGATTTTTGTGAAGATAATTTCCTATCAGAAAAATATAAGGTTGATTTTTACTTAACTTACGGTGAAATTCAGTAAGCTGCTTGCATTTTCATTTCGTACTTTTACATCAAAGTCAGGAGACCCAGGATCAAATTCGGGTTGGGTCATCCCAAAGACTTTAAAAATGGTACTTGTGGCTTTGGCGCCAGTGCTGATAGGTTAGAGCAAAGAAACAGGACTGGTTGGCCAGGTCTCTCTAAAATGTGAGTGTGTGGAGTGTCATGTCTGGTGTCTTCGGCATGATACTTCATATAATAATTTTGTGTGAGTTTGGTACCAACCTCAGGACATATTCAGACTCTCCCTACTCGGGCCATATGATGTCGTGTTACGGGACATGTGATGTCATGTTACGGGATATATGATGTCATGTTACGGGACATATGATGTCGTGTTACAGGACATCTATAGGAAAGTTCCCTGATATAACTTGCCAGAGGTCAGTGGTTCATTTGAACTAAGGTTTTCTCCACCCAAAATACGTTGACCTTCATCACATAAGTGGAAATAATAACTTACAAGGTTGGAATCAAAAGCTCATGAGAAATCTACGTGGACAACAAAGAGATCAAGTCAGTAGGACTTCCTTAAATAGTAGCATTTAAAGCCAAACTCCACAGTATTCCACTTCAAAAAAAAAAAAAAAAAAGTCACATTTATGGCTGGACGAAACTAGTGTCTGGAGTAACCATTGCCCTTAACAGCCGAGTCCAGTGTACCGTATCAGATAAACTTATTTTATTTGACTGTTGTTAAATGCCATAGTCGTGAATATTTTACTTATACAACAGCAGCCCAGATTCATGGGTGGAGGAAAGCTGTTGCCCAGGCCAAAACCACCAGCTTTTGGCAAGTTATTTTTCCATGTAATGAAATTTAACTACGAAAACGGTCACACAAGCGTCGTCACAACTTATTGTCACCAAACTGAAGGTACAGCAAGTAGTAAGGGCAGGAGACAAATTCACTGCCCAAGGCTAGATTTGAACCTGCGCTTTGTGTGTCCTCAATGTGGACTTACTCTCTTACCCTGCGAGAGTCCAAATCCAGAATTCTAGTCTGGTGAGTCATCCAAGCAGTCAGGGTATTCCAGTGTTGATTGTGTATTCAGTTATAGCCTTTACTATACCAGCTGTGTTTATCAGCCCTCCAGATGTAGAACCTCAGGAAAACCAGTTCCTGATTCAGCTTGGAATGACAGAACAATGACTTCAGAATACTACGCCAGGAAAGCACAATAATGTCCCATTAGTGTTACCCCTCAAAAAATGACAGGCTCATTTTGACTCAATCCTTTGCCATCAGAAACTAATTTTCATGGTGAACACAACAGGTAGATTATATCTACACACCTATGAAGACAAAAAGAGCCACAAACTGCAGAATAAACCGAGTCAAGATGAGCCTTTCATTCTTTGGAATTAGATATGAATTAGTCATGAATTACGTTTAACTAAAGTGAACGACCTAAAGTTTCATCCATGACTTAGTTGAAAATCTTGCTCGATTCAGGAGGTTCTTCTGACTTTAGAACAAGGTTTTCAGGTTTATTTGAGACAAGGTATGACAGCCTGTTGTTAAAATGGAAGTTTCAGGACCAAATGTTGTAACTTATGTCATTTATTTGCCTTTAAAAAAAGGACTTTCTTCGGACCAAATGTTAGGTCATTTCTGATAATCAGTTGAACACAAGACTACAGAGAATTGTTATAAGAATGAAATCCAAACACAAAGCAGAAAATAACATGCATTATAGCCAGTTTTATTCTTACATGTATATTGGAGCCAAACAACGTGCTTACCCAGTCTGAACTGTGATTAAATCTTTGTCATCCATCAGTTCCCAGAAAATAACCGATGTCTGCGCTTATAAAATCTGTACAAAGTCTTTCCATGCAGCCTGATTATTGCAAGGAATCTGTTCTGACCAATCAGACCGCTACAAATTTGTAACTGCTGCCTATAAATGTGTGGGGTATTAGGTACGGGGTGGGAATGGGGGGTTCTGGGAATAGAGTGTTGGCAGAAAATAACTGGGGGGAAAAAAAAAAAAAAAGAGAGAAAAATCATCTTCACCAACCCCAATAGCTCCAGTGTATATTGTCTTACTTCTACAGGAAATGATAGACACAGTGCTTCGGTTTCTTCCCCACGGAAAAACAGGCACTTCACTCCCGTCGCATTTTCGTTTATTTCTACCATTAGAGATCTTTTGAATTAACAAGACAATATATCCCATTAATTTCTCCTCATGTATTCCGTTGAGCACACCTAGCTTATCTATGACGTGAATTATGATCTGTGAGGTTTCTGACAACCACAGTGCAGATGAACTTTATGTCTCGCTCCAAACTCACAAGAAAAAAAAAACAATATGGAAACACTATTCTGAGTAATAAGAGTACAACCGACTGCCACAAAACGAATGGCTTAAAAATGGACGTCTACAATGCGTGCTTGATGGATTAAATGCAATTTCTCACAAACAGTAACTAGTCCATGTATGATGTAATGGGATCAAATCTATACGATTCCATGAATCTGAATATGACAACAATATCAACGTCCCCCCCCCAGCATCTACCCCCCCCCCCCCCCCCCCCCAAAGCACTGTTCATTCAGAATGTCCTAGAAACAGGAAATTTTCACAGTTTTACAAAAGTCTTATCACTGCCATTGCCATCCTATCCTGCAGTTAAGACTGATGCGAAACTGCCACAATTTTCACACAGGAAAATTTGCTAACTGTGAAGACAATAAAAGTGTAACTGGCCAAGAAAATTTTTCTCTGTTGTTCATCAAAACAGTTATTTCCACTAAACTAACCATCTTTTCTTTTGGATCATTTGAAACGCAAACCTTCACATCTCATGCAAATAAGCAAAACCTTTTTTTTTTTTTAGCTGCCTACCTAGTTGCAAAGCCCCAAACACGTCATGCCACTTATTCTGTGGACCGTTCTTTCAATGTACGTAGTTCTGAACGGATTCCTACGTAGAGAAACAAAAAGAACAAACGGATTCCTACGTAGAGAAACAAAAAGAACAAACTATCACCTAAAATTCACACAACACACGTAATCAGAATAAGACCTATCATAATCTCATAAACAGTTACATGTAACAGTACTGAGAGAAAACGGTTATCAGCCATTAGATGACACAGTAAAACTACCATGGTTTAGAGTGTAACCAAGAACTGCTGTAGTGTAAGCGTTGGCAGACAGACGACTGACAACTATTTTGTAATCTGATATGTAACCACACGGGTAACAATGCCTTGGTTTATTTGTAGTGTGTATGTCAAACTGATTTTACCATCACTTTTTTCTGTACCCAAAGGCTTGAATTTTAAGGTGATCTTAAAAAAAAAACATGAAGTTTTTTACTTTCATTTTCACCTTTGGAAGAATCTTTGTGAAGTGTTGCCATGTGAAATAAGCTGCTTCAACATTAAAATACTTGGTTTAGGGTGAAAAAAGTCATCATCAAAAAGGATCCAGATAGCCTTGGAATATAATCATTTCACAGAATAAGAAAAATGTGAGGAGTTATTTCAGATGAAGTTTTCAGTGGTCTTTCCACTCCTGCTCATTTCACATTTTGGCTTTCTTACACTTGAAGGATTTCACTGTTACAGCTTTCACATAAGCTGAAAGCTTTCTAGGTTATCATAGCATGAAGAGCTCCTTGTACACAAGAAGAAATATAAGCAAACCTCTACAAAATCAAAGCAAGGACTTGTGACAGAAATCTTTAAGAATCAAACCTGTTTTTAGCAAACAAAACGTACTCTTAAGACAGGGCATTTCTCTACAAATACACAAACTGCAGCAGGAAGCTCAATCTATTATTGTTCAGTAGTGAACTTAGAAGAAAAAAAGAATACTTCTGTACGGTGAATCTAGGAGTTTCTCTTCCTTAGAGCTCAGATCCTTCCTAAACCCAATTGTACTTCTCTGCCATAGATCCAGGTCTACTGAATATGACCTCGTTGGCAAAATTCAACTACCCCACTTCAACAAAACAAAATTGCCAGCTAAAAAAAGGCATCTGTCACAAAATTCACACCTCCCTAACTCCGGCCTAATCTTGCTGAATTTCATACTTTACAACAAAGCCAATAAAAGATTGATTTTAAGGTAGGGTGACAGTGGACCGAAACGGGATACATATGAGCTGGTAATCAAGCAGGGGGGTTTATAGCGCAGTAAATATACACTATTACTGTCACAGGTCAAAACAATACCCACCCCCCTCCACCCCCCCCCCCCCCAAAAAAAACAATCTACTCATTTGGATGGTACTAACAATGTCTAATATGCTAAATCTTCACTAAGGCAGGAAAAAAAAAATAAAATAAAATAAAAAAAAAATAAATTAACTTCTAAATCTTCAACCATCTTACCACCGACGAGAACGGCAGAAAGTTGTTGGGTTAAAATCACACGGGTAGTACAAGTATGTAAGAATATATATGTTTAAAGGTGTTGGTCATTGCCCATTCTATATATACATGTATGTCTGGGATCCTATAAATCAAACATCTGTACACACCTTCCAGGAGACCTCTAATTTCATATCATCTCTACTATACAACTACATGTACACTTGAAGCTCACTCATTCACTCATGAATTATTTGTTTATTTATTTGATTGGTGTTTTACGCAGTACTCAAGAATAGTTCACTTATACGAGGGCGGCCAGCATTATGGAGGGAAGAAACCGGGCTGAGCCTCGATCCCTCAACCCTCGACCATTCGCAGGTTGCTGGCAGGCCTACCCATGTACAGCCGGATAGGAAGTCAACATGGGCTGGACTCCTGGGCTGGGTGATTGGCTCCTGGATCATCACGCTGCGCTAGCCAACTGAACCATGGAGGCTCCCACTCACTCAAAGGACAGGAAAGTCAGCATGACAGCCTAGTAACAGATTACTGTAGTTCAAATGAATTTTGGTGTGTACAACCTACACCTTCTGAAGCACTGACAGCTATACTGCACAGTATACGTTTATCTATCTACTGGACAGATGTTAAGTGCCATATTCAAGAAGTGTTAACTTTACAATGGCAGTAGTTTTATGGGTGAATACTGTACTGTATCTTACACAGCATACAGCACCTACATGTAGACCGAGCCCAATGTAATTTCAACACAATGATCGAAATATTTATTTGATAGGTGTTTTATGCCTTACTCAAGAATATTTCACTTATCTGACGGCAGCCAGCATTATGGTGTGAAGAAACCAGACAGAGCCCAGGGGAAACCCATGACTACATGTATCTGCAGGCTGTTGCCAGACATTTCCATGTATAGCCAGAGAAGAAGCCACCATGAGCTGGACTTGAACTCACGACACCCGCAATGGTGAGAGGCTCCTGGGTCACTGCGCCAGGCTGGAGTGCTAACCAAGGAGGCCCCAATGACAGAGATAAAGCTGAAAGACCGGACTCTCCAGGAGCAGAGTTATCCATGGTTTTCTATTTTTAAACTACCATGATCAAATGCAGTCTTAAACCACTAGCACATGTTCACAGAAAGGCACTATTCCCCAAAATATCCCGACTGATTCAAGAGAAATAATATCATTTGTGTGGTTGCTAGGTGTACAGTTGTAAAGTTCCCAATGAAATGAACAAATCCATGAAACTCATTACCTCCCCTGAAGTCTAAGATAAGCGTTCCCTCCCTTCACTTACAGCTGTAGATCTTTGTTAGCCCAGCCCCTCTCGTATCCGACTCACACACACACCCAATCCTCGCACTACTGGATAAAAATGTTTTCCATTTTGGTCACCATATATAACAGTTATTATCATACATGTATGAATAACAAAGAAAAAATGAAAACAAACCAACATAAAGACAGTAAAAAGTGAAGAAAAAAAAAGGGAAAAAACATCCACAAAAAAAACCCCATAGCATACAAAACTCCTATCATTTTTCAAGCCTCATCCTTAATGTAACATGACATATGTTATGCAAATAATATACCGTGTATAATACAGAGAAAACGCTACATTCTCTGATGTCAAAGACCCTCACTTATTGAAAGAGCATTCCTTAGCAGGGACAAAAAATTTTTTTCAACCACCATAAGATGTAACTCGCTAACTGAGAGCTGGGTCAACTCTGGCTGATTCTGGAGGCTGGAGATCTAATGTTTACTCTGTTGATACAAACATATTCGGGTGTACATCCACCCAAGTCATATCTGGTAGTAAACATGAATAGGCCAGCTGCATCAAACTGGACGTCAATCAGTGATCCTACTCAGTCTAAACATAAACTTACTTCTTAACAAACTTACTTCAAAACAAACTCTTCAGCTAACTTTGAAAACACTTTACAGTGAGAACAGATTTGATGTGAACACAACTGCGAGGTGCATTCTCCTATGAATGAAGACAGTTTGTATATGCATATAGAGGGAGTTTGGTCTATCACATGATCTTGGTATGCAATTAAAAGACATGTACACGTATCTAACAGGCATTTTATGTAAAATGTGAGGTGAAATTGTACAATGAGAAAAAGGGCAGATGGGGACAAGCTACATGTATAAACACATGGCATAGTAACGATAGAAACGAATCCATGGAAACTATACTTTTGCAGCAGGAGCTTTTTGAAGGGAAAATCATCGTGAACTGATTGATGCTGTCTTTCCTAGCATCCTTGAAATCAATACTGTACTGCGGAAGGGTAAACTCATTTGAAAATGTCCTATGAACCTTAGATGGCATGTCTGAAATGAAGACACCACGGAAATCTGTGTGAAATCCTCTTAAATGCATTTAGAAATACAAAAATGGTTATGGTGAGCTACTGATGACTGTAAAAATTACTCTACTTTTGAAATTACAGAGCCTGAAGTATTGTCAATAAGCTCGTATTAGTCTGAAATATGTAATAATGCGACAGTCGACGGGTGAACGTCCAAATCACCTCCTGAAATGTCCCATACATGTCCACCGAGGAAGTCTTGTCAACTCTATGGGCTCTGAATTCACATATCCTGCTAAGCTGCATGACTTCACACAACTGTTTTCTAAATCCCTGTGAACACATAATCCCTATGGATACAAAGTTGACACACGCAAGTGCCATCAAGAAAGTCGTCAAATCTTTCTGTGTGTCGTACATTCTCTGGAGCTCTGCCATAACAATACTTAAGCCTTCCACGGATGGCCCAGAAGACTTGGTAATCCTCTCAACAAGACACACAATATGTATGGACAAACTTCCTGGAGCTTCAATTTGCATACTTCTTTATGAAATTTGTGTCACTTCTTCATACAGTAGATAAAAATTTCCTTAGTGCACAATCTACCAGCACAACATCACGGTGTTCACGGAACACAAAATTTCAGGCGTTAACCGTCCCTTCATTCAAGGCCTTGCTCATTATTTTACAGGTTCGCCATTGAAGCCAGGTGTGTACTTCATCATCTGGAGGAGGCTGGTCCTTGTTCCAAAGAACAACCTCTCTTAGATTAGAACACCAGAAGCGGTATCCTGTTTCTCTAAACGTTTCAGTGAAAAAAAAACAGGGTGTCCAAAATTTGTACTTGAACCTAAGTTCAATGCCGGATTAAACGAAGGAAAACTCTTCGAAAGTGCTTCCATTCTAATGATGCACAACAGAGATGCATGGAGTTCTTTGGAAGAACAAGCTGAACTTGCGGCGAGTCATGATCAAGAGACCCGATTGTCATACACCTACACCTAGCACAAGTGACCTCATGTTGGGTCACAACTGACATCATGCTGGGTCCCAAGTGACACCATGTTGGTTCACAAGTGGCATCATGATAGGTCCTAAGTGACATGTTGGGTCACAACTGGCATGTTGCGGTCACAACTGACATCATGTTGGGTCACAAGTGGCACCACGATAGGTCACACCTGGCAGAATTCGTCAGAAGAACAATATCAGCTGATGGTTTGATGTGAGGAATTTTCTAGGAGTACAGTCACAGTCTGTGGTCTGATGTGAGGAAAACAGCATGAGTCTGGTCAGTGAGTGAGAAAACAAGAGTTAGCTCAGGTCAACAGGACTAGAGCGCTCAGATTCGCTCTCCCCCGAGTACTCTGATGGGGTTTCTGTGGCCGTCCGCGACGCACCCTCCGAGTGCGACACTATACTTGACTGGCGGGATAACCCCGCCCCTGTTGCCATGGCGACCTCCATGTCCATGCTGTCGCTGGAGTGGCCAGCCAATGGGGTGGCCAGGGGAGACTGAGGATTGTGCGACCGGTACCTGGAAGTAAAGAGATCATAAATAAAGTGGTAATATAAACCAAGAGATATTGGGGATCAGACCCAAAATCAAGAAGTCAAGGCTATATGATTTATGAAACATCCCAAAACCAAGTCTTCTGGAATAGTATCAGCAGTACAATGTAACTCTTCCAGCAGCTTTTAGAAGTCGTGAGAGACATAACCGGGAAGAGATTCAAGGACGATGCTTCATCCCTGAAACTTGGCTGAAGGAAAGTCAATGTCATCCTCGGTCAGAATCTGTTCCCAGTTAGGTTTCATTGTATACTCACAAGTGATCAGGGTGGCTGGACGAAGCACTGGGAGGCCGGATACCACTGGAGCTGGGGGCCAGAGAGCTAGAGCTGGCCAACTCTACAACAACAAAAAGCAATGCAAGAATATGGTACGCAATATCCTTTACAAATTTAACATTACATACAATTACTTACCTTAAGTACACCGATAGTAATTTTTGACCAAACGTAAAATTCTTTAAAGTGAGGGCAAGGAAACTGACTAGAACTTTGTCCATTCAAACAGGCCAGCTTTATATAAGAATCCTATTTAGCTTAGAATCACCATGGTAACTCTGAAAAGTTCCAATCAAATTACAATTCCTTTATGCCAATGACACAACTTACTTTTGGATTAACAATCGTTTATAGCTACAGTCTTTCTGTACAACCAGTGCAAAGAACACCACAGAGCTACAAGAATAACTAGAGTTTTGCCCTCGTTTGTAGGGTGAGCACCCACCTAGCACATAAGGTTTGAGGGTGTCCGGGACCATCCGAACTGCCTTGTTCAAATCCTGGGCTGAACACTGGCCTTTCTCCAAACCATATGCCATTCCCATTCGCTTCAACACTTCTATATCATCATGAATTTCAAACGTGTTGTCAAAGTTAAAGAGGTATTCATATCTGAAAAGGAACATTTGAATGGATTTTATTTAACACCTCTTAAAACTAAACCACAACGCTAACCACTGAAAACGGTAAATGGTCTGAAATTTCGCCACAGAATTGCATTTTTTTTTTATCCCAACAGTGTATCCCATTACCTTCTGTACACCAGAGATGACAGAACTCCCAGAGTTGGGCAAAACACGCAGCTTACATATAGTAGGGGCGAACTCTTAGGTCAGGTCAATACAAGACTGCTTTGATAACTTGCCATTAAGCACGCTGAATGTTACAACTTGGGATTAAAGCGTCAGGTTTATGTCCACAATGCAGACAAATCTTAGTGTGTATAAACTACAAGAATTACATGATCCACGTCCTAGATGAAAACAACGAGAACGGGAATAACATGAAAGACAAGAGTGTAAACAGACTGAAGACATAACAGGAACATATCACTTACTCCTCACTTTTTTCTTCATTTGTTGCTCAATATAATGTACAGAAATCCTGCTCACTTATCACTAGATATACCACAGTATATCACAGTCTTTTTGCTCGAGTTCATGATGATACTCACTTATCATTGGATACACTACAGTCTATCACAGTCTTTTTGCTTGAGTTAATGATGATACTCACTTATCATTGGATACACTACAGTCTATCACAGTCTTTTTGCTCGAGTTCATGATGATACTCACTTATCATTGGATACACTACAGTCTATCACAGTCTTTTTGCTCGAGTTAATGATGATACTCACTTATCATTGGATACACTACAGTATGAACCGTATTTTTGCTTGAGTTAATGATGATACTCACTTATCATTGGATATACTACAGTCTATCACAGTCTTTTTGCTCGTGTTTACGATGATAAAAGGCAGCTGAATGGCCGAGTTGGCCGCTGGCGATCCCTGGGTTTTCTTCACTTCCCGGTTTCGCTGTACAAGGTTTTTAAATGCTATTTGCTGTGGGCAAGAAAAAACAAAACACAGTTGAACACTGACGTACAACGTGATTTATTTATTTATTTGATCGTTGCTAAAACAAGAATTTTCATTTAAACAACAGCTGTCAGATTATAAGCACATCATATAGAAGGAATAACTGAGCAAATGGGTACATCACATAGGAAGAATGACTAAGCAAACGGGTACATCATATAGGAAGAATGACCAAGCAAACGGGTACATCATACTGGAGAGAGGACCAAGCAAATGGGTACATCATACAGGAGGGAGGACAAGGCAAACGGGCACATCATACAGGAGAGAGGACCAAGCAAACCAGCACATCATACAGGAGAGAGGACCAAGCGAACGGGTACATCATACAGGAGAGAGGACCAAGCAAACCAGCACATCATACAGGAGAGAGGACCAAGCAAACGGGCACATCATAAAGGAGGGAGGACCAAGCAAACGGGCACATCATACAGGAGAGAGGATCAAGCGAACGGGTACATCATACAGGAGAGAGGACCAAGCAAACGGGTACATCATACAGGAGAGAGGACCAAGCAAACGGGCACATCATACAGGAGGGAGGACCAAGCAAACGGGTACATCATACAGGAGGGAGGATCAAGCAAACGGGCACATCATACAGGAGGGAGGACAAAGCAAACGGGCACATCATGCAGGAGGGAGGACAAAGCAAACGGATACATCATACAGGAGGGAGGACAAAGCAAACGGGCACATCATACAGGAGGGAGGACCAAGCAAACCGGCACATCATATAGGAGAGAGGACCAAGCAAACGGATACATCATACAGGAGGGAGGACAAAGCAAACGGGCACATCATACAGGAGGGAGGACCAAGCAAACCGGCACATCATATAGGAGAGAGGACCAAGCAAACGGATACATCATACAGGAGGGAGGACAAAGCAAACGGGCACATCATACAGGAGAGAGGACCAAGCAAACCGGCACATCATACAGGAGGGAGGACCAAGCAAACGGGCACATCATACAGGAGGGAGGACCAAGCAAACGGGCACATCATACAGGAGGGAGGACCAAGCCAACGGATACATCATACATGAGGAAAAACAAAGCAAACAGGCACATCGTACAGGAGGGAGGACAAAGCAAACGGGCACATCATACAGGAGGGAGGACAAAGCAAACCGGCACATCATACAGGAGAGAGCACCAAGCAAACGCGCACATCATACAGGAGGACCGACTAAGCAAATGGGCACATCATACATGAGGAATTACTCAGCAAACGGGCACATCATACAGGAGGAAGGACTAAGCAAACGGGTACATCATACAGGAGAGAGGACCAAGCAAACGGATACATCATACATGAGGAAGGACAAAGCAAACGGGCACATCATACAGGAGGGAGGACCAAGCAAACGGGCACATCATACAGGAGAGAGGACCAAGCAAACGGGCACATCATACAGGAGGACCGACTAAGCAAATGGGCACATCATACATGAGGAATTACTCAGCAAACGGGCACATCATACAGGAGGAAGGACTAAGCAAACGGGTACATCATATAGGAGAGAGGACCAAGCAAACGGGCACATCATACAGGAGGGAGGACCAAGCAAACGGGCACATCATACAGGAGGACCGACTAAGCAAACGGGTACATCATACATGAGGAATTACTCAGCAAACGGGCACATCATACAGGAGGAAGGACTAAGCAAACGGGCACATCATACATAAGGAATTACTCAGCAAACAGGCACATCATACATAAGGAATTACTCAGCAAACAGGCACATCATACATAAGGAATTACTCAGCAAACAGGCACATCATATAGGAGAGAGGACCAAGCAAACGGGCACATCATACAGGAGGGAGGACCAAGCAAACGGGCACATCATACAGGAGGACCGACTAAGCAAATGGGCACATCATACATGAGGAATTACTCAGCAAACGGGCACATCATACAGGAGGAATTACTCAGCAAACGGGCACATCATACAGGAGGAATTACTCAGCAAACAGGCACATCATATAGGAGAGAGGACCAAGCAAACGGGCACATCATACAGGAGGGAGGACCAAGCAAACGGGCACATCATACAGGAGGACCGACTAAGCAAACGGGCACATCATACATGAGGAATTTCTCAGCAAACGGGCACATCATACAGGAGGAAGGACTAAGCAAACGGGCACATCATACAGGAGAGAGGACCAAGCAAACGGATACATCATACATGAGGAAGGACAAAGCAAACGGGCACATCATACAGGAGGGAGGACCAAGCAAACGGGCACATCATACAGGAGAGAGGACCAAGCAAACGGGCACATCATACAGGAGGACCGACTAAGCAAATGGGCACATCATACATGAGGAATTACTCAGCAAACGGGCACATCATACAGGAGGAAGGACTAAGCAAACGGGTACATCATATAGGAGAGAGGACCAAGCAAACGGGCACATCATACAGGAGGGAGGACCAAGCAAACGGGCACATCATACAGGAGGACCGACTAAGCAAACGGGTACATCATACATGAGGAATTACTCAGCAAACGGGCACATCATACAGGAGGAAGGACTAAGCAAACGGGCACATCATACATAAGGAATTACTCAGCAAACAGGCACATCATACATAAGGAATTACTCAGCAAACAGGCACATCATACATAAGGAATTACTCAGCAAACAGGCACATCATATAGGAGAGAGGACCAAGCAAACGGGCACATCATACAGGAGGGAGGACCAAGCAAACGGGCACATCATACAGGAGGACCGACTAAGCAAATGGGCACATCATACATGAGGAATTACTCAGCAAACGGGCACATCATACAGGAGGAATTACTCAGCAAACGGGCACATCATACAGGAGGAATTACTCAGCAAACAGGCACATCATATAGGAGAGAGGACCAAGCAAACGGGCACATCATACAGGAGGGAGGACCAAGCAAACGGGCACATCATACAGGAGGACCGACTAAGCAAACGGGCACATCATACATGAGGAATTTCTCAGCAAACGGGCACATCATACAGGAGGAAGGACTAAGCAAACGGGCACATCATACAGGAGAGAGGACCAAGCAAACGGATACATCATACATGAGGAAGGACAAAGCAAACGGGCACATCATACAGGAGGGAGGACCAAGCAAACGGGCACATCATACAGGAGAGAGGACCAAGCAAACGGGCACATCATACAGGAGAGAGCACCAAGCAAACGCGCACATCATACAGGAGGACCGACTAAGCAAACGGGCACATCATACATAAGGAATTACTCAGCAAACAGGCACATCATACATAAGGAATTACTCAGCAAACAGGCACATCATACATAAGGAATTACTCAGCAAACAGGCACATCATACATGAGGAATTACTCAGCAAACGGGCACATCATACAGGAGGAATTACTCAGCAAACGGGCACATCATATAGGAGAGAGGACCAAGCAAACGGGCACATCATACATGAGGAATTACTCAGCAAACAGGCACATCATATAGGAGAGAGGACCAAGCAAACGGGCACATCATACAGGAGGGAGGACCAAGCAAACGGGCACATCATACAGGAGGACCGACTAAGCAAACGGGCACATCATACATGAGGAATTTCTCAGCAAACGGGCACATCATACATAAGGAATTACTCAGCAAACAGGCACATCATACATGAGGAATTACTCAGCAAACAGGCACATCATACAGGAGGAATTACTAAGTAAACAGGCAACACAAATGTTATGTTTAACATAAAACACCACGACAATGTCTGTTTTAAGGTGATTTGATTAGAACTGACCTGTAAAATTAACTCCTGCAGCTGCTGTGTTTTGTGCTTTATTTTCTCCAACTTCCTCTGTTTTTCCACCTGGAATTCACACCAGTTCAACAGTAAGAGAACAGAAAGTTTGCCATTCTAAACACCTTCAGTTTATGCATGTAACCTTTTCAAAACTGTACCAATATTCCGTTTTCTGTAAGATGCAATCAAGCCATAACAGAAGCTTTGGCAATACAGTAGTAACCAGTAAGTAACAGCCCCTAAGAATTCCTCGTTACAAACTTACCTACACTGACTTATCTGAGTGTTGCTCAGCAGGAGTCATTTATACGATGAGTCAGTTTTAAGGGCAAGAGAAACTGGAGTACGTGGCTTAAACCACTGACCTTTGACGTGCTACTAAATGAACTTAAACATGTGATGCTTCACAGCAGATTAGTAAAGAGGCAACTGGTCATCAGCAAATTATATACTGCGGTGACCGTCACAGGGTGTCATGGAGCCACCTCAGCTGCACAAGCACTGGAAAGTTTGGGTAAACACTGCTTTCATTTTATGCATACAAACACTTGGGTCTCTGTACTCCGTGTACCTACAAGTCACTTTATTCTGTAAAATGCCGTCAAACCATACTAGCAAGCTTCGGCAATACAGTATTAACTAACAGGTGGCAGACAATTCCAACTCCCTCATTTCCAGCTTACCTCCAGGTTTTGGCACTCCTGAGCAGAATTTGTAGGCAGCCCTATCCAGCGTATTTCCTTCTTTTCTTTTGATATAATGTTCATGGCCATTAGCACGTTCAACGCGTCATACACTCGCCTGCGAATGTTTTTCTGATCATATGCCTGAAAAACAAGGAAAAAGAAAACCATGCCTCTTTGGAAACAGACATTTGCAACCGATCACATTTTTTGTCTGAAGCTAATTCTGACATGATCTTGCTAGTGAGACTGTTTTTATCTACTTATTTGTTTGGTGTTTTACGCTGTACTCAAGGACATTTCCCAGGAAGCCACGACCATCTGCAGGTTGTTGGCAGACCTTCCCACATACGGCCTGTAACGAAGTCAGCATGAGCTGGACTTGAACTCACAGCGAACGCACTGATGAGAGACTCTTAGGTCATTACGCCATCCCTGGCACACTAACCACCTCGGCCTCAGAGGCCACTGGAGTTTGTAATTTGCTACCATTTAACCATTTACATAATAAAACTAGGAGGTAAGTTGACAAGATGCCAAATTTCACTGGTTATGGGTGACCATTTGCTAAC
This sequence comes from Liolophura sinensis, assembly GCF_032854445.1. Taxonomy (NCBI): domain Eukaryota; kingdom Metazoa; phylum Mollusca; class Polyplacophora; order Chitonida; family Chitonidae; genus Liolophura; species Liolophura sinensis. Next base: position 1,318,221 of record NC_088306.1, on the reverse strand, counting down.
TTTCACACTGACCTTCAGAATAAACTAGCCTTGTAGCTCTTCACAGGAAACATTCCAACCTGTGAAATAGTGACCGTCCCCCACTCAACGTACTCCACATAGCTTCACCTCAACATTTTTAAACAACTTTTCAACAGCCCTATGTGCGCTATCAATCACTGATTATCCTCTTTCTGACTCAGAGACTAAATTAAGCCATTCTTGTGTCCAAGCGATTAAAAGGCAATGGCCATAACTGCAATTCTTCAACCTTTTCGCATGTTTGCAAGGTGTTTATTCAAGCATATTCTGAAGGCATCATTCTGTGTAGACTGAAAAAATTATGCTTTTGTGAAGTCCTGAAAAAGGCCAATCCAACCAATGTAGTTTTGTCTCCAAAATCAATTTACAAATATGCATAAATTGCACTGAAAATTTCATATGCAAAAAAAGTTGAGGAATTTGTATGGAAAAATATCAACAATGACTAAAACATGTTAACAATGTTACAGCCTAACAGTAACTGATGTTCACAGCACTCCCTATTGTTTCCCGGGAGGCCTGTCCAGATGTATGTCCAAACTCACCTGATCTGTGGGAGAACTTAAATTCCTTGGGTCGCTGAATTCGGCCACTAACTCATCAGCCACTTCGTTATACGATGTCACACCCTTCTTCTGTACCTTTTCGCACACCTTCATGGAGAAGTGCCGCAAGCCTTTGCCCCCTTTCTCACCCTTTTTCCCACGTTTTCTGAAAATGATAATTTTGACATCAACTCTCTGGACAACCAGGCTTTCAAATAGAAAATGCAATCCCATGGAAACCTTCTAACAAGTCTCTGTCAACTACTTAAAATATTACATTTTGCACTCTATTACTATTTAAAATTTTCACACGTTATACTGCCACAGTACTACCTTACAAATTATTCCTTGCACAGTGATATAGACAATACCGTCAACCCAAAGTTATTCAATGTACCCCACAAATTACTACAAAACAGAAAATGGCATTTATTCTTTTATCATTACTAAGGACCATACTCAATAACACTCTGTCACAGCTCCCTTTTAGAGCTACATGATCTAAAATTTTGTTGCATATTTTGCAAGATTCCAAGAGTTCTATTGATCTAAGAAAGGTGTTTGGGGTTTATTTGGAAGCTCAAATGATATGCAACTGGAAAGTCTCAGTGCACCCCAGGAGTAAAATTTTATGACAATTAACGGCCTCTAAAACATGCACTTTTAGGGGCTTTAAATTTTAGGTCATTTACTCAAAGTTGTTTAACCATACACAGTCCTCAGAGGGCCTCTCAGCAAATATGTAGGGGAAATATAGGAGGTTTTCCCTCAAAATATAGGTACATTTACATATAAGAAAGTCCAGACATAATTCTGAGATCTATGGATGATATAATTTATTTGATTGTTATTAAATTACAAACTCACAGATTTTTCAATTATACAATGGTGGACTGGTCAATTTTATGTGTGAATGAAACCGGTCAACCACAGAACTTTGACAAGTTTGTGAATTATCTGACATGCTGATATGCGCACCAATAATGGAGGAACACACAGCTGTGTAATCCACTGAATGATGTAGTTCAACCATCCTGAAGTGGGAACGGCTCACATACAGTTCAAACCTTTATATTGTTTTGTGGCCTAAAAAAGGAGTGAGCTCTACAAATAAAATTTATTTGGTTTTTAACAGGATTTTATTTTATTTTTTCTGAAAAGTTGAGTTGATAAGGAAGATGTATGCAAAGTTTCGTGGAAATAGGTTCAGTACTTCAACAAGAGTTGCACAGACAAAATCTGAATACGAGGCAAGGCATCAGCAGTAAGCAAAGTTCTAAATGGGAGAATTTCTGACAACAATTAATCCGACTGCCATTACACTTAACCATGCAGAAGTATGTATGGTAAGTTTCATCAAATCAGTGCAGTAGTTTTGGAGGAGATGCATGGACAAAATCAAACAGTGATTCCAGTACACCTACCACCCCCACCCCAACTTCATTTTGCCATCAAAAATTCCCTGCCAGCCTACCCTATTTTACTACCGTGACTTTTTTAAGGATGTCTCATAAAGGATTTAAAGGATCCTTGAGTGTGGCACAAAAATCCCATAAACAAATGAGGCACAATGGGGACAAGGTCATGAATTTGGCAACTTACACTACAAGGCGTCAAGGACAGATCACTCATGTCCTTTGACAAATTTGGGCTCAGTGCAGGAAAAATGAGAATACAGTTATACATAGAATACACATTAACCAATTAAACCATTACTTTTATTACTGATTTTAATTAACTGGCATGACAGAAATCATAGATGACATCTAGTCATTGGGATTTAACGTTGTACTTAACAATTTTTCAGTCATATGACGACAAAGGAGTCCTTAGAGTCCTTCGAGTGCATGTATGTGAAATGTGCCTCCCTGTTGCAGGATGGATTTCCACCGCTCTTTTATCTCATGCTGCTTCACTGAGACAACTTACAGCAGGCAAGTAAATCACCCCGCCCGAGCCATTATACTGGCACGGGCCAACCAGTCATTGCACTATCCCCTTCATGCTGAATGCCAATGGAGGAAGCTACAACTTCCTCTTTTTAAGGTCTTAGGTGTGACCTGATCAAGGATTAACCCTGGATCTACCACTTCCCAAAGTACATGTATGTGAAAACCTGATCTTAATATACAGTGTATGTGCCTACATGTATGTATGTAGTACTTTATGAGATGCCACCCTTAACATATACAGGTGATTAACATTGCTTAACATTTTCAGTAATTAACACACACCTATACGATCACCAATGGAGTATCTCCCTCACACCTTTATGCTTTACATGAATGCGATGCCGCCCTTTACATTAACCTAACACCGAATAGACAGACACTGTCCAATTTGTAAGTTGAATTTGGGTCACAATTTATTAAGAAAGCATCATCACATGCATTAATGAAAATACTCTTGAAATGTTCTATTCTCCACATGTTAGAAACTGTTACATAAAGATAAGATTAGAGTAGTGCTATTATCATAGAAATATTGCTTTCATTTGCTAGAACTGTTGTTTGATACAAATGTCATGGGTATGACATAAGCTCCTGGTGTAGTCCACATGGAGTTTGTACAGGCAAAGTTTAAAAGCAGCAAAAAAGTTGACAGTAAATTTTGAACTGGTTTTGGTAAAAAGTATAGGAAATATAGTAATTTTTCTGCAAATATAGGAAAACATAGAAACACTCTAAGGCCTGCATACATGTAATTGCCTCTCTCTGCTCCTGACTGTGCATCTGTTCTTACCCGTCTGAGAAGTCGGCCTCTATGGTTAGGTCTGGGGGTCTCTTCCTCGCCTGCTGCCACTGAGCACTGTCTATCATGGGGATGAGCTGTGCCCGGGGGCTGGTGGGGATACCCATATGGCTGCTAAGGGACACCACCCTCTGCCAATAAATACACGCTACATTTTAACATACCCTAATACTTCAAACTTTTCAATCGCCTCTGCAACCAATATTTTGAAACATTTTGGCTCTTCTTGTGTGTGTGTGAGAAGAAAATTTTACTTTATGTAACATTCATGAAAACAAAAGAAATGATGAAATTTTGATGGGTTAGACAGTTGTAACAAATACACACCCAACCTGAAAGAAAAAAATCAGAAAGTTCCAATGTTATTTATATGGCAGATTTGTCCTGTACCAAACAGCTGACCCCTCTCAAAATACTATTTGATTAAGGACTTTGTCCTAGCCCTGCTGCATATTTCCACGCTTGATGTTTTAGAGTTCTGTTTCCCTACTCCATGAGGCTTACCTGTTGTCCTGAGGAGGCAGACCTGCCCACCATGTGAGTCTGAGGGGAGAGCTTGACGGGGGAGTTGGTGATCGGCAGAGCAACCATCTGGATCGCTGTACATACAAAGGCACAAAGACTGATGAAGTAGTTGATGCCTACAGTCCCTGGCTTATCTTTTTACTTAACTTGCGCTTGATCAGTATTCCATGAAATTTGGACACATTTGTCAAGATAACATTTATAAGGCAGTTAAAATTTTATTTTATTTAAGTTAATTAAAGTTTTCTTCAGCATTAAACCCACAACCATCTACAGCCTGCTGACAGACCTTCCCATGTACATGTATACCCGGAGAGCGAACTAACAGCAAGTTGAAATTTTAATTTAAAAATAAAATTAAAAAAAAAAATAAGCTGTAAAATTGCATTTCAAATTTTGTCTTTTGTCAGATGTGACTCGGCTCGAACTACAGGACCAGTTCCCTTTAACAGGAACAAGTTTATCACCAAGCAATCATTCCTCTACAAACTGTTGTACAAACAGGTGAATGGTTGGTGAAAACGCATGTGAAATTACATGTATGTGATTTGGCCTAGTTCTGGACACAATACATTATTGACCCAATGGCAAAATAATTCACAGCGCAACCTTAATACAAGGTCTCTCAGGGTAAAACAAGAGCATGCTGTACGACTTCCCCCAATGTAACACAGACAGAAGTGGATTTTACATCCATGTCACTGAGAATTCAAATCTAATTTTTTTTGTTTTCTTAATTCAAAGGGTATGCAAGCCATTTTCCATACATGTATGTATGTATGTACGCCGGTATGTTGGTATGTACGTACATGTACATATGGATATGCCGGCTTTAGTGCAAGTATACCCATAATATTTAAATGATTTAAAAAAAAAAAAAGAGAGATTCATTCCCCTGGGGTAACATGACCAGTAATTCCCGTTTACACTTTATCCAGATGATTACATAAAATTACTACCAGCAGAACATTACATCCCACACGTGGACATCGCCGCCTTCCTCACACAAGCAGATTTGGTATTTTCCGAAGTAGTGATGCATACTTACAGCCAACACCCTTCCACAGTTGTGGGTATCAGGAGCGTAAAGCCGGTGGTTCAAAGTGACGCTATAAGCCAATCTGACTGGTTTATTGCTGTCCACATGTATGTTTGCATTCATACTTGAGATCAGGAAAACGAATCCATTAGAATTCAACAACAGCCTGTGTACAGTTTGATGTCGTTTGGAAAATGTACCTGTATATTCAGTACTTTGTTTAATGCACAAACATAAGTTTCTATTTTTCTATTAAATGAAGCTGAATTCCATTTACATTTATTTATCTGATTGCTGTTTAACGCGCCTCACGTTTACAAGTACGTTTAGTTGGATGACCAACAGAAAATACTATTCCACAACATGTGTATATGTATCACAGAAAGAATTCAAAATCGCAAAATCTGCTGTAACCAAACAAGAAGTTGCACATAAATAAAAATTCATTATTGACAGTAAAGTACATACACTTTTTCTTACCAAAATATTATCCGCTCAAAATCAGTGAGAGCAAAGGGACAAATAGAGACATACATGTACATGTAAGCAAATCTTGCACGTCTCTTAAAACACATATGCATGTACACGTACACTGCATCAGCTGGACTGAAAACCAGTTCACTTTCCTCTGACAAGCCTTCAGATACAGCACCACAATACTGCTGACTGCTCCAAACTAAAGTTTTTCTTGAAGCTTAAAGAGAAAGCCAGGAAGAAACTGGGTCAGACAGGTTTTTCCAGGAGCAGCAGCCACAGAAGTGAGGGAAGGAAGAGGCTAGGAGAGGACAGTTCTGTAGTAACTCAGTCATGTATTAAGGTGGGGGAGGGTATGTACAACTAGGTGTTATCTGGGCACAGACAGCCAGATGGTAACATCCTGTCTGACACCAGACCTGCACCACACCACACATGGTTGTAATTTACATATATTGGTGGATATGAAGACTTAGGGGACAAAGAACACGGTTCATTTCACTTATAAAGTTTTCCAGGGTTTCCTATATTTCAATGACACTTAAGGCTTTTTGTAAGCAAGTTACTTGCAAATTTAAATAATTTTAAAAATAACTATTTTTGTCTAATTCAGTCAAATGATACATGTACATTGTATTTTATTATAAAGAAAATGTGCAACTTTAAGGTCATTTTTTCTTGTTTTTTCTTTTGGCCTCGCTTGATTTTCATATCTGTCTGATTTAATGTCTTAGCTCTACAAATAAAAAATTATAAAATCCCTTTTCCTCTGAACTGTATCTCACAATCCATTACCTACACATCCCACATCTTGTGGACCTTACGAAGTTTCTAACATGAACACGTTCAAATTTGTTGCCAATGAAACATTGGAGTTTGGGATAAAATTTTAATAATAATGAACAATAAATCAGCAAGAAATGATCTAATCAAGAAGATAGATTTTCAATCAAATTCAAATCACCAAGGATAGAATTCTGAATTTTCTTCAGCCCATGGGAAACTCGCAGACGATCTACACAAAGGTCCAAATCGAAGCAGAACACGTTTTCTTCTGCGACGTTGCAGTGCTTGCGTACTCTCCAGATATGTGTTTTATGAGCACACAGACATCCACAGTGCCGAAACAGACAAAAAAACAAAAGAGTTCATAGCTTTGGGTTTTTTTGTTAGAGGCAAGGAGGCAGTTTTAAGAGTTCCTCATTTCCTCCCCATGCTTTAGCTCTTCGTTTTGACAGTAGATTCATCTAGCCTTTATCCAGAACAAACTGAAAATCCCCAAATAGTTCTAAATACAGCTTTGTACAGTTTTATACAGCTATAGCTCACCATCTGTTTATAACTTAAAAGCCTCAATAGAGACAACATCAGCAACCTTTCAATTCAAAGATACTTTATGAATTTCACCTTAATTGATTTCGTATGTATACATGTGTATTAAAGCTAGCAGGGCTCCTGGAGAAGAGCCTGTGTACAGATCCTGCTGGGTGATAAGCAGGACAGATGTATTCACAAACAGGCCAGGTCTACGGGAACATCCTCAGATTGGAATCTTTCCCACGCTAAGTGCCTTCACAGATCTCCCCATGTGCCGTATTACCTGACGATCACACCTGTTAGCATTACACACTATACGCACATCATACATGTCAGCATTACACATTACACACACATCATCATACCTGTTAGCATTACACATTATATGCACATCATCACACCTGCTAGCATTAGACATTACACACACATCATCACACCTGCTAGCATCACACATTATATGCACATCATCACACCTGCTAGCATTACACATTATATGCACATCATCACACCTGCTAGCATTACACATTATATGCACATCATACCTGCTAGCATTACATGCAAATCATCATACCTGATAGCATTAAACATTACACACACATCATCATACCTGCTAGCATTGCATGCACATCAGACCTGCTAGCCTTACACATTACATGCACATCATCACACCTGCTAGCATTACACATTATATGCACATCATACCTGCTAGCATTACACATTACACGCACATCATCACACCTGCTAGCATTACACATTATATGCACATCATTATACCTGCTAGCATTACACATTATATGCACATCATCACACCTGCTAGCATTACACATTATATGCACATCATTATACCCTTAGCATGCTGCACTGTATGTATACAGGATCATACCTGTCTATTCATTTATTTGATTGGTGTTTTACACCGTACTCTTTTTCAGAGTACTCACTTATATGACGGCGGCCAGAATCATGGTGGGAGGAAAACGGGCATAGCCCGGTGGAAACCCACGACCATCCGCAGGCTGCTGGCAGACCTTCCCTCGTCCGGCCGGACAGGAAGCCAGCGGGTCATACCTGTTAGCATAATGCATAAAGTTTAATTCTTAAAATTAATTTTAAATCAACTAAATGATATAATTTGACATGTGACCCTGTGGCAAAAAGGCATGCACCTTAACTACTCAGCCACAGCTGACTCCCTGATACACTATCTAACTGCTCACACCTGTCAGCAGGCACTATTCTATACATACATGTATACCGAAGTCCAATGCCTAAATAGTTGATACACTATCTAACCGTTCATACCTGTCAGCAGGTACTATTCTATACATACATGTATACCGAAGTCCAATGCCTAAATAGTTGATACACTATTTAACCACTCATACCTGTCAGCAGGCACTATTCTATACACACATGTATACCGAAGTCCAATGCCTAAATAGCTGATACACTATCTAACCGCTCCTACCTGTCAGCAGGTACTATTCTATACATACATGTATACCGAAGTCCAATGCCTAAATAGTTGATACACTATCTACCCGCTCATACCTGTCAGCAGGTACTATTTCTATACATACATGTATCCTGAAGTCCAATGCCTAAATAGTTGATACACTATCTAACCGCTCATACCTGTCAGCAAATACACTACTCTATACATACATGTATCCTGAAGTCCAATGCCTAAATAGTTGATACACTATCTACCCGCTCATACCTGTCAGCAGGTACTATTCTATACATACATGTATACCGAAGTCCAATGCCTAAATAGTTGATACACTATCCACCAGCTCATACCTGTCAGCAGGTACTATTCTATACATACATGTATACCAAAGTCCAATGCCTAAATAGTTGATACACTATCCACCAGCTCATACCTGTCAGCAGGTACTATTCTATACATACATGTATACCGAAGTCCAATGCCTAAATAGTTGATACACTATCTAACCGCCCATACCTGTCAGCAGGTACTATTCTATACATACATGTATCCTGAAGTCCAATGCCTGAATAGTTGATACACTATCTACCCGCTCATACCTGTCAGCAGGTACTATTCTATACATAAATGTATACTGAAGTCCAATGCCTAAATAGTTGATGCACTATCTAACCGCCCATACCTGTCAGCAGGTACTATTCTATACATACATGTATCCTGAAGTCCAATGCCGGAATAGTTGATACACTATCTACCCGCTCATACCTGTCAGCAGGTACTATTCTATACATACATGTATCCTGAAGTCCAATGCCTAAATAGTTGATACACTATCTAACCGCCCATACCTGTCAGCAGGTACTATTCTATACATACATGTATACCGAAGTCCAATGCCTAAATAGTTGATACACTATTTAACCGCTCATACCTGTCAGCAGGTACTATTCTATACATACATGTATCCTGAAGTCCAATGCCTAAATAGTTGATGCACTATCTAACCGCCCATACCTGTCAGCAGGTACTATTCTATACATACATGTATCCTGAAGTCCAATGCCTAAATAGTTGATGCACTATCTAACCGCCCATACCTGTCAGCAGGTACTATTCTATACATACATGTATCCTAAAGTCCAATGCCTAAATAGCTGATACACTAACCGCCCACACCTGTCAGCAGGTACTATTCTATACATACATGTATCCTGAAGTCCAATGCCTAAATAGCTGATACACTATCTACCCGCTCATACCTGTCAGCAGGTACTATTCTATACATACATGTATACCGAAGTCCAATGCCTAAATAGTTGATACACTACCTAAATAGCCTGATACACTATCTACCCGCTCATACCTGTCAGCAGGTACTATTCTATACATACATGTATACCGAAGTCCAATGCCTAAATAGTTGATACACTATCTACCCACTCATACCTGTCAGCAGGTACTACTCTATACATACATGTATCCTGAAGTCCAATGCCTGAATAGTTGATACACCATCTACCCGCTCATACCTGTCAGCAGGTACTACTCTATACATACATGTATCCTGAAGTCCAATGCCTAAATAGCTGATACACTATCTACCCGCTCATACCTCTCACCAGGTACTATTCTATACATACATGTATACCGAAGTCCAATGCCAAAATAGTTGATACACTATCTACCTGCTCATACCTGTCAGCAGGTACTATTCTATACATACATGTATACCGAAGTCCAATGCCTAAATAGTTGATACACTACCTAAATAGCCTGATACACTATCTACCCGCTCATACCTGTCAGCAGGTACTATTCTATACATACATGTATACCGAAGTCCAATGCCTAAATAGTTGATACACTATCTACCCACTCATACCTGTCAGCAGGTACTATTCTATACATACATGTATACCGAGTGAGTGAGTGCTTGGGGTTTAACGTCGTACTCAACAATTTTTCAGTCATATGACGACGAAGGAATCATTAGGGTGCATGCACGTGTAATGTGCCTCCTTGTTGCAGGACGGATTTCCACCGCTCTTTTATTTAGTGCTGCATCACTGAGACGACTTACCGAAGGCAAGTAAGCCGCCCCGCCCGAGCCATTATACTGATACGGGTCAACCAGTCGTTGCACTATCCCCTTCATGCTGAACGCCAAGTGAGGAAGTTACAACTTCCTCTTTTAAAGTCTTAGGTGTGACTCGACCAAGGATTGATCCTGGATCTACCGGTCCCGAAGCGGACGCTCTACCAACTGTGCTATCCGGGCCGGTTCATGTATACCGAAGTCCAATACCTAAATAGCTGATACACTATCTACCCGCTCATACCTGTCAGCAGGTACTACTCTATACATACATGTATACCGAAGTCCAATGCCTAAATAGTTGATACACTATCTACCCACTCATACCTGTCAGCAGGTACTACTCTATACATACATGTATACCGAAGTCCAATGCCTATATAACTGATACACTATCTACCCGCTCATACCTGTCAGCAGGTACTACTACACATGTATACCGAAGTCCAATGCCTATATAACTGATACACTATCTACCCGCTCACACCTGTCAGCAGGTACTACTCTATACATACATGTATCCTGAAGTCCAATGTCTAAATAACTGATACACTATCTACCCGCTCACACCTGTCAGCAGGTACTACTCTATACATACATGTCCAATGCCTAAATAGCTGATACACTATCTACCCGCTCATACCTGTCAGCAGGTACTATTCTATACATACATGTATACCGAAGTCCAATGCCTAAATAACTGATACACTATCTAACCGCTCATACCTGTCAGCAGGTACTACTCTATACATACATGTCCAATGCCTAAATAGTTGATACACTATCTACCCGCTCATACCTGTCAGCAGGTACTATTCTATACATACATGTATCCTGAAGTCCAATGCCTAAATAGCTGATACACTATCTACCCGCTCATACCTGTCAGCAGGTACTATTCTATACATACATGTCCAATGCCTAAATAACTGATACACTACCTACCCGCTCATACCTGTCAGCAGGTACTACTCTATACATACATGTATCCTGAAGTCCAATGTCTAAACAGTTGATACACTATCTACCCGCTCATACCTGTCAGCAGGTACTACTCTATACATACATGTATACCGAAGTCCAATGCCTAAATAGTTGATACACTATCTACCCGCTCATACCTGTCAGCAGGTACTACTCTATACATACATGTATCCTGAAGTCCAATGTCTAAACAGTTGATACACTATCTACCCGCTCATACCTGTCAGCAGGTACTACTCTATACATACATGCATACCGAAGTCCAATGCCTAAATAGTTGATACACTATCTACCCGCTCATACCTGTCAGCAGGTACTATTCTATACATACATGTCCAATGCCTAAATAGCTGATACACTATCTACCCGCTCACACCTGTCAGCAGGTACTACTCTATACATACATGTCCAATGCCTAAATAGCTGATACACTATCTACCCGCTCATACCTGTCAGCAGGTACTACTCTATACATACATGTCCAATGCCTAAATAACTGATACACTATCTACCCGCTCATACCTGTCAGCAGGTACTACTCTATACATACATGTATACCGAAGTCCAATGCCTAAATAGTTGATACACTATCTACCCGCTCATACCTGTCAGCAGGTACTATTCTATACATACATGTATACCGAAGTCCAATGCCTAAATAGTTGATACACTATCTACCCGCTCATACCTGTCAGCAGGTACTACTCTATACATACATGTCCAATGCCTATATAACTGATACACTATCTACCCGCTCATACCTGTCAGCAGGTACTACTCTATACATACATGTCCAATGCCTATATAACTGATACACTATCTACCCGCTCATACCTGTCAGCAGGTACTACTCTATACATACATGTCCAATGCCTAAATAACTGATACACTATCTACCCGCTCATACCTGTCAGCAGGTACTACTCTATACATACATGTATACCGAAGTCCAATGCCTAAATAGTTGATACACTATCTACCCGCTCATACCTGTCAGCAGGTACTATTCTATACATACATGTATACCGAAGTCCAATGCCTAAATAGTTGATACACTATCTACCCGCTCATACCTGTCAGCAGGTACTACTCTATACATACATGTCCAATGCCTATATAACTGATACACTATCTACCCGCTCATACCTGTCAGCAGGTACTACTCTATACATACATGTCCAATGCCTATATAACTGATACACTATCTACCCGCTCATACCTGTCAGCAGGTACTACTCTATACATACATGTATACCGAAGTCCAATGCCTAAATAGTTGATACACTATCTACCCGCTCATACCTGTCAGCAGGTACTACTCTATACATACATGTCCAATGCCTAAATAGTTGATACACTATCTACCCGCTCATACCTGTCAGCAGGTACTACTCTATACATACATGTCCAATGCCTAAATAGCTGATACACTATCTACCCGCTCATGCCTGTCAGCAGGTACTACTCTATACATACATGTCCAATGCCTAAACAGTAGGGGAATGTGTCACTTACTTTTGGGATGTGATGTCTGATCTCGGAATCCGGGTAAGTCACCGTTTGCATCAATTACACCTGCCTGGAATACACAAAATAAATGAGAGGCAAAATGAATAAAACATTCCTGTTGTGGGGGGTGCGGGGGGTTTCCAAGCAGTACACTTCAGTCTGAAAACTTTTTCGTTACTTCTGGCTTCTCCTTTACACAAAACTTACTCAATTATGTACTGGTACATGTAAGTATTGCTGGATGGCACCCATGCAGAACAGCCACCAGGGGACATGCGAGGGGAGAGGTAAATAAAGCACTTCCTTTAAGAAACACATGTATATAATTACTGATGCTATAAATGACATCCAAAAAAACATTTATTTATTCATTTGATTGGTGTTTTACGCCGTACTGAAGAATATTTCACTTATACCACGGGCAACCAACATTATGGTGAGAGGAAATGGGTAGAGAGCAGGCAGAACCCACAACCATCCACAGGTACATGTAGCTGGAAGACCTTCACATGTTAGGCCAGAGAGCAAGCCAGCACGAGCTGGACTTGAACTCACAGCAAACGTAATGGCAAGAGGCTCCTGGATCTTTACGCTTCCCCTCCACCCCTCAGCCCCACCCAAGTCATTATACTGCTAAGGGTCAACCAGTCGTTGCACTAACCCCTTCATGCTGAACACCAAGGGAAATTCCTGTTTTAAGGTCTTAGGTGTGACTGAACACAGAATTGACCTGGATCTACCACCTCCCAAAGCAGATGCCCTACCAACTGTGCTATCAGGGCCGCTCATGTAATAATATTATTAAGAATAATAATACAGTGGCAAAATAACATTTCTACTCCATACCATTATCTGAAATGTTACATTCAGTGAGTTACAGAAAACAAAAAAATCTTTGCTGACTCGAGCCTGCTTACATGTTAATAATGCTTGCCTACAAACACAGCACTAATACGAATTCCTTCATTTGTTAACAGTAAAATAATAACTTTGGAGAAGACAATAATTCCCAGCTGGTCACTTTTTATACATTAATTTTTTTTTAAGAGATGTCCAAGTTATCACGTGAAAGAAAAGTTCCCATTAGGCACGCAATGTTCATAACAACAACATCTGTATCCAGAAATAGCGGCTTCCCATCTGATATAAACTGTAATTTAAATAGCTCTCAGTATAATTTGAGAGCTACAGAGACAGTGGATGAATAATTCAGCAATCCCGCATGTTCAATGTTGGACAATTTTCCAGCCCAGTGAGCAGACCTTGTTCCGAACATGTCTGACAACAGCTGACTTTATACTTCCAAGTAGACATTGTTTGACACATAAATTAACTGTCTGAAGCCTGTTTTAACAGTAATGAGGACTGGTATCAACTTTTAATAATTCACATGAATAAATTATGACATTAGTTTAAAAGCCAGGTGTAAAACCAGTGTTTGCCGTCACAAAATGGAAAGCTCTGTATTTGTTCTTTATGTTTAGTAGTCACAATGGATAAAAATGTTCTTGGAAAAGCTTTTCATTAATTTTAGGCAAGTATAAAAATTCATTAAATTACAATGCTAGAGCCTAATGCAGCAACCCTAAAAAAAACCCCAATAAAACACTTTTTCAGACCATTCAATCAAGACTCAAACCAAAGGTGAGGAGTTAAACTAATCATGCTCCTGCATGGAATGAAAGCTGTTTTCCTGGAGTTTACTCGCAACAGTTTCCTTGCATGATAAGAAATATAACTTCTCGTTTGATAGAAGTAAATATTTAAAACTATCGGATGGAGGTCTTACAAACGGAGCAGAACTGACAACGGTTCACAAATATTTACCTTGTGTAACGCCATTTAATGGGTGCAACTGAGGTGTCCCCGAAAACAAAATCTTTGATATTTGCGTTTTCAATAAAATACAGTTTTCATTTTAATTGTAGCCGCAACTATATTGGTATGTTGGCCAATTTCAAAAAAAGTACAATTTTATCAGTATACACAGAGTAATGCGCTCAGAGCATGTTTGAATAGAAACACATCTTGCAAAGCTGCAAAAAGGTTAAGAGCTGTAGTATTGCCATCAGTATGCACACATCTACAGAGTCCCTACTTACATGAACATTAGCCATGGGCAACGTTTCACAGATACATCATACACAACTTGACAAGTCTCTTTCTGTGCGATCCTCAAAATATGCTTAAGAAGTGAAAGAAATCTTTCACTCATGGGTAAAAAGTGTTATTCCAACATGCAGTGTAGTGATTAGAGTTGGAAAAACTTCCTGAGATGTCAGAGTACTTAAACTCTGATAGTATGGTCCATAAATCTCACCTTAGAATTCAAATGTTTGAACACCTTTAACTCTTGTCATAAAAATCTAAAAAAATGCATTAAAGTATATTTATGCATAGTTTTAAGTGGTCTATTTAGTGATGCCTACTATGATGTTTAGGGGTTTTGAACAAGGGATGGTTTTCAGGTTCTATTTTACACAAAGATTACACAAAGCCACCTACGGAGCTGAGAAGTAGCCTAGGGGAAACCCCCTGAGGGATAGTGTAGGCAGGTAAGATGATACAGGTCTTACCAGGACAATATCATCTTAGCAGGACATTGCTTAACATCTGGATATCCATTAACACACCTCAACTGTTACATAACAGATGTCTGGAGATAATCCTAAGACAGATTCCATTAAAATAAAACCAACATGTTTACAATGGTTGATTACCTGTGCAAACAAAGTAGACATCAGTAAGGTGTGAACATGTGCTCATAGAGGCATTAGTACGACAAACACAGTAGACAGACACCTTCATACTTGTCAGTGGAAATGTGAAAAGTATTCGTCCTCATAATAAAAAAAAAATGCCAATATTTGCCGATGTTTAAAGCTAATTAACAGTCCCAATAATACCTCTGCTGTCAGATGTATTTAGCTCCATATCCCAAAGAGGCACACTGGATACGAAATCAGATTAGTGATGTGAACAGGGATCCAATTGTATCTGGTTTCCAACCATTTTCTCACTTGACAACTGGACACTTTGTTTAATCATGACCGTAATTATACAGCGGTTGATGGCATTTGACCAATCACTTGCACCAGTACTCAAAAAGTAAGAAGTACATGTAAGGTAGTGGGAGACGGCCCATTACCGACCCCTTCCCCAGAGTTCTAGGTTGGTGAATGTAACAATTCATGGCCAGCCCCTCTCAGAGCTAAATACATGTGTACACTGTACGAATTACAGCTATAAAATTTTACTACTTCATTTTTTGTTTTTAATCAAAGCTTATACAATGTAGATGTATTATACATCTATGTCACAAATGTTGAGAGCTTTTGCCACATGAAAGTTATTCATGAAGCGATTTACATGTACACGTTCAAACGGTTCATATATTTGGCATTCACAACTATCTGAGCACAACCTCCAGTAAAACTTCCGCTTCAATAACTGAATTAAAACCGCTCACCCAGAAAAGAGGTTCAAAGTCGGTGAGCTATCGGAGCATGCCCTAACTTTAGTTATCACCAGGGAGCTATGAATGTACATGTACACAGATCTGCAGCAATGCACAATGGCTTAGGGAATTCAGATGACATCTTTTTTTCCATCATGTTACCCATTTTCATACATGTAATTCCTTTCACATAGATTTAGTCAGATTTTAAACTCAAGGCATCTCACTTGCATTTTTTCTTGTATTATCCCTATCTGTTCCATGTAAATGCCATCAGAAATCTGATGTCTGCAAGGCACAGACACACCCCGCTGGATGAAACCGCATGTAAACCCCCACCCCCACCACTCTACACACAGAGACAAGACTAGGAGCATGCTTAGGGCTTACCTGGGCCTGTAACTCTGACAGTGGCATGCTCAATCTGGCAGATGGGGAATCGCTGAGGCAATAGGCCATGTTGACAGCAATCTAACAGCAACTTTGTAGATTCGGATGTTTCTTTTTGTCACTGGGAGTGAAAAACTCTCTGAACGAACAGATTTTGTGTACAACTTTTTAGTCAAAAATTCATCCACACTCTTTGGTTAGAACCAGGAACGGGAAAAGTCAGAAATGTGTCCGAAGATTCCTCCAATCGAGATATTAAGCCTCAGTGAGCTGAACAGCTGATATGACTTCAGTACTTCCCCCTAAATTCATCCAACTGACTGTTAGTCAACCTTGTGTAGCACTTGGAACGTGTACAGAACGCAAATTGTTACATCACTTGCCGAGAGCAGAAAACAAAACAAAGGTGGAGGGGAATAGATTTCTGAGCCAAACAGCTGGGTGCCGTTGTTGTTGTCATGCAGAACAAGGCACGTGGAAATAGGGTAATGAGCATGAACTCAGCAGCCTGCTGGCTCAGGATTCCGTACCTGATTACTTCAGGGCAATTAACAAGACAGCATCCCAGCCTAGGGAGCTCTTCATAAGCCACAACCAGGACAGGAGGGTTAGTCCCCCACCAAACTGTAGGCCTACCCTGTTACTGTGATTGTTGGGTAAGCACATGTAGCTTTAGTGAGAGGAGGTTAGCACTGGCACAAAAAACACAAGTTCACCACTTTCCCATGGTAACACATATGTGTACTGTACTAACTCTTATCAGCAAACTTATGTCTAGAAAAATCTACATGTGCTTTTAAACCATACACATAAGCAATACCAAGTGATTCTGAACAATTCTAAAGGCTACAAATGATCAACCATGAATATGTATATATGTACACGTAGGTATAAATGGAAAGTGAGTTCAGTTAAGAAAAACAACCTCAAAAAGATTACAATAAAATTGTACAGGTGCCAATATAAAACTGACTATATTCTGAAACTCACTTCCTCAAGAATGGACAATGGCCATTTAACTCACAAAGAGAGGCCACCAGAGTAGTAGCTTAAGAGTGGAATTGTCCCCGAGAATGAGAAACTAGAAACCCAGTGTGCTCAATTATCACCGCATTTCAAAGACGGTACAGGATGCAATCCAGGAAGTTTGGCAGGTAGACATGTGCGCAGCCAAACACAATCACATTAATGACTTGTACTTAAAATCCACTGATGATTTAGTCAGCTCATTGTCACATAAGACTGCCAGCTCAAGCAACAAGCTTCAAAATGGTAGCACAGTCCTGAATCAGCAAACTGAGAATAGTTCGGATTTCATCCAAGGAAATGAATAATACTGAACTTTCACTCGGTAACAGGTAACAATGTTCATTTAAATACCGTCCGGGAAGATGACCTGTCCAATGTGGAGCAGGGAAAGTCAAGCAACTGACTTTGTATGTTACTGAACCCAGATTTCACGGCTTATTTCAATGAACCTGAGGCAGGAAATCAAAACAGTAGGAGCAGCAGATACGTACAAAAACTGCTATCTGTCCAGAACGAAGGCAGAAAAACTTTAACAGTCTAACAGTTCACATCCACATCACTGATCCAGGATTTTCCACTGAATATCCCGATTTCCAGTGCAGAAAACTACACCTATAAAGGCCCTGAAGCAGACTCTCCTGAGTTGAATGAACTAAGTTAAAGTTTGTGTGAACTAAGCTGTGAGGAAGTCCATTGTGTCTGTGACCCAAACTTCATTATCTGCACTGCCTGTCAGCTGGCCCCTTTGTCATGCTTTTAGCCCCCTCTCCCCTACCCCTCTCCCCCCAAACGCCTCCCAGCCTCAGCCCACCTTTGTCCTGCACCCAAGGGCTAAAGCTACCCCTAACTCCCTTGGTTACCTAAGCTTCTGTTGCCCCTTTACTGTCCTTCAGGTGGCCCTAGCCTGAACTCTCCTTTGTGGTGTACCCTAAGGGCCTGAGAATGCTGCTAAGTGTACAGCTATCCAGCTAGCCCCTACAGCAGGCCGCAGTCGGTGTACAGCTACCTGGTCCCTGCAGTAGGCAGCAGTCAGTGTACATCCAGCTAACTCCACGTGTGTCCATTGTCATGTAAACAGGAGGCAGGTGGGCGAGAACAGAGCCCGAACCTGGCCTACAAAAGGGTCCCTCAATGAGCTAGAGCTCTCCTGCCAATAACCCTCACAGCATTCTCACACAAACCGTTTAGCAGCGTTACTTTACACACTGTACTACTCTACACTACTGGCCATCTTGCGCTTTTTATCTGTTGAATTTCTCTTCCCACCGATGATGCTCTGTGTCATTTTAAGACTTACCACTCATTGTCAGTGGTCAAAAAATTATTATGAAATTACTGTGTAATCCCTTAGAGAGGTTCTAGTATAGA
Source organism: Liolophura sinensis (assembly GCF_032854445.1). Taxonomy (NCBI): domain Eukaryota; kingdom Metazoa; phylum Mollusca; class Polyplacophora; order Chitonida; family Chitonidae; genus Liolophura; species Liolophura sinensis. The sequence continues at coordinate 1,299,264 of NC_088306.1, read as the reverse complement.
AATCCATATTCACTGGTCAAATCAAATTTTCTGTATTTACCAAGAATACCTCAAATTATTGCCTTTCAGTACATATCAGACTCGTACCTTGCTATGTTAAAATTGATGTAATATTTGAAAAAACTATAATGCAACAATAATTTCAGGAACTACTTATTCTGAATGGTAATGTCTGCTCACACCATGCTAATATTTTATTAAAAGTATTAAATTATTTTGGCTATTTTCTAAAATAACTGCTTTGTTATGATCGATCCTTTGTCAAAAATCTCCAGTAAAGCCTCTCTAACTTTCTTGTTTAATTTGTTTATTATAATGGTGTTCAACGCCTCACTGAAGCCTGAATCCTGCAAGAGGATGCTCGGGTGTGTCAAGAACAGTTTCAGCAGTCAGAAATAATTTATTGGACAGCAGTGTTTTAGTTCCGTGTCACTTAGATTTATATCATTGTGACCCTCCTGCCATGAACACAGGCCCCCACGAACCTAAGACATAGGAAGAGGATTTGGGTTCTGCAGTTATGCGTTTTTTTTTTCCTTAACGTAACACAACAAACAGCCTCATGTAGTGAAAAGCAGTACAGATAGACACTTATATAAATGCTGAAAGCCTCATTCAACCACATTCAAGCATCATTTTAATGATACTGGCCAAATTTAAAGCCAGTGAAACTTCAGATTGATTTCCAGACATAAAGATGTTTGATATTGCTTTAACATCAAAAGTCCTATCACATCAAACGATTCTTCTCTACATTAGCACAGATGATTTTTTTTTTTTGCAGCAGCAGCAGCAACATTTTTAAGACTCCTTAGCAAAGTTTCAATTCCACAAACTCTGTGTTTCTACGTTTACAATCCTGATGACCACTGTCAAACAAATCACTGTTTCCACAGCTACATGTACTTCATGTATGCTTACATGTGTGCTTTGTGTGTTTACACTTAAGCTAAAGTCAGACTCTCTGTTAATGAACTCTTGCGTTTCCTGACAAAATTACCCCATTGCTATAACTGCTTTGAAGGACAAAGGAAACATTTGGTTGTTACTTCTTGGTACGTAGTTTAGAATGCGTGCTAAAAGTACATGGCATTTCTCAGTTTTGTTCTTGATAAAAATGGCTTCAAACTAGCTTCCCATGGTCCCAACATAATAAAGTTAAGCAACCTCCATCAATACAGGCGTCAAAACAACTTGCATAGCTGGAACGTCCACAAGTGATGGCAATTCTAAAAATTGCATAAAACAGAGGGGTAATTTGGAGATATACGACCAAAACACCAAAATTTGTAACAAAAAAAAAAAAATAAAAAAAAAAAGAAGAAAAAATATGAGAATAATTTGCTGTGTTTTCCACATTACCATAATTTTTGTTTCCGAGTTACTTGAAGTTAATGGTACTACAAAACAAAGAGTACAGGTTAAAGGAAAATGAAGAGTTTATATTCTTAATAACCTCTCAGTTTTATGCATTTCATTTTTGTAATTATTCAGAAGTGACATCAATGAACATACTGGTAACGTGGGAACAGCTTAATGCCCAGAAGTCAGATCCTCCCCCTAACAAAATTGCTCTCACAGCTACCCTCGCTGACATAATCACAGAAGGCTACTTGATTTCCAGACTGACCACTGGGGCCTTAGGAAACCTGTAGTTTAAAGCTATTTTTAATCCCCAAAAAGAAAACTGATAGGCTTTTTGCTCTTTTATATGTTGGGCCACATCATATACTCCGTATCAAGAAACACAAAACAAGTGTATCAAGTATGCTTTTTTTTATCTCCTGAAAGATTTATGAATAGATCAGAGTCCAACAACGATCATTTACACAAAGAGCCTCACAGGAAGTGGTCAGTCAATACCTTTTTTTTTTTATCACAGGGTTCTATTTTTAATCTTTGATCCTTTTGTGTATTTAACAAAATCTGCCCGATATAATTTAATACAGACAAGAAAGCTCATACACATATTTGTGAGCATCTATATTAAACATCTATCAGTATTTGGGCAAGGGAGCATTCAACACCAAGCAGCTCAACAACTGTTCCTGCATCACGCATACACATCTATGTCTTTCCCTGTCCCTTTGTAACAATGAATTTCTGCAGGTAACTCGTGCAGCTTTCAGGACTTCTGTATGCTCACTGCTAAATGGAGTCTGGAGCACTTACTTTTTTCTCCTTTTTTTTTAACACGCAAGAGCACTGAAATTGGTGACAAATTAATTAGACAGTCTGAGCCCAGAAAGAAATGTAATCATGCAAAACTGCACACTATACATGTACATCCTGGCACACAGTCCTCACACTTTCTAAACATGTGGCCAATTTTGTTGTTTCTTCACAAGAACATGAAGACTTACATATTGATGATATCGATGATGCTGACGATACTGATGATATTGATGATACTGATAATATTGATTATACTGATGATACTGATACAGTGAAACTTGTCAATGCCGACACCTCTAACCACTGACATCTTGTCAATACCGATCATACAGTTTGGTCTGCTTTTATCTCCATTTACAACTCATGTTATTTGTGCTGAATAACAAACACTTGAATAACTAACACTTAAAAACCAACTGCACTTTCAAGTCCCCATTGTATCTACTACATGTTAATCGACTTTCTACAAACCAACACGGCATGCTGTTGGCCAAATACCACCCCTCCCCTTCATCACCGCTGGGGGAGGAGGTGACAGAGAAAGGTGAAAATCCCGAGTGAAGAGTTTGAATATTACAGTCATGAAGACATTCTCTCAAACTTGATTTTGATTGGTACACTTCTCATAATGTTAATCTAAAGATCTCATCAAGCAATTCAGGATATCAAATAATGCATTCTAGTCGCTTTTTGTCACATTGTTTCCCATATTTCACTGAATCAACCATCGTTCACTGACCTACCAATACAGAGAAAGAGATGTGTAGAAATGCCCAACTGGTTAAGTTCAACTTGGCCAGTCAAGAAGATTTCAATGTTGGACCATCTATCGTCAGCCTTACCCTATGGCAGAAGCAATTCCACCTTGAAGAATAGGAAAAACATTCTCCTACGTACTTAAAGAAATTAATTTTGAGAAAAATCAAATTAAATTCACCTTAATATATTATTAGTGACATCTGTACGACCTATACAAGAAAGGGACAGTTGTTGTACATGGAACCTTACATCTTGTCAAAACTAACATTTTTTCGCTGCACAGGGCATGGTCAATTTACACAAGTTTTAATGTACATGTAAACCCAAAAGTCACGGCGTAATCTATCCTAAAACATTTTTCATGGCAATCATGCTTTACAACATTAGTTCATGCTCAACAATTTCAGATTTGAATTGCACAATCTTACATTTGATTGATCACACACAAGCACAGCTTATCCAATGAAATTGAAGCCTTACTGCTGAATTTCCATGGATTGTTCTCTTTCTACCAAAACAAAAATCAAAAAAAAAAAAAATCGTTCAAACAAAATCTGTGCAGAAAATATCTCTAAGACGCAGAACAAGCCTAGTGATAAACATTCCACAAGGGTGATTATAGTCAAGTAAAAAAGATCAAATATTTTGTTCCCTATCCCTAAGTTATTCCACGAGGTCCAGTTTTCATCACCTAATACAAAACACAATTAATGGATTATAATTGCTAAAAATTTGTATTACCAAAATAAAGAGGAGAAGACCGCTACTAAAGTTAGAAATGTAACTGAATCAATTATTCCAGGCCATAAACATAAAAAAAAAAAAAAATTTTCTTTCTTACCTATAAATACTTTTGTTATTGTTGCAAATCGAACTACAGATTGGTAACAATAGCAGAATTCCACAAATTCGCACAAAGTTTACGGCTGTCAAGATTATTGGTGATGGAAACTGGACAAACCCTAGCGCGAGCCTGAACCCTTTGCCACAGTAGGCCTACACTACCAGGCCAACCTGAAGGAGATACTATGATGTAGTAAACTGAAACTTGTGTGAAGTTTCAAACCATACGCAGAGAACCCTGCGAAGTAGGATAACTGACACACATAACTTCAGGAATGTCTCCAACACAAGACCTTGTCAGTATATAATTTCTTTGTTATGTGATATTCTTTCTGAGGCACTGAATCAGGCTGGAACGATATCCAAGCCATTGGAGAGTACAGTATCATTTGTGGCTACATACACCTGCCAAGGATGGGTAGTGCCCTGTTCTTACATATATTTTACATATATTTCTTTACATATATTCAGTCTAAACTAAAAACTCATGAAGAATTTTGTGTTTTATGGTTCACTGAGACGTTAATATCCTGCAAATTAGTTAGGAAAGGAATTCAGCCTCGGACCTTATCTTTCAAAATGCAAAAGGTTTGCCAATGGCGATGCTCTCGACAGCAAAACCCACTATGGAACACAGAACACGCCACACCTAGATATCCCTTGCAACTTCACTTTCTGTCAGCTATGACAGAACCTTCGTTGGTTACATATGCTCTATCCATCCAGCTAACATACAGTGTAATACAAACGCGATCTTTTCTGAATGGTGACAGTATACGTGCAGCCTAAGTATTCATACAGATATTTACTGCAGAAAAACTATCACAATGCCAATGTGTACATTACATACTGAACATACAGTACCAGAACGTACAGGCCGGTGCCACTGTATACATTACATACTGAGCATACAGTACCAGAACGTACAGGCCGGTGCCAATGTATACATTACATACTGAACATACAGTACCAGAATGTACAGGCCGGTGCCAATGTATACATTACATACTGAACGTACAATACCAGTACCTACAGGCCCGTGCCACTGTATACATTACATACTGAACGTACAGTACCAGTACGTACAGGCCCGCAACAATGTATACATTATATACTAAGCGCACAGTACCAGTAGATACTGGCCAGTGCCAAAGTATACATTACATACTGAACGTACAGTACCAGTACGTACAGGCCCGCACCAATGTATACATTATATACTAAGCGCACAGTACCAGAACGTACAGGCCAGTGCCAATGTATACATTACATACTGAGCGCACAGTACCAGTACGTACAGGCTGGTGCCAATGTATACATTACAGTGAACATACAGTACCAGTACGTACAGCCTGGTGCCAATGTATACAGTACATACTGAACGTACAGTACCAGTACGTACAGGCCGGTGTCAATGTATATATTGCATACTGAGCTCACAGTACCAGTACCTAAAGGCGTGTACAAATGTATAGAAATATTCTTGAGAACGGCGTAGAACACCAATCAAATAAATAAATCAATCAACCAAAAAGCATGTTGGAGAGCTGATCATACCATGGACTGCATAGTTTCCTTCAGAACCCTGTCCACAGTCAGAATTGCTCCCATGCCTAGCATGTCCTAAAGACTTGTTTGAAAGAATCGTTTATAATAATATCACATACAGGGTATAACCTCAAGTTCAACATACAAGCAAAACTTTGACTTGCAATGTTACGTAAAACTTATGCCAGTAGCCTGAAACTGACATTTCGCAAGGCTAAGATATTACGGTCATACAGCTCTAGTTAAGCAGGAAATTATGATGGTTTTGACAGAAGCTTGAAGACAATTCTCTTAGTTCACAGCCAGCAATAGACAGAAGAAAAAAACTTCAAGATGGTAGCTGGCAGCCATGTCGAATCACTGAGTTCAACTCAAATGTAATTCCCACAAACATCTAATCAATGGCAATGAGCTGTCCACGTTTCAAACAATCCCTGGATTGGCTTCAAACGTACGGAGATCAGAATGTGTCAGAAAGTCAAACACACATGAATGAAATAATTTAAAATGGCTAAGGTCAGATGACTTGGAGAGTTAATATAACAAGCGCCAATAACTAGCACAGAAAGATGTGCTTAAGTACTATTATGTCCTTAGTCTCGAAGATGTCTTTAGTTATGTTAATCTCAAGGACAACCCTGTGGGAGCTTGCAACCCAACCAAATGGTTGGATTCAGGTGAGTAGGGTCTTTTACTGCCATGTATGATGAGCTTCAATGTGATACCACAGGGGCTTGCACAAAGTGATTGAAGGCTAAGTTTAATGTAACTACCATTGCAACACGTAACCATGGCAGTAACAATCAACTTACAAGTATCGATCGCTTTGTGCATGCGGCCCCTGTAGCCGTCATTTCTATGTCGAGAGACAACACTGTATCTCAATACAATATAGTGCCCAAGGACAGCTTTGTGTGTTGTCGCTAAGAATGGCTCAAAGAATATCTCTGAGACAACGGATAGTTTTGCATCTATGAACACCTTCTTAGCAAGGTCACCAATGTGAACACTGTGACAGTGCTCAGGGTCGTCCTTGAGACTAACATAATTTAAGACACCTTCGAGACTAAGGACATAATAGGGCTTGAGCACATCTTTCTGTGCTCAACACTGTTGTAGAATTTAATTCTCTTAAGACATTCACAAACGCACCTCCTCTGTCAGTGTCGTCTTTGAGACATGACTGTAGACATTATTGTCCGCGTACAACTTTTTTACTACGGACATCTTTGAACATGACTAGAGATTGCGTGCTGAAGACCACATTTCTGTCCCCAACACAAATTTGTCATGTAGAACAAAAAATCAGACTTTTCTGAAGACATCCACAATTGCTACCCACCTCCTTAGCCACAGGTTCTAATCCGGATTCCTTGTAAAACTTCATGATGTCTTCTTTGAGCTCAGAGGCATTAGCACCGGAGCCTTTGGTAGAGGTGCCAGCCAGGAGCTTGATGGGGCTCCCAACTCCACCTGCAACAACCACAACATGGACAGGTTTTAACCTGGCTGGACAATCCGTTAGGACTACACTTCCTCAGCTGAACTCACAGAATCTCGTCAGCTTCCTGTTACTGACAAGACAGCAGGCTTTGGCTGCAATATTGTAATGACACGTGATTTCTGGTTTCTCGTCAGAATGTTTTGCAAAATTGGTGGAAAACAATTTCATTTTTATCATCAATATTTTGGCTTTCAGCAAAATAAGGATTCCACATCAAGGAGTAACACGATGTGCAGGCAATGACAGGAAACTAGGAATCTGAAGAGACTGATGGAAATTCAACTGTAGATGGAGAATAGTCTGCAAAAGCCAGAGTGAAAAGGGTATCAAGGACAGGATGACGCTTGGCATCTTTTATGAAATGATTATGTCATGGCAGAAAGCTGAGGAGTGCAAAAGATATCGAGTGTAAATGAACAAGCATTATGGAAGCTTTTGCAAATGTGTCCAAAATTCATACAGCTATGTCCAAGTCCACAACTTGAATAAAGTTTATCGAAAATGGATGAAATGCACAAAACCTATCATGGTCAAGCTATGTATCAACTTTCAATTCTATATGATTAACCACGTTGAAAATGCCGGAAAACTGTTTTGTGACAGCCTCGCCAACAGACAGACTAGGTGCAAACCTACATGTATAGATATCAGATATCTCTACATGGAGAGAGGAAGGTGCCTGTCCTGTTATCCACTGCGTCACAATGGAGACTTTGTAATCCAGGATGACATTTTTCCATACTAGACTTTAAAAGACGAGCATGGGGTCTCCTTTGCATGAATTTATAACATTCAAAAGAGCAAACTCCACAGGCCCCACTGACTCTTTCAATGCAGCACTTTCATCAGTCATTACTCGTTGTTTCCTTGCCTTATTGTTGCTTAAAGTCAATGAATTCAATAGTAATCGTTTACAGGGCAATTCTATAACAGATCTAAAATTTTGACTAAAAATCCATTTCATGCAGCAAATAAAAGCCATGAAATATTACTTATACTTTTTTTATCCTCACTAAGATTAACAAAAACTCTGAATCAGGCCAAATGAACTGGTGATTTACCATAACTGTTGTCCTTCCATTATATTTAACCAAAAAGGTGTCATTATTAACTGTCACCTATCAAAACTGTCACAGTTTGCACATTTAATACAAGTTATCAACAAATCCAGAAATGCACTACAGATTGAGCCACTGATGATGTTACTGCATGGCTGTTATGGCATTATGACATAACAAGACCTGTACATAAATGTTATTTATCTAATTTGCCAGACATCCAGTTGACCAGAATACATGAAACATCACTTAGAGTGCTTCAATGGCTTAATTCAGAACACATCACATCTTAAATGACAGATAATTCAGGTCAAACACTGGATTAACTTTTCACAAACAGAATTCCACCGTCAGCTTCTTAATAACTACATGCATCATAATTCCTGGAAATAGTGTAAAGCTCATATTTCAATTTCCAGGACTCAATATTAAAGGAAGATAATCTACCCAGTAATTATAGCTGCCTTAAGCTTTCCTATATTTCAAGTGATCCCCTGTAAGACGTATTTTATTTATTTGATTGGTGTTATATGCTTTACTCAAGAATACTGCACTGATACAACAGCGACCAGCGTTAAGGAAAGAGGAAACCGGGCAGAGCCTGGGGGAAATCCACGACCATTTCCGACACACCTTCCCCACATACATGTAAGACTTGATCATGGCTGGATACTGACTGTTGACAATTTGGTATATAACCTTTTGTTTACAGGTAAAAGATGAACAGAAATGTATTTATTCGCTTAAACAACTAAAGTGGACCTAAAGTCACCTTGAAGTTACAATAATGTCTATTTCCCCTTCAGTATTCATGACACTAATCTTCCAGGACTACTAATCTAATCAGGTCACACATTCTACTCAAACTAAGGCCATTGTACTGTTTGAGGATATAGATTACGGTGTGTACAATCCTTCATATTAGCAGAAATCAATTACCTAGAAGTATGCAACTTCCCTATAGTTAGTCTCCACGGTATAGTTCACGTTACGTCATCTGTAGAATGAATGAATGATTATGCCTTATTGCCACATCAGGTCATCTGTAGCAGCTCGTGCAACCTTTTGGAGAAATGTCAACCTCTTGGGTGGAAATTGTGAACTGATTCATGGGAAATCTAACTGTAAACGGCTGCAACAAGAACTGGCCACACCTAGAACCAAAACTCCGTATTTAAAAACTAGATTTTGATTATCATTGTTGGTATGCAGTTAGAATCCCACTGACAATTTTTGCATTTTTTTTTTTTTGCAAAACTCTCCATTGTCGTAATTCTTTTAGATCTATTTCCACACAACACGTGTTTGGATCCCACCATGCATCAGCCATTTCTCAAATGTGAGGCTGCGCAAAAAGAGAGAGAAAAAACAAATGGCTGCGCGGATACGTCACATAATGTGTTACAGGTGGAAGAAAAGTGGAAGTGCCATGTAGACTAGCTATAGGGAAGTTGCATAGTTCTAGGTGATGGACTTTTGATAGTAGTAATAATTTCCAGACCCTAACAAATTCTGTTTACTAGTGTGGAGAAGCCCGTTACCTTTCCACATAGTTAACACCGAAGTGCAACTGACACCAGATGCCATAAAATTTACTTAGTTACATTTACCACCAAATTAACATTAAATTCAGACCTATTAATGGTTTGCTGACATTAATTTATTGGTATACCAGCATGACATTCAAATCCTGGTGGCCTACCAAATGAAAAAGTCGACAAATCTCAACAAAAAAGTTTGGAAATATGAGACGGGCTAAATCTTAAAAACAAGTTACTTTCTCTTAGTCTACGGTAACAAACATGACAATTGTGGTTTAAGATTAGAGATTTGCCGTGACAGATGCGAGGGTATTTGAAGATGTTGTTGTTGCAAGGAGAACTGACATGACCCTCGAAAATTTTGCATGGCTGCAAAAGTGCAGGTTGAAAAGGGGTCGGGGTGGTGGGTAAACATTTACCATCGTCAATCCAGAGGCTGGCAAGGGTTGTGTTAGAGTTCGCCATGTCCTGAGAACCGGGCCAGGGCTTTAACCTTACTCTTTTCGGTCTGACACCGAAAGATGAGGCGAGTTGGACGCGAATTTCCCAGATATGGACCCCGGTTGCAGGTTACCTCTGCTGGTTTAAACCCCGGCCAAAATGGCGTCCATTCATGGACTCATCCAAACTGAACCAGATAACTGAGAATAAAATTAACAAACACGGGGCCTGGACCGAGCCGATCTGACGATCCTGTTCATTTGCGACCACCCGATAAAAATGACGATTTGATCGCCATAACCGTTCATTCAGGATCAGCCTCGGATCTGGCCCGTCATAAACAGTCGAGTTTCGCTATTCCTGCTTCCAAAAACGAGCTTGGCGGTGACACCGACTAGACGCTTTTCATTGGCTGCCGATAACCACGTGCTCACCAGTCTGCGCAAGCGTACATACTTAGTTCGGATTTCTACAAACAAAGACCATTAAACCCTGTAACTTAAAACGAAGTGAAATTGACACGACTATGTGTAACAAGAAAGTTTAATTTGTTGCAAGAAAGTTATCGTCCTTTATTTACTAAACATTGAACCTAACTAAGTTTGCACATGAATAACCTCAAAAGTGTATGAATAGTCCGCCCACTCTAGTTTCAAAACAAATTTTCCATTTCCCCATCATCCGAACTACGCCTCACTAATTTGTTTACTGGTATATTATTTCTTTGATCATTAATTTCCTAAAGCTTTATTAATAGGAATATGATAAAAAAAAGATTGTCTGAACAAGAAACAACACAAATAAATAAATAAATTTTAATTGAATAGAAAGAACATTTATGAATAGGACTGTAGATTTATTTAATTTCAATTTGTCTTACATCTCTATTCAATTTGTAGACAAGTAGGCCTCCATGTAAGCGTGTAGGTCTGTCTACAAAATGCATCAACCTTGTTATGGATATTTTGGTGAAAAAATGAAAGGAAATAAAAACGAGATTGTAGTAAAGTTGTCAGCTTCTATCACAAGATAACGTCTTCAAGTAAAGGCCCGACAAATAAAGCTGTAGGCCTGTGAAACACTACATTGGCCTAGCTGTAATTATATAGAAGCCTTTCTAAGCTGTCGGTAGTCAAATCAGTTCATGGACTCAACTCTTTACGTGATACTCTGGAGTTCCTGACAACAACATTTCACTATAACTTCCGTCCTATAGATACGATTCCCCTATATGGTTAACGGCATATGGTGTGTGTATATCTACAAAAACCAAAATGTCTTCCTTTTTAAGATAGTAATATACAGAAGAGCTCTGCATATAGCGCGTGTATATCTCACCTTGTTGCATTTGTTAGACGTATAACGGAATGAAATAACTAGCTACATGTACCAAGTGAAATGAAAACAATTTAAAACATGCTTTTTAAAACATTTTTCTTCTAACATAACAATTAAATCTCATTTTCATCTATTTCCCAAGGTAAAAGTGTTGCTGAAAATATACAACAAAATACTAGCACTTAGTACTGTAGCCCATCAAAAGTTCTATTGAAAAACTGAAATTGTCTCCTGCGAAGCAGAAACTTTTTTCCAGCTGGACATCAACCTACCTTCCAAACCTCAAGATACCTTTCTACGATCAATAGAACTCCCAAGACAAAGCAAAATGTTCAACTGTAATGAGCGAATTGTTTAGATTATAATACATAAAGGGAGTTGTGACCGACTGGTTCAAGCAGGTGCGCGTCTTTTCAATCGCTACAGAACACGAGATGTTGATTCTAACCCACCCTTGGTCAGAGTATGTCTAAGTTATTTTTCTGTCATTACTTTTTGGGACCTTCGTGAAATGGAACAGTCGATGGTGCTTGTGAATCTATGCGTTGAAAAAGACATTCGTCTACCAGCCGACCGCGAGCCAAAATGGACGCCGCAGCCAGGCCAATAATCACAAGGCCATTTCCCAAAACGACGTATAACACAAACCACCACGGCACTAAGAAAGTATATCTATAGGCCTGAAGTACGAAATTCAGGCGCATTCACACAAAGAGAAGCAGTCAATAGTTTCAAGAGATGCTGGAATGAGGCCGTTTGCACTGTCTAAGTCCAGTACAAGGCCACTTTTCCTCTCCATTATGGTATGCGCATCTCTACATTACATGTGGGTAAACTTGTTCGTCAGGAACTTGTCAGAGGTCGGTGGTTTACTCCCAGGCCCGCCGGTTTCTGCCCATACACAAAATTGACTGCCATGATATAAATTCAAAGCAGTCCTTCGGACATTATTCTTGTCTGAGGATCTGCTAGATGCTCGGATTGTTTGTTGGTATACATTTGTAAACACATCTATTTATACATGGAGGTCGTACGATCATCAGGTATACCTGAGGTGATTATACTTAAGTTTCAGTACTTACGAACTGCACTTTAACATACTGAAATTCTGTCGACTGTTACTGTCGTGTTCCTTTCTGTAGCAAATATCTCTATGAACTGTACCTGGGCTGCGTGTTTACGGTCATCCATTCAGGAATTATAGCATTTGTACTATACTGTTTGTTACCCGGATTGTTAAAAAAAACAATTGTTTAACCAATAAGGGCCATTACAATAAGGGCCATTACAATAAGGACCATTACAATAAGGGCAATTACAATAAGGACCATTACAATAAGGGCCATTACAATAAGGGCCATTCAAGAAGTTTAATGGATTTTTAGGCGCTCAAAACAATCGGAAAAGGTTTTGGAAAATATGCCATTAAAATCCCATTACCTTAAAATGGTTGTTTCTGTGGAATTTTCTTAATAGGAAAGAATGTAAAAAAAGATTTTGAAGTATTTTTATGTTCAGTTCTCTGTTGCCTTCCATTTCAGCACACATTATTTTTGAGTTTATGTAAACTTTAATCACAAAGTGTCACACAAAGTTCAGATTATTGACGTCATATGTTCTAATCCAGTTCTCACTGCTTGGCTCCACTTTTACCTTTCCCCTCGAGTATCAAGGTATTTTCCAGCTATGTATACGGTATCTGACCGTCATGCATCGTATATATATGTAAATTACCGTCAGCATATGGCGTCAAACAAAACTCAGGTAAATAACAAAATGCTCGGTGTAATTGTGACAGTGCTCTCGAACCAGGTAAGACTGCAGTGAAAACGAGGTTGAAACAAACTTTTACCATCCCAAGCGAATTTAAAGAGATAGCAAAACACACAAAAAAACGTGAATCATGGATGCCAGAAGCCGGATTTGAACCCTCGCATAGAAGTTAATATCTATTTGAAGCGTCAAAATGTTGTAAGCTAATGAACAACCTCCTAAAATGGAATAGATTTTATTTAGACCGAGTCCATGCATGCATGTGTGAATGCATCGTAAACACACGTGAGTCAGTATACGAGGATTGAGCTTTAACAAAAGTGAATGATGAGTAAATCAGGGAAGACAACTCTTCTTGTCGAATGCTTTTATTAACCTTTTCGAAAGAATAAAGATTTGCTTCCCTTGCATTATACATGGAATAAAGTTGGAATTTAGCAGTTATATGACGGCGAGGAGTCATTAAATGTGTGTACATGTGGTGTTTCTTCCTGTGGCAGACCCACGCCACCGAAGTGCTGCCGCCACTGAAGTATCATGCCGCAGACACCAGCCATGACACCCCCCATCCAGTTACATTATACTGAAACCGGAGCAACCAGTCCAACTTCCTTTCTCTAGCCTTCCAGTGCTGAACACCAAGCTAGGCGACAACAAATACCATTTTTAAAGCCTTTAGTATGATCCCAGAGAAAAGTTTGAGGGATTATACCTGATAAATTAGGCTGCATGCTGGTCACAGTTGCAACTGATTCTGAGTCAGTTATTCGCTAAACGGTATATTGATGATCTGCTAGCTTTTAACCATGCGTATATAGCACCTCATTTGGCAAGCACACATAATCAAATGCTTACAAATACCCATAAACCATTCCTTGTTTTAGATCTTATTATTTTTTCATATACTCTAGTTTTCAATGAACTGCAAATGTGCTAGGCCCGTAACACATTATACCCATAATGTCACGCACGGGTGAATTACAACTTAGTCGGGTTTCTACAATAAACGTATGATGGAGAGCTGTGATCTATATTCTTCGCTGTTCAGTTCCCTCCACGAAAAATAAAACCACGACCATCCCAGATTGCTGACAGACCTTTCCACGTACCGCAGGAGATGAAGCCTGCGTGGGCTGGACTTGAACTCACTTGAATTCACTACTCCGTACGGCGCGCTACACCACCTCGGTTACAGAAGCACTGTTAGGATAGTATATATTATATCAAGCTTTATAGATTATTTTTTTATATTGTATAAGTGAGAAATGCTTAACTAAAGAGCTTTAAACATCAAACAAATAAATAAATAAGTAAATAAGTAAATAAACAAATGGGCGAATTCTCGTGTAAACGCACACATAAATACAAACTGTAGGCCTTTATATAAAAAAATGACCGCCTCGGTGGCCTAATGGTTAGAGCGTCCGCCTCGGTTGAGAGACCCCGGGATAAAACCTGTGTTGGATCATACCAAAGACTTTAATAATGGTACTTGCTGCTGTCTCGCTTGCAGCTCAGCGGTGAGAGGTTAGAGTAGGAAAATATGACTGGTTGGCCCGATGTCAGTATAATGTGACTGGTTTGGGTGTCTTGTCTAGTTTCTTCAGCACGATACTTCAGTGGAGGCAGCACTTTGGTGGCATGGACTCGCCCTGTCATAAGAAGACACATTATATTTAGGCCTACACACACCTAATGAATCCTCATCGTATAGGCGCTTAAAAAGTAGCAGCGTACACACCCCATCTACACTATGGCTCAAACTCAGATATAGTTCAATGCAGTGGTGTTAATGGCAATTCACTGGACGTCGATAGACTAGAATTCCGAATTGAGTTAGACAGCCAATGGATGGGCTGACAGGTTTTATTACTTCCGATCTGGCTATATACATGTAGTTACAAGCAAATGTAACGGATGGTAAATGTGATTCCAGTGTAACAGACTTAAGATCCAGACGCCAGTGGTCGAATACTTCTTGAAAGAGCTGTTGGTATCCAATTTGGATTTCTGTACGGTTTACACTACAATTCCTCCCTGACACAACATAGTTTCATAACTAAGTTAACCATTTCGACGAAAAATATTTCCATAATGGTCCGTCTCCGCGATCCCCTTAAACTTAGACCTTGATCAAACGCCAGTAGTTGTATATTTTAAAGATTCTGGACATGATCCATAATTATAAACGTTATCGATTAATTAATGTCAATGTGCATATGAATCAAGACCTTACCACCACATACTCCCCCTATCCGGTTGCCGTGAGTTCAAGCCCAGCTCGTGCTGGCCATAAAGCTGGACGCCGTCGTATAAGTGAAATATTCTTGAGTACGGCGTGAAACACTTATCAAATACATAAATAAATTTACTACCATGTATGATCAGGAACTGTCGCTACAACGGAGATTTTTCAGAAGTTTTTTTTTTTAGTTACTAAGAGGAAAAGAAACAAATGCCCACGTGCTAAATATAATAGGCGTCATTAAATGAATGTTTTGTTGTTACAACAACTCCCGGTCATAGAAATGGTATAGTCCTTTAATGAAGTCAATTACCGTAATTATACCACAACATGCTAAAAAAAATTACCTTTGCGAAACAACTCAAGCAATGGTGATGTTAATTCTTTGTCTCGCTGTATCTGACTTAACTGTAACAACGATAGAACAATCGGTAAAACTAACTTTTTGCCGCCCCCTCCTCGCTACCCTTATTTAAGATAAACAACGAAATAAAACACACGAGCTGGTTCATCCATCCACTGAGAATGACATCTTGCGGTTTAGAGGGGTGTTTTTTGCTTTGTTTTGTTTTCGCACTTATGTCCTGGTGCAGAGCAATGTGTAAATATTTTATTGGTCTTACAGCCTGTAGCCACGTAACAACTACATGTACGCCTACATATAGGCCGTATGCCTTTTCGAAGATGTAGACAAACATGTTGTAAACACATGTTGGGGGTGGGGGTGGGGGTTTATGCGTGGGGGGAAGTCGGGGGGGGGGATACATTTTGTTGTTTGCAACCAGAACACCCTGTGTAAAACGAGTCCACCTACTGTTGGTATACATGTAACAGAGACTGAGGTATGTTATGACCGGTTTTGTGGGTGTCGTGTGACTTACACACAGAGGCGCGCGGCGTCTGTTTACGGGAACATGGCCAATCAAGCAGTTTGTGATAGGGTAGCGATCAACAGCAACAGAGACAGATCATCAAACTGTATATTTAGCTCACACGATTAGTACAAATACCCACAATTATACCTGTCGATATATCATTTGATACGACTTGGAAATCAATTGTGCGCCTTATATATAAAAACACGAGAAAAGGATTCCCTGTACGAAAGAAGATCGAGGTCTACCGACAACAACCGACAAATGCCGATGTGCACCGATCAGTCAACGACATACGACGCGATATCGTCTAGATAGTTCCCCACTCGTACACCTATACACACAAGTTTGCACGAGGACGGCGAAGTGCATGCCGCGTGTCTGTCCCAAGCACCAGCGCGAGACAAACTTTTCAGCCACAGACAGTTATACATAGCGAGTTGAAGAGCAGACCTTTACTGCATGGGGCTGATTCGCTTGACAATGCTTGCTGCGAACTCTTTGGATTTGAATACCTCACCAAAGTCTACTCTGTGAGTGCTTAGACTTAGTTTTATCTGTGAGTTCTCTTTGTACATATATACGGATGTATGTGTGATTTACAACGTCGTATGTATATAGGATTACTGTATGTGACATTTAGCCAAGGCCTGACGGGTAGCCTTTTTTGTTACCGGCATGCGTCGTGATGAAATCAACATTAGCCAAGGTAAGTCAGGAAGTCAGTGACACCAGGGAAATCAACAGCCGTCAGCACACCTGAGCTAGCCTTGGAGTGCCAGCTGGTCTGTAGGACCTATGCATGTATACCACGCCTAACATGTGTAAAAGCATAGGCCTTCTAAGTAGTTAGACTAACGCGTGGGTTCAAACATGGTCTCGGAGTGGGAACTTACAACTGTAGAATGAGCAGTCGACGATCGAGACTTGAGTGTCCGTTTGCGTGGCTTAACATTTGTTGAAGATCACTTGTCCCCCAGTTCCACCAATATGGGGTACATATCTGTTCGTCACATTGCTAAAGTCAGTAGCTTCTTTGTCACAGCTTGGTGGCTTATGCCGGGCACTCCGGTTTCCTCGCCATCGTCTAAGTTCAAACTTTTTGAACCTGGCATTCAGCAGCAATGGAATAAACAAGTATACATCTATACGCCATCGGTCACTTTCCCTTAGGAGTATGGAGGTATGTCGATATTTATACCTCTATCGGATGTGTGACTGGATACAATACAAAGTACAATATACCATGAATCGTTATCATGAAGTTTGCACCTACCTGTATATATGTCGTGGGTCAGGTTTTCGGGTTGAAGAAACGGGAGTGCAACGAGCTGGTAAGTCACCGACCTTCCCCTGGTATATCGGACACAATTCTTGAAATATATTTCTTGACCAATCCACAGCCAAACCAACGATACCTAGATTCGAGTCTGCGACCTTACTGGTCAAGAACGATCTTTGGGCGAATGAGCCAATGAGGTCCCTTTTCACCATAATAGGCAACTTTTCCCACTTAACTTTTGGGTCCAAGCTGAGTACTGTAGCCTAATGTAGGGTATTCCAGCTTCTGCTAGGACGCTATTGTGGGTAAACTGGTAAGGCAGTACTCGTTCATTGCAGGAGAATTACAATCTGGCTTGAGCCCCGAATCGCCACTGGCCAGTTAAAGGTAACCTATTGCTTCTTGGGGAATACATGTATGTATGTATGTATATATTTATGTATGTGATAAGGTTTCTTTCAGCCCAGGTTCCTTTGGGGATTAACTTTGGCATTGCGATGTACCGGTGATCAGAGAGTTCACCAACTTCAACAGCGAATAAGATCTGTGACTTAAAGTCGCGTTCAAACTGTACAATTTGTCCTATCCATTCGTCTAATGAAAACAGGACAAACGCTGTTTCATATAAAACAATCTGCAGAATTGTACCGTGTGAGCCAGGCTTATGAGCCCTATTAGCGTTTATTCTATTTTCGTTCGACTAACCGAATTCCACGAGTCGGCACGACAAAATGCACCGCTTGAACGCAATTCTAGAGTGCTGTCTCGCTTAGTACTGGCACCATAAGTGACGACGTCACATTCTGTGTTTCCCCTTCAAGGCAGCGCCATAAATATGACGGCATTCAAACCAGCCTTATATATTGCGTCAGAGTAGTCGACCCCCGGCGTGATATGTCCGACAAAGATTGAGGGAGACGTAAATCTTCTGTTGGAATCATTCCCTTCCCCGCCCATTGGCGAGCCGAGCCCAGGCTCTATATAAGATTACATTAGTCTTTAGTTGTACATACGTGAACTGACCAAAAGCTGACCAAAGCTTCACATATGCTTATAAGCCATTGTGCTATTTAAGCATTTGCATAAACATTTAGAATAAATTCCTAACTGAGGTAAATGGACAAGAGGACGAATTTCATTTGTCAACTATCATACTGTTGTCACAAAAGTCATTGCTCTCGGTTTATTCTCCATGCTATGTAGAACTTTTTGTTATGTAGCTATAAATGTGGCACAATGGAATCAGTCGGATCGAACCACTTGACCGTATTTCAGTGACAGTAAAAATGACAGCCAGTGGCCTATGCCGACTGCTAACCCTTAGCGCAAACTACATCCACCAAGACTGCCAATTGTGAAGCCAATGTTGAAATGTTAAACTGTACTTGCCATAATCAGTGTCAACAATTTGGGTCATGCTGAACCAGTGACGTCTAAAGAATTGGGATATTTTCCTCCTAATTCTGCTAAAGCCATATGGTGGTAGAGGTTGTGTAAGTTGCTACTGTTGAAGCATTTACATGAACAGTTAGAATAAACTTCTGAGGTAAATTGACAAGAGGTCCAGTTTCACCGGTTATGTGTGGCTATTTGCCACCTATCCCCTGTCGTCGCTGCTACGCTCCAAAAATTAATCTGTTAATTTTAGCAGAAAGTCTGTTATTATATTACAGTACTCAGTCATATTCAACATAAAATACTGCTAGTCTAACAGAATCTTTATGTTGAATTAATAGAATATGTGTGTTATATGTAATGTAACAATCTGCTTCAATATCAGAATATACTCTGTAGCACCACTCAGACAACAGACTTTCTGTTAACTTGAACAGATTAATGTTTTGATGTATCTCTTATTCGCCATGCTATAGTCGTTTATATTGATGGTCATTACGACCCGCGATGTTCTAATCAGTGTTACTGTTGACTGTTAATGAGGGCTATAGAAGATGCACCTGGTCGTGTAGGTTAGCGCGTGATTCCCATCGTCGATTGAATATTCCGTTATCTGATATCTTATACTAGTATATACGTTGTAACCGGTTCGAGAGGAGCGAAATATCACGAGAAATTCAGCCGCTTTAATACAATTACATTTACAGCATCGTCTGATAAAAGTGAAGATTACCTCATATATCGCATCGATAACATACCACAGTTATCAGTGTTCATGTAGGCCAACGTATTGATCTCTGAATTACACATTAAGGCTAACTTACATGAATATTCGACCTCTACCTATTATTTGTGTGTCTTTGCTGAGCTGAGATAAGCTGTTCAATGCAGCCTGTGCATGAACTATTTCACAGCATGCAGGTACTGACAATAAAATTTTTTTACCTTTTTATACACACCCTGTATATTTTAACCTTTTTTCATCTCTAAATTGCTTATTTAAGCCGTACAGAAAACCTCACTGTTTTAGAGAGCTATATTATAAGCGGTTGTGGGACATATTTAGTACTTCGTGGTCCTACTTCTAAACATACATGTCTTTATATGGTAGGGAACTCATGGCATTTGTGGCAGTCTCATTTCAAGTTTCCAGCTCCAGCTGGTATATTTTTTTATTGCTTATCCCTAGTATTAACTTTAATCAAGATTAAGGTGTCACATATACTGTACGACCTATGTTATCACGTGCCAGAATCAGGGTTTGAAACAACCAAGCAATCAACGACGTTTACGTCATGACAAAGCGTTTACGTCGTGACAAAGCGTTTACGATGTGACAAAGCGTTTACGGTGTGACCACGCGTTTACGGCGTGACATAGCGTTTACAAGTTATACAAGTTATACGAATTCTGAACGCCTTCTTTCTTCAACACGCAAATGTCTGACGTCGGTTCACTGATGCACAAAATGACGTTGGCTAACCACATTCATCAGAATCTGCATATAACCATGTATATGTTCTGAACACCTGCACAAAGTTTAACGATTATCGACTTGTAACGCTCTTTTATGTTTCGATATTGTGGTAGTAACTTGTGCTTTCGGTTGTTTTGGAAATGGATCTTGCGAAAATTGAGTTGTAACGTCCCTGCATGGTTGCTGTTCTCGTGGTAACTTGTGCTTTCGGTTGTTTTGGAAATGGATCTTGCGAAAATGGACTTGTAAGGCCCCTTCATGGTTGCCGTTGTCGTGATAAACTGGTGCTTTAGGTGGTTTTGAAAATAGATCTTGCGAAAATCGACTTGCAACGCCCCTTCATGGTTGCTGTTCTCGTGGTAACTGGTGCCTTAGGTGGATATGAAAATAGGTCTTGCGAAAATCGACTTGTAACGCACCTTCATGTTTGCTATTCTCGTGGCAAGTGGTGCTTTAGCTGTTTTGAAAATGGGTCTTGCAAAAATGGACTTGTAAGGCCCTTCATGTTAGCTATTCTCGTGATAACTGGTGTTTTAGGTGGTTTTGAAAATGGGTCTTGCGAAAATCGACTTGCAACGCCCCTTCATGTTTGCTATTCTCGTGGAAACTGGTGGGTTAGGTGGTTTTGAAAATGGGTCTTGCGAAAATCGACTTGTAACGCCTCTTCATGTTTGCTATTCTCGTGGTAAGTGGTGCTTTAGGTGGTTTTGAAAATGGATCTTGCGGAAATCGACTTGTAACTCCCCTTCATGGTTTCTGTTCTCGTGGTACCTGGTGCTTTAGGTGGTGTTGAAAATGGGTATGCAAAAATGGACTTGTAAGGCCCTTCATGTTAGCTATTCTCGTGATAACTGGTGTTTTAGGTCGTTTTGAAAATGGGTCTTGCGAAAATCGACTTGTAACGCCCTTTCATGTTCGCTATTCTCGTGGTAAGTGGTGGGTTAGGTGCTATTCTCGTGGTAACTGGTGTTTTAGGTGGTTTTGAAAATGGGTCTTGCGAGAATCGACGTGTAACGCCCCTTCATGGTTGCTATTCTCGTGGAAACTGGTGGGTTAGGTGGTTTTGAAAATGGGTCTTGCGAAAATCGACTTGTAACGCCCCTTCATGTTCGCTATTCTCGTGGTAACTGGTGCTTTACCTGTTTTAAAAATGCGTCTTGCGAAAATGGACTTGTAAGACCCTTCATGTTTGCTATTCTCGTGGTAACTGTTGCTTTAGGTGGTTTTGAAAATGGGTCTTGCGAAAATGGACTTGTAAGGCCCCTTCATGTTTGCTATTCTCGTGGTAAGTGGTGCTTTAGGTGGTTTTGAAAATGGATCTTGCGAAAATCGACGTGCAACTCCCCTTCATGGTTTTTGTTCTCGTGGTACCTGGTGCTTTAGGTGGTGTTGAAAATGGGTATGCAAAAATGGACTTGTAAGGCCCTTCATGTTAGCTATTCTCGTGATAACTGGTGTTTTAGGTGGTTTTGAAAATGGGTCTTGCGAAAATCGACTTGTAACGCCCTTTCATGTTCGCTATTCTCGTGGTAAGTGGTGGGTTAGGTGGTTTTGAAAATGGGTCTTGCGAAAATCGACTTGCAACTCCCCTTCATGGTTTCTGTTCTCATGGTACCTGGTGCTTTAGATGGTGTTGAAAATGGGTATGCAAAAATGGACTTGTAAGGCCCTTCATGTTAGCTATTCTCGTGGTACCTGGTGCTTTAGGTGGTTTTGAAAATGGGTCTTGCGAAAATCGACTTGTAACGCCCTTTCATGTTCGCTATTCTCGTGGTAAGAGGTGGGTTAGGTGGTTTTGAAAATGGGTCTTGCGAAAATCGACTTGCAACTCCCCTTCATGTTTGCTATTCTCGTGGTAACTGGTGTTTTAGGTGGTTTTGAAAATCGGCTTACTGTACGTAGCGGTATAAGGCCTTCATTGCTGCTATTCTCGTGGTAACTAGTGCTTTAGGTGGTTTTGAAAATGGGTCTTTCGAAAATCGACTTGCAACGCCCTTCATGGCTGCTATTCTCGTGGTAACTGGTGCTTTGGGTGGTTTTGAACATAGGTTTTGCGAAAATCGACTTAATTGTAACGCAACCCCGGTTTGTGAGTGGTACACGAATGTCTATTGTCTATTGTACAATAGATCACAGACTCGTTATCATCAACGGCAAAAAATGTTCACTCTGTATCGAGCCCTATCTGGCTCTATCTTGCTTCCCACAGGCGTATGTTTATATAGGTATATATAGATAGGTATTAAAAATTGAAATGAAACGAGCATGCATGTATATTGGCCATAAATATTTGAGAAGAGGAAGCGTGGTATGTGATACATGTAGTTACTTATACGGCTTACTGTACGTAGCGGTATGCACCTGTTGGTTTTGTATATATTCATATATACATGTAAACACGTGAGCGTTTTTCGTCCACCTGTCTAGCTTTGGGCGTGTTCATATCCGCTTATGTACATGTAACTGTATAATTGACAAGATCTGTGTGAGGCACCCTTGACACAGATCGTCGCACACTATACTGGGTATGCGGTAGCTAGTTTAAACAGCTTTACATTGCAAAATGCTGGCGACCGACAAATCACTTCTGAACGGACGATCCACGCAGCTTACCTGTGTGGATACAGATTATATATGTCGTCATAATCAATCAGACAGCTCAGGTGAGAGACATTTCTGTATGTATATAAATAGATGTATGTTTGTGTATGTTTCTTAGTGGTGTTTTGTTTCCCCGGGAGTTGTTTTGTGACATTCAGTCTGCACATATGTTACGTAGGCCTATGTGTGTGTCTACAGCCTGCGTTGTGAAGCTGTTACTGTGTGGTGTAGCGTGTATTGATTTAGCTCTGGCAATACACAGACGCAACACTTTCAAAGTGGGGAAAAAGGGAGCTATAGCTGATTATGACAAAAACCTTTGTAACTATAATTGTCGCATTCCTCCACTTACACGGAAATCATGTGAATAACATAGGCTCTATATACTATGCAGGCGAGTCGATCAATTCCTTAAACATGTGCATTCAATTTTAAATGCACTTTCTCTTCTGTGATTGGTTAATTCAACCATGTACCTGTTAAATCCATGTTAATGCACGAGAGTTCTATTTTCGTTATGTTTTACTTGTCGTTCATCCTATTTTCTGAAAATTTTGGAAAAAAATCAAATCAAAAATAATTTCATTATTTCACATTAAACTTAATCAAATCGCAACACCATTACAGCCATTGGCTTATATATGCTATACGAAATTCCATATGGGACACAAGGTTTGTAACCCACAATATCAAAACGAATTTATTTGCATACATTTAAATGGAAAGGCAGATTCGCCCACGTATATTATTAGTCAGCAGTTACACTTTATATGAGCTATAATACTTTTGGAAAACGGATTTCTTATACCCAAAACCCAAATACCAATAAAACCAAATTTATTTCTGAAATAAAGAATTCCTGGAACGAGAGTGAACCGTATATGTAGGTGGACATATCTTATTTCATATTCTGAATCATTCTGCAATTAAATTTGAAATTATGGAACATATATGGCCTGGCTCTCCACTTTGATAAACCTGATTACGCCACGTATATGATTGTTCGCATGTTATAGCGTAATGGCACATTACTAGATTTTTAACACTTCCATTGTGGAACATAACACCCAAAAGTTCTTTTTAGTCATTAGATAGTCTTAAATTATAACATGTTTTTTGTAAAGTGTCTAAGACTTTGATCGTGTTATCCCGATGTTATAAATGCTTTCGGTTCAATGCCAAAATGTTTGATTGAACACTCTTAAAGTTTTTCATATCATGTTAGTTTTCAGAGTGTACTCTATTTTACTTCAGACCTAATTAGGCTCTGTCACCCGACTTAGAGCGACTTTTGGCTCTCAGTTTCAAAATATTTCTGTTGCTGCCTTATGATGAAAGCACATGTCGACTTCACCGAATGCCCATACCAAACAATGTTGGTCAGCACCTGGTCCAGTGGTTAAGCTTGCTTTACTTTCAATCGCTATGACACACATGACGCGGGTTCAACACTGGCCTTTGGCAGGAAATTTGTAGATCTTCCCACTCTCACTAATTGTGGGGAAGTGGTAAAAATAAGCGGTTGACAACGCTTGTGTGGCTGTTTGTGTGGTCTGTAAACGTTGGTTGAAGACCACTCCCATGTCTACCAGCATATTCTGCGCATACATGTACCTGAGTGTATGTCATATGTGGAAAAGTTCGTCAGCAACTTGTAAAAGGCCTGTGGTTTTCCCTGTGTGTACTTCGGATTCCGGTACTCCCAAAAAGTCACCGCCACTGTATAACTGAAAAAATATTCAGTCAAATAAATAAATCATTCATAAAATGCGCTTTAGCGTACAAATGATAAAACTGTTAAATAAATAGAAACACGGTTGTGTGAAATTATATTTACTGCCTCACCCATAAGAATCGATGATATCAGGGTTTATACTGAGCATAGGTACATGCATAATAACTCAACTCGGATCCCCAAGGTTCGTAATCGATTTTGTCTCAGACTTCTGCCAGATATACTCGATGATAATTATAATGCGTCGTATCATTTAGATACTTCTAGTATTCATGGCGATCGTATTTGACATTCGTGTATATATCTGCATGTTATTAATTGAATTCAGGAACCGCCATGGCTCACTTTTGGGCGTTTCGATGTTTGCGTTGGTCCACTCGAGTCACTCGAGTCATGCCGATGACGCACAGAGGGCATGCATTCATGCAACATTTAATGAAGCCGTTGTAATCCGAGTACACTGGCCAGAAGGCTGAGAAATACCTAGATGAGAAATGATAGCTGTACTGGATTATGAATTTAATGTTCTAATGTTCTATTTAATTATGAAATTTAAATTTTCGAATTGTTAAGTGCGATGTAAAACCCATATGCTTGGGGTTTTACATCGCACTTAACGATTCGAAAATTCCTTAAATGTGTGTACGTAAACTGTGTCCTTTTATGGCAGGGCGAGTCCATGCCGCCAAAGTGCTGCCTCTACTGAAGCATCATACCTAATCACATAATACTGTCACCAGGTCAGCCAGTCCTGTATCGTTGCTCTATTATATAAACTTCTCAGTTCTGAGTGCCAATCGAGGCAGCAACATGTATTATTTTAAAAGTTTGGCATGACCCGACCCGGGTTTGATGCTAGATCTTCGAAATGGACGCTTTAACCATTAGGCCACCTAAGCGGTCACTCTGACCAGAGGTTTAGCAGCCAAGATTATGACGTAGCCAAATATTTTTTCACACACTGTTCAGTCAACTACGACCCATTGGGCGTAACCACATATATCGGTTTATACAGTGAACGTAAATACTTATATGGGTTTATACATGGAACGTAAACACATATATAGGCTTATACATGGGGCGTAAAGACATATATGGGCTTTATACATGGGACGTAAGCTCAAATATAGACATATACATGGGGCGTAAACACATATATCGGCTTATACATGGGACGTAAAGACATGGACTTATAGATGGGGCGTAAACAAATATATAGGCTGATACATGGGGCGTAAACACATATATGGGCTGATACATGGGGCGTAAACACATATATGGGCTTATACATGGGGCGTAAACACATATATGGGCGTATAGAGAGAGTGAGTGCTTGGGGTTTATCGTCGTAATCAGCAATTTTTCAGTCATATGACGACGAAGGAATCCTTAGAGTGTATGTAATGTGCCTCCTGATAGCAGGACAGATTTCCACCGCTGTTTTATCTAGCGCTGCTTCACTGAGACGACTTACCGAAGGCAAGCAATACGCCCCACCCGAGCCATTATACTGATACAGGTCAACCAGTCGTTGCATTCTCTCCTTCATGCTGATCCCCAAGCGAAGAAGTTACAACTTCCTCTTTTAAAGTCTTAGGTATGACTCGACCCAGGATTGATCCCGGATCTACCGCTCCCGAAATGGACGCTCTACCAACTGTACATGGGACGTAAACACACCTTATACATGAGACGTAAACATATATGAGCTCAAACATGGGGCGTAAGCAGGTACATGTACATCCTCAAAATTCTTATTTCATAAGATTGTATATAAGCAAACATCCCCTAAACCCTGTAAACACGCTTGCCCCACAACCCTACGTGTATGTATAAGCAAGCTACCCAAAGGACTGGAAATCCATTGTTTTCATTAAACATGTAAAGACGTGCCTTTAAGGACCGTTAGCATTTATCTCTCGAAGGCAGTACATACGCAAAGATTTCTGAAGATCCTGAACAAAAACACTTGGCGCATGCGTGAGAGCATAAGGCATGCTGTACTCTGGTAGGCCCATGGAGTCGTGTACAATACGACTGCGTGGGAAGATCCGCCATTAGCCTGCGATTATTATGCACGTTCCACATTTGCCAATCTGTGACGTTGTGACGATCGTGCCGCACATTTTTCGTATTCCACGTCGGCACTAGCAACATTCATATTGCACGTCGGCTTTGGCAACGTGACGTTACATCATTCATTGACGCAGCGTCATGTCACCCTGTACAGATTCTTGTGCCATTCAGTAAAATATAATACTACAGTCCCAGTACCTTACATTTTTGTGCCAAATTTTCATTTTTTACGCATAAATTTTGCTACCCAGTGAAGTGATGGATGTTTGGTGTGTAATAAATAGATTATTGAATGAATTGGGGCTGATGTGGACTCGTTCTATTGTTGCGTGACGCCGAAGCGGGAACGAGCTTGCGTGACGCCGCAGCGGGAACGAGCTTGTATCAGCACGTTTTCATTCAATAACCTATAAATACACCAATCAAATAAATAAATAAATATATAAACATAATACGACTGGTATTTTGCAATTTTAACAAGGATTTATACCTTACAACGGACATTCGTATACCCACCTTCAACCGAAATGGACGTTCCGGGTCACTAATCGCAAGGTCAATTCCCTATAGGCAGATAACAATACTACCAATAAAATTGGTCGCTGAATAAACACAAAATGCACATGTACCCTACATAGCTACTTAAATAAAACATTTATGTGCAGAGTTTTAGTCATAACACACTCATCTGCGCCACAGGCTCAACTCTTGATATTTGAAAGGCACATGTACAGCAGTACAGTCTGTGTGTATACACTGACCTCTTGTAGAGCGAAATCACAAACATTTAAGTTGTTTGGCACAGAAACCCCTAAGCATATATTCGCGTGATACAAGGAATACAGTTATTTGCAGAGATGCATCTGATTTGTACACACACGTTTTTGAGGTTGGTCTTTGTGTTATTACTAACTCGCTCACTCCCTTAAGGCCAACTACCAGTTCCAAATAAAATCTTTGAACGATATACACTAGTTCAAGTATGTATATTTGCCTTTCTAGGGTATTAATCGACCCAAAGAATACGATGTACAGAGTGCGTGCAGTATGTGGTTTATTTGCTTGCTTCCGTGGGTAGGTTGTTTAGCGCGCTAGCGCGGCGAATTGACTCAGGAGCCTCTCCCCAATGCGGTCGCTGTGAGTTCAAGTCCAGCTCATGCTGGCTTCCTCTCCGGCCGTACGATGGAAGGTCTTGCAGCAACCTGCTGATGGTCGTGGGTTTCCCCGGGCTGCGCTTGCTTTCCTCCCATTATAATGCTGGCCGCCTTCGTATAAGTGAAATATTTTTCAGTACGGCGTAAAGCACCAAGCAGATAAATACATAAATAAATCTGGCGTGACTTTTGGAATTTATTTTGGCGTTCCAAAACGCCGTCCTGAGGTACATGTAAATTAACAAGAGGCCGGGTTTCATACTGTCTTGCTGCTCTTGTTGTACCATTTGTGCTCTAGTCTTTTACATTACATTATTTCCTTCTTACAATAGCATGACTATCCCAGTGCCCACTTACATACATGTATTAGAAATGCAGAAAAGTCATGGTCTTAAATAGGCCTAATACTGACGCTCTTCTCTCTTGTCTACTACACGTATAATTAGTGTAATTGTGTATATTTGGGTTTGTTTGTTATTCCAGACGTCCTCGTCCATTGTGCTAAGTAAGGCTACACCCCCATTACCGACAGCACAGAATTACACAAAATTCTGAACGATTAAAAGGATCAGGATGGACCAGTCGGTTTACTCCAAGTAAGGTTACGCATCTCATCACCAGGGTTACGCATAAATCTAAAGGATTAACTGTGCCAGCATGGGCCACTCAGACAGGCTACGGTCGCCTTCCTTACGGACCAGGCTAAAATACTGGCACAAACAAATGTCCCAGTTGGAATCCTCATTTCCGGCGTTGGACATGGCATCCAGACAAACCACCACACCGGACGAAATCGTGGAGCAGTCCAAAGTGATCTGTCAGGATTTTATCCACGAAAAGCTGAAAGCGGCTGGCATCCTGAGCTCAAAAGTGAAGTTAAACTGCGCTGAAAAGTCGCACGTGTCACTAACGGTGATCGCCGTGGGTCAGGAGCTCGTGAAACTCCACCCCAAGGTGTACCGAGACTTGTCCCGGAAGTTGAACATGACCATGAACAGCGCCACCTTGGTGGACAAAACCCTCACACAAGTGCTGGAACAGTTGCTGGGGGAAGGGGAGATAACTTGGGCCAAAGTGATATCCATGTTCGCGCTCGCTGGTCAGTTCGCTGTGGAGTGTGTACAGCAAGGTCATCCTGAGTTTGTCGAGGTCATCGTGGACAGCATTGGACATTTCGTGTCGGCTTACTTGACGGACTGGGTGATTTCTCAGCGAGGATGGGTGCGTTTATGTCACGTGGTGTTTGATTGATTTATTTATTTATTTGATTGGTGTTTTATGCCGTACTCAGGAATGTTTCACTTATACGTTACGGAGGCCAGCATTATGGTGGGAGGAAACTGGTCAAAGCCCGGGGGAAACCCACGACCATCAGCAGGTTGCTGGCAGACCTTCCCACTTACCGTGGCCTTTAACGTCTCTGTTATAATTATATTATTTCATTAGTCAACAGATGTTCTAGTGATGTGAAGAAATTTTAAAAAATGTATATATGGTTATATTACACAATTATTTATGTCCTCGTTGAACATAGCGTCGCTCGATCTGAGGGCTGTTACATAAACCGCTTAATTCGTATGTTGCTGGCTTCCTCTCCGGCCGTACGTGGGAAGGTCTGCCAGCAACCTGCGGATGGCCGTGGGTTTTCCCCGGGCTGTGCCCGGTTTCCACCCACCATATAAGTGAAATATTCTTGAGTACGGCGTAAAACACCAATCAAATAAATAAATAAATAAATAATTCCTATGTTCTCTTTTTTGTTGTTTTTAGGTGGGTGTGTTACATGCCTTCAGAAGTAAGCCAGAATCATATGCCTTCCGGGCGTTGACAATTCTGGCAACTGTTGTGGGACTCTTGGCAACTTTCGTGGCAACTGTAAGAATCAGATAGGAGCAACCTATGAGTGGCAACAGTTGTTTAACACCTAACAACAGTATTTGTGGCAACTGTGAGAATCAAGTATAAGAGCATCGAATGAGTAGCAACAGTTGTTGAGCTCTTGACAATATCCGTGATAACTGTGAGAATCCGACAGAAGCATCACCTGAGCGGCAACAGGTGTTGGGCTCCTGCAATATCCGTGACAACTGTGAGAATCAGATAGGGCTGTCACATAAAACATCTGTTGTGGGATTTCTGACATTCTTGGCAACCGTGAGAATCACATGAGAGCACAACAGACGTCATGTGGTACTTCTTATGGCAACTGTAACTAACATATTATAGCTGGAGAGAAGCAAATGCGCCCGATTTTTCAGATAACTGGCCCTTTTTGCAGGTGTGAAATTGTGATAATCACACGACTCAAAATGTGATAAGCGTGATAACGTAACAACAGTGTTAGCGGCCATTGAAAAGAAACCACCAGTGCTGTAATTTATCATTATTATATTTTTACAAAGGGTGTGTGCGTCCAATAAGCAATAGTTCGAACAACAAGGATACTGTGGGAGCAACAGCTGTACACAGCAATGATATTTATAAAGAAAGTCACCTCACGTGATGAACAGTTGCCTGGAAGCCGGAGAATATCCATGACAACGTGACAAAATCAAAAAATACTGCATGGAAGATGTTTGTGTTTGTTTTTCCTTTTTTTTTCAGAAAATAGTATTACGGAGAAACATTGTTTCTTGTGAGTGTAAGAATTGCGAGATATGTGAAAATTAACTTGTTTTTGGGCATAAGACATGATATTCTAATAGCACTATTTGAGAAGGAAGCTTATGTGGTCGTGTTGTGTGTTTATGTATGTATGCTTGAGGTCTTATGCTGACCTGAACAATTTTTTAGTCATATGACGACGAGGAGTCATAAGGTGTGTATACTTACATTGTATCTTCTTGTGTCATGGGGAGTGCATGCCGCCAAAGTGCTGCCACCACTGAAGCATCATGCCGTAGACACCAGACCTGACACCTCAACAAGTCACATTATACTGGGTTTCCTGGGTCTAATTTCTTAGTGCTGAGCACCAATCGAGGAAGCCACAAGTACTACTTTTTTTTATAAGCCTTTGGTATAACCCGACTCAGGTTCGATTCCGGTTCTCTCGATTTCGAGACGGACGCTCTAACCATTAGACCATTAGTTGTGTTTTTAGACTGAGCGTGTGCGAAAAGTGATTTTCATGGTAGTTATGGAAACCAATGAGGAATGAGACTGTGTCGCGCACTATATTTCTACAACCGGTGTTAATGGAAGCAATATTGGGCAACAATAACTATGTATATTGTAGCAACATTTGTACATAGGGAAGGTAATCAGGCAGATAAACAACAATGGCTATATGGTAGCAACATTTGCACATAGACAAGGTAATCAGACAGATAATCAACAATGACTATATGGTAGCAACATTTGTACATAGGGAAGGTAATCAGGCAGATAATCAACAGTGGCTATATGGTAGCAACATTTGTACATAGGGAAGGTAATCAGGCAGATAATCAACAGTGGCTATATGGTAGCAACATTTGTACATAGGGAAGGTAATCAGGCAGATAATCAACAGTGGCTATATGGTAGCAACATTTGTACATAGACAAGGTAATCAGGCAGATAATCAACAGTGGCTATATGGTAGCAACATTTTCACATAGACAAGGTAATCAGACAGATAATCAACAATGACTATATGGTAGCAACATTTGCACATAGACAAGGTAATCAGACAGATAATCAACAATGACTATATGGTAGCAACATTTGCACATAGAGAAGGTAATCAGACAGATAACCAACAGTGGCTATATGGTAGCAACATTTGCACATAGAGAAGGTAATCAGACAGATAATCAACAATGACCATATGGTAGCAACATTTGTACATAGAGAAGCTGTGGTGACATTCACGTGATAATCAAATTAGTCAAAATTAAACTCTACGACTAAACGTCTAACTAAACTAAAAAGTCTAAGAGCAGTAATTTGCAGTATTTGAATGGCGATTACGATACAGGACGAAGAAGTTACGGCAACTTGTGCCGACAGAACTGAGACGAACGTTGGGTGTTCTGATCCAAACACATGTTTGATAATCATTGAAAAAGGTTGGCAGCGCATAACCTGCCTGATTACAAAATGTGTGAAAGAAATACAGTATTCAGAGTTAATGGTATGGGATATTCCCCCTAGTCCAACAACCCGCCTGATAAACTTTATGTCTTAAAAAGAAAACGGCACTTTTTTTACTTATTATATAACGGTCAGGTTTGTGGAACACGAATCATTCAAAAGGTTCAGGAGAGGCCTTCTGAGAAAAGCTGCAGCTGAAGCAATGAGAGCTAGATTCGAACCTGCGACCCTTTAGTTATCAGGATCCTTCAGTAGTGGCTAGAACAATTCAACTGAGCAATCGAGTCAGGGCAGATGTGATAGAAGAAAATGTTTCATGAAATTAAAAATGTAGGACTAAGAGTTTTTGGTTAGCGTGCTAGTGCAACACACTGACTCCGGAGCCTCTCGCCAATGCGATCGCCGTGAAATTAAGTTCACCCCGAATAAGGGAAGGTCTGTCAGCAACCTGCGGACGGTTGCCGACGCTTAAGTGAAATATTCTCGGGTACGGCGCAAAATAGCACTCAAATAAATAAATGTAAATGTATTGCTGGCAGACTACCGTGCGGATGTCATGGGGAAAGTCTTCGTGTATAAAACATCGCTAATATGGTTAAAAGCTGAATAGCGTAGTTTAACTTTGATGAAATAACTGTATTGCTGTACAGTCTCAACCATCAGTTCACTGTTGTAGGTTTCACTTAAAGTTGGTTATCTCCTTCCACTGATCACCCGTGTCATATTCCCGGTTACACTACCTACAGTTTTTCTCCATCTCAGAAACCTGGTGGTGGAGGTATTCTATACGTGATTGATGACGTTAAGTCTGGCAAAGTAAGACAAGGCTTGTCACACCAAGTGGAAATATTCCCGGTTACACTACCTACAGTTTTTCTCGATCTCAGAAACCTGGTGGTGGAGGTATTCTATACGTGATTGATGACGTTAAGTCTGGCAAAGTAAGACAAGGCTTGTCACACCAAGTGGAAATATTCCCGGTTACACTACCTACAGTTTTTCTCGATCTCAGAAACCTGGTGGTGGAGGTATTCTATACGTGATTGATGACGTTAAGTCTGGCAAAGTAAGACAAGGCTTGTCACACGAAGTGGAAATATTCCCGATTACACTACCTACAGTTTTTCTCGATCTCAGAAACCTGCTGGTGGAGGTATTCTATACGTGATTGATGACGTTAAGTCTGGCAAAGTAAGACAAGGCTTGTCACACGAAGTGGAAATAAGTGATCCTGAATCCCTTTTCGCTCAAATTGTACATAATAACACAAAATATGTAACTGTCATAGTTTATGGCCCTCCTGGTAAAGATGTGAGCCAGTCCAAGGAACAGATGACATCTAAGCTGCAATATAATTCCACGAGGTACAAAATATATAATAGTTGGCGATTTTAATATTGACTTATTTAAGATGCCAAGTCATGCACCATCGAGCGAGTTCCTTAAAAACCTTAAATGTAATTACTTTTTCCCTCGCATAACAAAACCAACTCGTGCAAGTTTTCATCCAGCTACTCTTATAGACAATATATTTACCAATTTTCATGAAGATCATTACCTTTCTGGCTTAATAGTCACTGATATTACCGACCGTTTTCCTTTAATTTAATATTCACTTATCAGGTAAGAGATGCTTAACACTCCAAGTATGTAACATCTAGTTTCGCAGGATAACAAAACATGGAAAAGGTGAATTTAAACATTTAATAGCTGCTCTTAGATGGGAAAAGGTACAAAGCTAGTCATCACCTTCAGAAGCCCTAAATACATTTTCTAAAATTTTCGGTTGATTTATGATTCCTGCTTTCCACTCGTTTCATCCTCTCTACGAAGAAGACGAATAATTAAACCCTGTGTAACATTCGGAACCTTGACATCCATGCATCACAAATACAAACCTTACCGAGATCAGCTTGGTTCAGATGATATGAACCTTAAAAAGAATACAGAGATTACAGTAATAGATTGGACAAACTTCTCTCTCGCTGTCGTAAAGCGTATTTAGAGAGGAAGTTTAACCAAGCAAATCAAGACATCAAAGACCCCAGGAAAACTCTTAACCAAATTCTTTGGCGCCAAAAAAAAAAAAAAAAAAATTACCCTAGTCAATTACTCTTGACGCCAAGCAAAATTCTGATAGCACAGAAAAAGTAAGACATTTTAACACCTATCTTGATTCCATTGCTGACAATCCTAGACAAACGAGAAATGAGCGTATTATTCTCATCCTACCCAAGCAAGTTTTGAGTTCACGGCAGTTTATGAATCAAACGTGAAATCTACCATACTGGTCATCCTCCCCAGGCATCGACGATGTCAGCATGTCTGTGTTACAGCTTGTGTCAAACAAGAATGGCCCACAATTGCAACCTGTCTTCAATGCGGTCATTTTCCTGACTCACTGAAACATGCCAAAATTACACCAATTTTTAAAACCCTGCGATTTTGAGTAACAAGAAAATTATATCGGTCCTACCACCCTTCAACAAAACATTAGAGAGGTTAGCTGCCAAGAAAATAAGAGAACATCTCGATAAACATATCATTATATCATCGTCCCAGTATGGATTCACAGCATACGTCATTCCACCATACACATGCCGCCTGTTCACTTTTTGAAAGCCTATAGTCCATGCTAAGGAGGAAAAAAAAATCCAGCGTCGTTACATTTTTAGACAGCTGACAATGGTATTTTGTTGTTTCCGAAATTTATCGCATGACTGGTTTAAAAGTTATTTATCATACCGTAGTCAGAGTTTGTCAGCCTACCATCTACTTTCAAGCCCTTCCCTTGTCAAATACGGTGTCCCTCGGGGATCCATTATTGGCCCATTACTTTTTCCAATCTATATAAATAACTTAATTTGTTTTTCTGATCTTCTAAATGTCATATTATTTACAGATGGCACAAACATATAACTTACTGCTTATAATATAATCGACGCAATAAATAGAATGACCAATGAACTAAGTAATATTCAAGATTGATTATGTGCAAATCGTCTGTCATTGAATATAAAGAAATGATCAATGAGTATGATTTTCCTGGTATTATTCTAAATAACAAACTCTTTGGACATCACACGGAAATAAGATTAATAAAATGATATCCAGAAATATTGGTATTCTACATTATATCAAAAGTGTTGCCAATAAAAATACATTATTTATTGTGTACTATTTTTCTTGTTTAATCTTATGCTAACGCTTTATGTGGGAATACATTTCCTCGTCATTTTAAACCCCAAAACGAGCTGTCAGAGTGATAACTTTATCTCCAAGACTTTAACACACTGAATCTCTTTTTATGACACTGAAAATACTTAACATCTATACGCTAAACAATTTCTCTCAAGTCTTACTAGCTCATACGTTCATTCATCACCTTTAGAAACCTTCCGCGCTGACTTTCGTCGCCAATTTAGAAGGCAAAATGAGGCACACCTTTAAATCCACACATAAAAAAAAATTTATATTTAGTATATGTAAATGAACTGGTGAATAAAAAAAAGGTGAAAGTGACTACAGTGTACTCCTATGAAGTAGGGGATCATTTGACGTGAATCACAAACAACAATGTATTCAAATAAATGGAGAGCATATGCAAATTCAACAGAAAATCCCCTGCTGTTATATTTATAAGACACTAATGTTTCCGCACAACTGTAATTATATGTATATACGGTACATAAACGCAACATATAATTGTCGTCACGTGTTCCACGTTTTCAGTAAACACAGCTTCCTGGAGATTATAGTCCACACACGTGTCATTCAGGGGAATATATAACGGTTAATTTGAATGTACGGATATGTATATGTATGGGTATATATACCTATACATATATGCACACTTATACGTCTACTGTCATTCACTGAACTCCTGCAAGAGCTAGTCAGAACAGGTGCTCGTTCAGCTGAACTCAGTTTATACCTACTGATTGATTTGTTATTGGGAAAATGGCAATATTTAGGTGTTCAGCTCTGAGAGGTTGGGACAAGGACACATGCACTACTGGTTGGGCCGATATCATCAGTATAATGTAACATATGTTCCTTTAATGTTCCTGAACCATTCACTTCATATGTGAATGAAATATGAAGTGTATAAATATATTTTTGCAGTTATACCATTTAGTAGATTTAAATTTATCTGCTTACAACATTATTGGATTTTTGCAGCACATTATACATTAACCTATGAAATAATGGATTTATTTTATAATCTTGGGTATAATGCGGAATCGTTCATTCCATTATTGGGGGACACAACCTACGGGTTTTCCCTTCGTACGGGCGATTTTTGTGACTTTCTAAAATCCACCTATTGTGTCTGCGCTGGCGTATTTCACAGACGATTTTGTCCGACCTGAAATTCGCTTTCGGACATGTCGTTTTCTAGCGATTAAATACGCCGGCGAATTCACTCAGTCCACGTAATCTGTCCGCTCCAGCGAATTTCGGCGATCGAGTTGATCGAGCTGACCAATCAAACACCACGGAATTGTGTTGACCTCTGATATTTTGTTTGTGTCACATGGGTTACTACGTCATATGACATGACCTACTGAACACGATTATCGGGAAAATCCGCCTTGTGTGTCTGTAACTCTGCTGCCAACGAATATTGTCAGCGTATTTCGCGGGCGATTAAGTTCCTTCCCGGCTTAAAAGTTTTAATGTTACTGGGATTGGTGACATTGGAGTCCTCCAGACAAAAAGCCCGCAGTCAAAATACCCTAGGACAAAACGCCCACACATTACATCACAAATGGACAAAACACCCACAATCCATAATCAAGTCCACCCAAAAACTGTTTTGGAGAGATATATGATGAGATCTAACCTTGATAAATGAAGTAATGACGGAACAGAGTCATTATAGGTAAATTTAGTATCAATATTGACAATATTTTTTCTCTTTATTTCAGAGTATCTTTTTATTAAACCTGTGACAAAAACAGACCTTAATGTGACAGCTACTCCAGTTCAGCTGAACTTTGGATGTCTTTCTTTCATGAAAGAATTTGCCAGAATCATAAATTAATTAATCTTACATTATTTTTTTTTGATAATATCACTAAGCCTCTGATAATGTAAATATAGTGTAAAATTTAAAGAGAAAGAAAAACAGTTTCAAAGAAAGCAAGCAAATGTATTACTTTGTTGGAAATTTGTTCATAAGAAATATAAAAAAAAACGATACATGGTCATGAAATAAGGTATATATATTCAAGCTTTGCAGATGGAGGAGCTATAAACGTATGTCGTGGTCATTTCCATGGGGATTCTTGTGTTGTCTTCCATTCCGCTGCAACATCTAAACACTGTTTTTCAATTGTTGGTGCAAGTCTCTGGTGGCTTGCTGCACTCTTTTTGTCACGCCAGTTCCAATGGCATCATTGTTTGGTCAGTTCAGAGAGTTCAGAGAGAGTGCTACATGCACATCTGTAAATCTGACATATGTTCCAGAAGATTTCACTGTCCATCATAATTCTGATTTGCGTACTGCTCGATTTCCTGGTAGGCCACAGCCAGGCGTCAACTGTTAGGTAACTTGTTCTAAATTGTTCCGAAGACTGGCACTCAGGTGATTCAAATGTTGAACGACACTGGGTGAAATCTAACAGCAAAAAGAGACAAATGTAAGCAACACAAGTTACGTGAAAGTTTTGGTGACATGATTTTATAAATTTGATAGAAAATCCACTAATCTGGACATGATGTGTATCTCTAAAGCCATAACGTTCTACGCCCCAAGTACTATACACTGCCTTTGTTACACATTGTTGGGTTTATTAAATATTATGTGTACAAACACCATGGTGTTAATGTGTTCCAGGTGATAAATGCCAGAATTATTCAGATTTCTATAGTTTGGTTACAACAGTGGTAACTATGTTTTATGACTCATATTGTGTTCATCAATGTGGCTAATTTGTCAAGTTTGTATTTGTCGAATTGTTGTGTTATGTTTATGTAGTCCATGTAGGTCAACGACATATCGTGGTGACGAGGTGATGTGGTGTAACATCTCTGATGGTGCTTGTTAATGTCACGTTTCAGAGAATGTGTAGTTTTGAGCTTCACTGACCTTTGACCTTTCACAGGTAAAATTATGATAGGGGTTAAAATAGGTCAGCTCTGTGAAATTATAAAGTACGTGCTCATAAATGGGTTTTAGGACATTCCCCCGGAATTTTTACAAATGCACAGCACATGTGTACAACGTGTATTACTTATCTGTTCTATTCATTGTTAACAAGTACATTTTAGTTACCATGGTAACTGCTAGTTAATCAGTTTTAACAAGGTTGCATTGTAGCTATCTGAAGCAAAGAAAACTGGTATTCAATTCTTAGGTGATTTTTATCACACAGAAACAAATTTGAGTGGAATTTGAGCTCTCTGTTCATAATTATTTGAAAAAACTGAATTATTATGTATAAAATATTTGACCTTTCAACTCAGTCACATGATATTTATGCGGGTCATGTTCCTTGGGTCATCAGCGAAGAAAAGATATATTTGTTGGGCATGAGAAACAAGCAGGTAGTTTGGTTTTCTGTCCACCAGTATTTTTCTTAGCTTTGTACATGCCAATATGGTGTTTCTAGCTTCATTCCCGCATAAAATGACTGAATGTCAAGGGGTTGAGTGTTAATGTTTAACGTTGACATTCTTCAAAATGTTCACATTTCAACTCCATTAAAAGTCTTTGAAGTAATGCATATATAGAGCTGGTTAGTCAAAGCCTTAAAACTATGCCTCAGAGTTTTTAAAATTTAACACTTTTAATGGAGTTATAGTGCTGTTTTAATGTGTTTACCAACCAGCAGAGTTCAAACCCTTATAAGAGAGAAGGAATGTGAGCATAGAAAGGGAGAGGAAGCCAGCATGTATGAGCTGGACTTGAACTCAGAGCGACCACATTGATGTGAGGCTCCAGAGCCATTGTGCTGCACTTTCACGCTAACCAAAACGCCATGAAGGTCCAGCTAAGCGGTGAATAACACTATCGGGTTTCCACTGGCCTCCCACCCATATGACACACACTTTCAGTTTGCATCACGCGTGAAAACTTGAGGGTTATGCGTGTGGGTGTCGTCGTCAGTTACTTGGCGAGTTTAGGTCCGTTTACTCTGGTTTCCTCCACCCTGAAAACTTACTATACAGTCGTCTATTATCGTGAAATATTCAGAAGTACGGCGCTGGCTAAGCGCCACTTAAGTCCAGTATTACTTACGTACACATGGTGTGTCAACCTGCGGATGGTTGTGGGTTTACCCCAAACTGATGTGCCCGGTTTCCTTCCACCATAGTGCTGGCTGCCGTCGTATAAGTGAAATATTCTAGAATACGGCGTATGAAACACCGATCAAATAGATAATACGAATGATAACGCACATTCTTCAAACGCACTGTGAAAGGAATGAATGAATGATTATGGCTTAACGCCACATCGGCAATATTTCAGCCATACGGTGAATGTAAGAAGTTCCAGGCAATTTAACGCATCGGACGAGGATTTATTGGGGTGGGTTGACGGGGTAGTACAATGACTGTCAACGCATGGGCCGTGAAACACGAATAACACATACGTAAGTTAATCGCATTAAGTACGCAAAAGCAATCACATGTCCGTGGAATGAATAAATGCTTATGGTTTTACTTCATATTTGACAATTTTTTAGTCATATGACGACGAGAAGTCATTAGGTGAGTGAACATATACGGTGTCTTTTTGTGACAGGGAGAGTCCATGACCCCATGCAAATGGCTGCCCCCACTTAAGTATCATGGCAAAGACACCAGACATGACACCCCAACCGACACCAGTCTTGTTTCCTTGCTCTAACCTCTTAGTGCCAAACGCCAAGCGAGGCAGCAACAAGTACCAATTTTAAAGTCTTTGGCATGACACTAACTATTAGGCCACCAAAGCGGTCACGTGTCCCTGGAAACAGCTGACAAGTTGATCCGTTAAGCCAACACATCTGAAGAGGGTTACAATGTGGTGGATGTCAATAGCGTTAACAACCACAGAACACAACAGACAGTTAGCTTCTGTTTTGTTACCAAATGATAACAATTTACCTGTTTTGTTACTAAATGATAACAATTTATTATGTACAAACATTTGTGTTTGGGTACATGATGAGATGTACAAATATAACAGATGGAAAATGAAAAATGACGCGGAATTGGCTACTGCACGTACAAACACGGGATTGGCTTACTCCCAGCAAAATGAAACAATGACACTGATATCTGGACTAAACCCAGGGCAAAACAAAAATCTGTAAAACATATCCTGATATTTTCTGTCAGCAGCCCGTTCTGAATGGTTTAAATCTCGAACACAGTATTGATATCAGAATTACAGCGGTAGCTCTGTCTCTCTAATATAGCAAATTAACCCACAAAATGGCATTGATATTGGGAAGGAACTACTGACACCCGGATTATAAGATAGGTGTACACAATATACAAGCAGCAATTAAAGCCAAAACTTGGTATTGGTACCGCTGTCTTGGCGAAGATCGCGCAGATATTTTATCCATATGCGTAAAAAAATCTCTGAAAGAATGTTCTAAAATAATCCTTCCTTCTGGTGAACATAAGGAAATATGCCATGTGACATCAGAGTTCCTAAACACTGTCAGTCAGGCCAGTATTAAAGGAGTAAGGCCCACCACAGAATTCAAACACTTCAATGTCTTTAACACTCTTTAACATCTAAAAAGATAAATTTTAGGCATCGTTTTCAGTGGCCTGTCTGATGAACCTTACTACACATTTGAGCTCAATTTTACTTGATCCTAAGCACTGTTTCTGTCAAATCCTACTTCTTCTACTCAATAACCGCATCAAACCCCAAAACTGCACTGTGTATACAGCCTTTTCACACCATTTAATACGTTCTATCATTTCATGTA
Source organism: Liolophura sinensis (assembly GCF_032854445.1). Classification (NCBI taxonomy): domain Eukaryota; kingdom Metazoa; phylum Mollusca; class Polyplacophora; order Chitonida; family Chitonidae; genus Liolophura; species Liolophura sinensis. The sequence continues at coordinate 1,258,428 of NC_088306.1, read as the reverse complement.
TAAATATTAAATATCAAACTAAACCTCTTACAGAATGTGCAATAACAGGTCCACTAAGCCGTTCCATACCATAGTCATAATTTAAATCTCCGTTAAAGACGGATATTATTTTACAATAAATTAATGAAACCCAAATAGAGAGTGTTTCCTTGTTATAAAGTAAGAGATCAGTCGAATTTTGGGAAACCAGTCAAAGAATTTGTGTTGTCTGCAAAATTAGTGTTGTGATTCGTTTACGGTCACAAGGCATCTGATTTCTTTTCACACAACACTATTACATGTTTGCAAATCAAGTCTAAAATTAGTGTTGAAAAATATTTTCAAAATGACGAAAGTCTAAACTGATTTTTTGGACTTTTTAGCTGGTATAAATTTCTTTTCACGCAGCACTATTACATGCTTGAAAATCAACATTCTGAATTTCAGAATTTAGCATTCAAAAATATTTCAAACTGACGAAAGACTAAATTGATTTTTAGAATTTTTTTAGCTCGTATAAAGTTTCACTATTTCCATTTACTCACAAAAAACGGTGTCTGAGACTCAAGTCTTGGGTTATAAAAAAATGGCTTATTCATTAATAGCAGGATAAAGATCATGCGCTAACATTATCATAAAATGAGTTACAGCATAGAGAGTAAAATCAGAGCAGTGATAACTAAACTCTCCGGAAAGAAAATATCAGGCCATCTGAACTTCTAAACGTGTCTTTAAATTATTTATCGGCCAATCATAAATATCACTTCTTGATGAGTGCTTATCCTACAGTTCGAAATTCAATGTTTTTGAGCAAAATAGAAGACCAGCAAACCCATATCCCCTTCCATGAACAACAGGACTTAATGTGCAAAACAGATCGGCCTAAATATGATCCAAACATGTTACAGTATCTGAAATTCTTCAAAGTTTTATTTTATACTTACTGTATTATACATTATTGACGTCTTCGTTTTGCTGAGATTCAGCGTCTGCTTTTCCCTGAAACTCTACAAAGATCTCTGCAACAATTCTTGAGCCACGAATCCTACAAACTATCAATTCTCAACAATTCTGTTTTCTGTAGACCAGTGATTTACCGTATTTCACCGAAGTTAAGCCTTTCTCAAGCGAGGCGTTTTCCTCAATTCTGATTGGTTCATCCACCTTTTACAGCCACTTAACAGTTTTTTGTGAGGCTTGATTAATTTCTTATCAGAACAAAATTAGTGTTGTTATCAAAAGTATTGTATGAAACACATTATGTGCTCATGGCAGTGTATATTAACATACCAAACTCTAAGTGAAATACAGTTCACTGGAATGGTGGCCTTGCTGAGGAGAAGCAGGTGAATTTACTACAAATTCTAACATGCCTTTATCTCAATGTTGGGTACAATGTAATGAGGTCAACAACATGAATTAGTACAAAAACTTTGTTCCAAGCAATGCAAATCTGCTGAGGGAGTTTTTCTTCTTCTAAGTTTCTTTCCAGGTTAAACCGAGTAACAAAGAATGACTCAATCAAAACGAACAACCCTATCAAAAATGTCCATAGTGCTTGGATTCATCTCTGTATTAAAAAAACAAAACAAAAAAGGGACGTTAAAAAAAAAAAAAACCTTCAGGCATTATGGAACAGCCTTTCATTAACTGAAGATAAAAATGTTTGCTAACACAAAATAAATAAACAAATAAACTAACCTTATGTCCTATTCCAGAAATTCAGTTAACCCTAATTATCAGCTTATACAGAACTATCTCATTATATGCTGTCTATAAACATTTTTAATCACAGTCAGGGCGGATCTTTGATGGCTGCTTCTCAAAGAGTGCGTAAAATCACCCCTTCCCATGATGCCACACAGTGATGTCCTACATGCGACTGACGTTACATTACAATGCCGTTGAGAAACAGACCCCAGGGTCCTCTTTCAAAAAACTTTGTTACTTACGTTTCTCTAGCCCTTTCCGTAAATGACTCACATATTACAGCCTCACATGGTGTCATGATTTTTGAGGAAAGTTACAAAAACTGATTCGCAATGTTTTGTGAAAGTGGGTTGGGTTCTCTTTACCTATTTGTGAGAAAAGGGCTCTAGATTAAACAAAACCATGACAAATAAACTCATAATGTGACAGACTTTATAAAATATGTATTTAATGTGTCCTTAATTAAAGTTAAACTTAAATTGGAATCCCCCACCCCCAGCGCCAAATGGATTAAATCCCTGTTGCCAGAAAGGTCCCCCTTGGCCCCCTTGTTGCTGTTCGGGGTCTAAGGGGTCTTCACCATTGTCAAACTTCTGACGTTTTTCTGAAAACGTAAAACAAGATGACAATGATGAGCAAGAGGCCTGAAACTTACGCCACATAAATGATTCAATGCAGACTGGTTGATTTTAATCAATTTCTGACACTAACTAATATAGTTTTCAGTCAAAATATATGCCTTAATAAAACTGGATGAAAAATGTATTTCAGAGGCAAAAGAAGTTCACAAAATGTTCCCTCTGGTGCTGAAAGTTACGTTATTTCTGTCGTATATCATCCTACCTCCAAACAAACCTTAAAACATCTTTCTAAGAAGAGCAGAACTCTCCGGATCAGGCAAAAAAAGTCGCCAGTCAACGTTGAAATTTTAGGACAAATGTAGTAAAGAACATAAAGGAAAATAATCTTTAAGAGTTCAAACTAAAATTTTTATTTCCCCCTTTTAGCTTTTAAGGATAAATTTTCATTTTACATAAAAATCTCCACCTAGAATGTACAAACATTGCTTGCCACAAATGAATTGCTAATTTCCACACCATGAATGAAGAAATGTTGTTTGCAACATAATGCTAAATGAATTTCTATTTTGAATAAAGTTCTACCCCAGGAATGAACAAAGGCGGATCGCTCCAAACTCACCTGGATCTGTTAGGACTTCTTTTGCGGATGCTATATCTATGAACATCTTCTCCGCTTTTTTCTTATCATCACCTTCAAACTTGTCAGGATGCCACTGTACTGCTAATTTTCTATATGCTTTAATAATTTCTTTTTTCCTAGCATTTCTGTAACCAAAAAAAAAACAGGATATTCTTGATAAATATATAAAGGTAAAATAGAACAAGACCCAGACCTTCCACATTCTGTTAAAGGGAAAGAAAAATTCTAATTAAACAGAAACAAACACCAGTAGAAGTGTATAATTATTTGTACATATAAAAGCAAAACAAGCTTTCATATCAAGGATTATCAGATCTTTTACAAGCACTGTGTCAATTACAAGCCATGTACCATGCAATTCCTTTGTTTTTCTCTCTCTTTCTAATACTTGTACGCACCCCGAGGTATAATCCTGTACCCTTGAATTGTATAAACCAAGTATTTGCAATATGAGTAAATTTGGAAAAACCTCGAAAAAAAAAAAGCATGAACAAATTTATATTTGATTGTGACTTACCTTTTGACACCTAATATTTTATAATAGTCTCTTTTTAAAGACTGTTTGAGCAGCTTCTGTGCCTTTTTTAAACCTTCGTGTACCTTCCGGGACTCCCCGTCTATTCCCTGAGCTTTTTGGTAATCATTAACACCTGAGGAAACAACCATGCACAAAATGCTCCAATCACAGCTCTACTATGACATTATATATACACAAATATGATCTTTTAGTGTCCACCATTAAAACGTTATATTGCTTAGCTAAGTAACACAGCACACAGGAACAAGAAATTTCTGTTTCTCACATAACACCATCAAAAAGTCAGGCTTCGTTAAGACACAACAGGCATCACATTTATCCCAAATGCAAAGCAAGACGATGGATTTTTCCTCTTGTTTCACGGAAACAAAGAAAATTTACCTGTACATACAGTTTTTAAAACCATGAGCTGTCAATGGTTTATTTTAACTCTCACAAGGGGAGACAACTGGCCATAATCTGTGGATCGAGGGAGGGACATCTGTGGACCAAGGGGGAGATAACTCACCTTGTTCATACTGCTCATCAGCTATAAATGCCTCGGCCCTATCACAGAGGGCATCTACATTGTCTGGATCCATATGTAGCACTTCGTTACAGGCGTTCACAGCGTCACGTACATGTCCAATCTGAGAAAGGAGAACGGAGACTGGGGATAAACACATACAAACATGTATGGTCTTCATTTACAGAATGTTTATAATAAAGTTCAAGTTCAGTCGGCTTCCCTTAGTTTTTCCAAAAAAAAAAAACACATAAAAA